>NC_063169.1:17234538-17565371 GCF_023159225.1 Perognathus longimembris pacificus | reverse complement strand
ATGAACAGTAAAGATTGGCTGAAGACAAGTAACAAAAGGGGGTTCAACTGATTTATATATGAAAAGTGGAGTGATAAAAAGGCCAAGAAAATAAAAGTAGGATGGTAGAAGAATATGACTAAGGGGTAGTTGAGTGAATTAAGAGGTGTGACTAAAGGTTAGTGTTATTCAACAGTCAAGCATAAATAGCTTGATTTTCCCTTATGCAAATCACTTGCTTTCTCCTCCTAAGCCTGTCTCTTGTTGCAAAATGGCCCTTCATCAGTGGATGGTGTGTGCATCTGGGTACTGTGTGTGTGTTGGGGATGTGTGGTGAAAAGTTTGCACTGTGTGTTGGGGCAATGATAGGAGGAAATGAATGCAGAGGAGGCAGAACCTAAATGCAGAACCCAAATACTAAAGATGATTCTGAGTGATTGAGCACTGCTGAAGCCAGCAAGTATTTTCTCAAGGACAATGGGGTCTGAACCAACCTTGCATCATAGAAATGATGCAGGGTCCTCAGAAATACTGTGTTACTTGACCAAACTTCTGTAATCAACACGTCTTTGCAGAAATGGGGTGATTTGAATACAGATAGATACCCCTACTCTTGAATCCTTTCTAAACACCAACAAAACAAGTTTCAAGAAAATTATTCTTCATGTTTCTCTGTAATTGCATCAATGCCTTCTGTTTTCTTCTATTTTACTTATGATAGAAAAGAAAGCTATAGTTAGTATCCCAAGGCAAGTCTAAAATTAAGTATATGAGGAATAAGTTTTTTTTAAATCAGTCCATTTATGTATTAACTAGACTTTCCTTGCAAGCTCACATGTAACTTTTAGTACTACTATGATTATTAGACTTTTTTCTAAGTTCAAATAATTATTTTTACAAAATTTCAAAGTGCAAATGACATTAGATTTGCTACTCAATCTATAGGTGGGATATTTGTGGGTAACTTGACTGAAAGGAACTCTCATAGAATTTTCTAGGGAAATGTCATAGGAAACACTATTTGAAACAAGCAGGCTATTGTCTGCATCTCAGAAGTCCATATTGAAGCCATAGATTTTGGTGCAAAACAACCTGATAATAGGTTTAAAATGATGGCAAAATTCACTTTGGCACATCACAAACTAGAAAAATGGCGTGCAGACACTATGATTACGCTGTCTAAATATGCATGGTGTGATTTACAGATCTAAGGAGGTGGTCTGAAGGAGAGCACCTTCCCTTAGGCAGATTCTGCTGTTGATTAGCTGCTCCCTTGAGCCTAGAAAAGTTGTCGATTAATGCCAAGGACCCCAGCACTTAAAAGAGGATTTGCACCTGCGGCTATCCTCAATTCTGGCAATGCCAGGGTTGTCCCTACTGCTGCTGCCTGTGTTGTGTCCTCTAGCTTTTTGGAAATGAAAAGAGGATGGAGTAGGGCCAGCTGGAGGCTGGGGAAAGGATACTTGGTTCAGATAGAGTATTAACTGTGATGGTTAGAAATCTACCCTAGCCCCTTTCTTTGAAAGTGGTGGTCCTTTCCATGACTACCCATTGACCCGAGGATTTGGGGTGCATGTACCTATCTCCTGATTGAAGAAGGAGAGCATTGAGAACAGTGCCAGGATTCTTTCATGACTTTCTGCTTCATGGAATGCTACATACTAGAACAGCCTAAATCAACAAGAAGTGATTATTTCGGTTACCCAAAATGCCATTTTGACTTCCTCATTTGCTTTTATTCTAGCATCCATTTTTTTTTTTGTGCTGATGTTATGTTGGAATTCCATGCCAGCCATGTTATATTACATGTCAATTGCAATCATAATCTCTACATAGAAATCAGCACACTTGTTTTCTCAGGCAAGCTCCAAAGTGTCCAAATCTTAATTTACCCATCTTAATAAACATTAATTGTAATAATAAGCGCTTAATGATTAGCATTAAATTGAACTGAATGTTGAATTGAGAGATCTGGTCTTCTATTGGTACCATCTGTAAACTATTTTGTCCATACAAAAAGAGAGAACACACATTCATTGTTACTCTATTCATTACTTGAGAGGCAAGAAATTTATTAGTTTCTTATTAAATATTTCTCGCAAATTGAGAGAATTGAATCACAGTAAGCAAACACATTTAATCTTGAAAATAAAAATTCATAAGGACAAAAGAAAACTTCATAATCCATAAACTCTAAAATACTTTTAATTTTAAGTTCAAAGAAAATCATGAGCACTATGATTTCTGATGCTTGGCTTTAATTCTTTTTAGGAACACAAAACAAGGTCACACACTTTTTTCCACACTATTGATCCAGACAGACACTGCTTGTCCAAAGCTTATTTTCTAATGAGGAAAACCAGAAAAGAGACAAATGAATTCATGAACTAACCTAAAAACTAGTACATGCAATGTAGAAAAGAAAATGAAAGCCTACAGGGCCTTTCAATGGGTGTACAGAAAGCTGCTTTTTAAACCCACTCATGATGAAGCCTCAGGAATGGCAAGTGACAATGTATTTGCTGCATGCCTTTAAGAAACAGAAGGTAGAGGGCTAGGGACATGCTCAAGTGGTAGAGGACAGTACTGTTTAACTAAGCACAAAACCCTGAGTTTAAACCCCCAAATTACAAGTATCTAACCCTAGATAACTTAATGTAGTTGGAGAAGAGTGCTGGGGATATGGCCTAGTGGTAGAGTGCTTCCTTCCCATACATGAACCCTGGGTTCCATTCCTCAGCACCACATATATAGAAAAGGCCACAAGTGGTGCTGTGGCTCAAGTGGCAGAGTGCTAGCCTTGAGCAAAAAGAAGCCAGGGACAGTGCTTAGGCCCTGAGTCCAAGCCCCAGGACTGGCAAAGAAAAAAAAAAAGAGTGATTCAGAGAAGGTTGATCAAAATGAGATAAGGGTAGATCATGTAGGACCTATGCTGGACATGCTAGAGAGCCTGGCTATCGGCTTTTCTCACACCATTGTTAAAGGAAATGTGTTCACTAAATTAGATACACTTATATACCTAAACCATTTGAAAAGAAAATTTGCCAGTAGTCTTTTATATCAGTGCATTCATTAGCTAATGCTACAGTCTCCTGCACTCACAATTGTCATAGCTTAGTAATTTTTAGAGAATAAACAAAGGAAGGTTTCCAAGTACATTTTAGTAGATATTCCCGTTTAAAAAGCAGAAGCAAGGGAAAATAGATATAAAATTGTATCATTTTTTTTCAATGCAATTGGGACAAAAGAGGATATAATTCAGTTTTTTGTTTTTTGTTTTTTTTTGGCCAGTCCTGGGCCTTGGACTCAGGGCCTGAGCACTGTCCCTGGCTTCTTCCCGCTCAAGGCTAGCACTCTGCCACTTGAGCCACAGCGCCACTTCTGACCGTTTTCTGTATATGTGGTGCTGGGGAATCGAACCTAGGGCCTCATGTATCCGAGGCAGGCACTCTTGCCACTAGGCTATATCCCCAGCCCTATAATTCAGTTTTTTAAGGAACAAATTTAAACAAAGTCTATGAACTAACATAAGAAAGTGTAACACTATAAAATGTGTCACAGGAAGTGAACCTTTTCATTTATTTTAGTAATGCATATCATGAAAAAATATGCAATATCTAATGCTAGGATATACTCTAACCAAGAAAGCCCTGGGTGAGGCTGGGTTTTTTTATTATTATTATTGAATTTTATTGTCAAGGTGATGCACAAAGGGGTTACAGTTAATATGTAAGGGAGTGAGTACATTTCTTGTTAAAATTATTGCCTCTTCCCTCATTTGTCTCCCACTTTCCTTCCTCTCCAATCCCCTCCTCTAAACTGTACAGTTAACTTGCAATATATTGTCTTGTAAGTATTGCTGTTGCATTGGTTTGACCTTGGAGGTTGTTTTTCATAAAGGAGTAAGCCACAATTTTGACTACTCTCACAGTAAAGACACTGAAAAATAGAACATTTCATTCAGTAAATTTTGTCTTATTTACTATTATTTCTATCTTATACATGAGAGCTCTGTTAAACTGTTCTTTCAATAATTGGAGATAATTGGAACTTAACCTTTGAATTTTTTCCCCCATGATTTCAGTACTATTGACAAGATCAATAAACAACAGTAAATATTCTGGTGGGATTCTAAGAGCTTTCCTTCGGTATGAAACCAGTGAGTTTTTAGGAGAAATGCAATCCACATGTTCTTGATTGATTTATAATTAAATTAATAAATAAGAACCATTTGCTGTCCAAAATGCCTTGTAAGATTTTTATAAGCTTCATTTCACTAAACAGAAAGAGCTGTTGCTGCAAAGAGTAAAGCAAACTTAAATATACTTCTACCTTAACAACCACAAAACAAACAAATGGAAAGCAGTAAGAGAAAATGCTGTTCAAGAGCAGGATAAAAATGCTTCACTAATGAACACCTTCAAATCGTGCACAGATCTCCCAAAATAAAGCATATCCAGTCAAGAACTGGGCACATTGACTGTGTTTTGAGTGGGATCTAAATTGCTGACCAATCTCATCCACTCGTTTATGACTAGATGGGTATGACATGGGTAGTTCACTTTAAAACAGACATTTGTTATGGTTGACCTAAACCAAAACACAGACTTTTCTGTGATAATAAAAAATTAGCAAGAAGACTGAAAAATTTTGTAAAAGAACTAAATTCAATTTTTTTCTAGTGATGTAGCCAAAACAAAGTTCTTTCCTTTAGACTATATAGAATAAGCAGGAATTATTTATTTTGCTATGCATAGGACTTGGCAGATGGTCCTAACAAACCTAACATGTAATAATTGTCTTGCCAACAGTAAAAGCAATTATGATCTGACAAATGAGTCAATCATGGGAATAAAAAAAATGAAAAATAGAAAAGTATAAAACAGCTGGGGGCTGGCAATCTTAGCTACTCAAGAAGCTGAGATCTGAGGATCCTGGTTTGAAGCCAGTCCTGGCAGGAAAGTCTGTGAGACTATTATCTTGAACTAACCAGCTCCACTAATTTTTGTTGGTTAGTTCAAGATAAGAGTCTCAAGTCAGAAGAGGAATGATATGTTGTAAATAAAGATAAAGAAGACTATTTGCCATTGGGACAAGAATTACCAAAGTTTAACAACAGTTGTTCTTTCTCTCATACTCTCTCTTCTTGCTCTTTCCCTTTCTCTGTCTCTCTGTCTCTGTCTCTCTGTCTGTCTCTCTCTCACTCTCTCTCTCACAGTTTCCCCTTTGCTAGTATTCAGAATGCAGGGTTCACTTCTCAGAGCCTCTCTCTGTAGTGGTAGTCCCTCAAAAGAGGGGCATTGGTGATCTTTGGAAAATGTGGCCTGTCCAACTGCTGAGGAGATGGTAGGCTCATGTTGCAACTCCTCAGATTCAGAGTAATTTTTTCCAAGTGGTCCTAAGAGATCACAGATATTGCATTCAATCTCCTTGTCCTCCATTACCCAGTGTAAAAGAAGTATATGCCTGCACATGCAGCAGATTGTGCTACATGGGACAAATGCTAAATTTAGGAAACTTTCATCATACCTGTCTCAAGTCCCCAGGGACTCTATATCTTTTTCATTATTGTTTCACTATATAAACATCTTTTTTAAAATGTTTTAAAAAGGCATTTCATGTTCATGTCTACAAGATAACATAACCTCAAGAGACCCATAGAAAGGTGCCATTCAATACCCCCTCCTCCAAGCCAGTACAAGGTAACAGTATTAAGCAATTTAATACAACTCTACTTTCCTAAAATGTTTTCAAATCATCTCCTAAATGTGCGTCACTTTTCCTAAAAAGAATTTTAGCTTTATGGGAAGAGCAGGCTTAATATTATTTCTCCATTCCCTAGCATTGAATCCAGTTCTGTGTACAGAGTAGTTTATTACAGGAAGCTGTTTAGATAATGGCAATTATGTGAGTGCATAAAAAACCTATCAGGCTTGGCACGTTCTTCTGAAATTTATAGCCAGAAAATCCCAAGAACTCTTCAAGAAAAAAGTCAGAGCTATCAATGAAGAAAATTAGCCATAAAAACATATTTACTTTCAATATGTTATGCCTTAATTGTCTATGAAAATGTATTGTTCTTAATCAAATTAGCAAAAATTATGTTTTTTTGTGTCTACTCCACTTGTCTCTTGCTCTTATCTAAGCTAGCTGTTGCTACTAGTTGGTTTTTAATCATAAAATGACTTGTATTAGTTGGGTCCTGTGCTGCATTTCCAATAACCAAAACCTAATTGTTAGGGACTTAAAAATTCTGGCCTCACTGCAAGTAAATATATAGAACATTTACATTCGAAGAAAAATTATAGGTTGGAAATACACAAAATAAGGATATTAAGTACATAAGTATAAGTACATTATATATTTTGAAAAATATAGGAATGTGTTTGGACAAAATATATAGGATAAGAAGACTCTGGTGAGTTAAGCAATGCTAATTTAAATCTCTAGAATATTCTTTAATTTCACAACAATATGTCAATCATTGACTCTATTCTAAGTTGTCAGAGGATGGTGAGAGAGAGAGGGGAATGTTCTCTGTTCTAGAATTCGCGTTCTAAGGGGAAAATTGAAATTTATATAGGGAAGAAATGATGATATTTGGTGGGAGACTTAGAGTACAAGTGTAAACAAATTCTTTGGATCTCAGGGAAGGAAGGAATTTAATCTATTCTAATAGTCTGGACAGGTTAGAGATAAATACATTTGGGGTGCAAAACGCAAACTTTAAAATAGATTTGGGTTTTATTGACAACATATTAGGAAGCTATCATTTATTACAAGTACAAAATAGTTCCTTTGAGTAAAAGAATGTAAAGCATGTTAGAGAGAACTGCAGAAATGAAGAAAGGAAGGTGTGGCCTGGTGAAGAGATTTAATCAAGTGAGAAAGAAGGCTCATACTGAGACAGCCTCTGAAGATGAAAAGTACATTTGGCTTTGCCCTTCCTCTACATGCACACACACACACACACACACACACACACACACACACACACTCACACACACGACCACAGTATAGAAATACTGGTACAAATTGTATCCCAGTACTTTGGGACATAGTTTGCATCTTACCATGTGACAATTCCTGCAGCCTTCTTCTCCTATTGGTCCAGGAACCCGTAGAATTGTACACAGAAAAGTAAGAGAATCGTGGAATAAATTTATCTTTTCATATGGTCAACCAGTCCTTTTCCCCAAAAGTAGTTGTCTGGTTTCCAAATAGTTGTTGTGGCAACTGTTTGCTTTTCAATATTATACTCTGAAATTCAAGTGAGCATATTTTTTTATCACTCACATGTATTTTTTTTATCACTCACATACTCATTGTTTTTGACATGAAGTTAATGGAGTTCCCAGGTTTGTAGGCTTGCTCCCAGGCTTGGCTATATCTGATTGTTTACAAGTTTAGATCCTTTGAGTTTGTAGAGCCTGTGTGTGTAATGCATAAGATACTACAAACTCTTGTTCAAGCAAATATGAAAGAATAGCAAAAGCTATGTGAAAAATTTCTTCTTTGATGCATTCATTGTAAAATGATACATAATATTGCAAATATGCAAACAGCTAGACTTAGCTTGAACAATGATCCATTAGTCACCAAGCTTTCTTGATGGATGGATAGAAATTGTGAAATGTGTCAGTTATTGCCTCATAAAAAGAGGATTCAAGTTTGAAGAAGAAACTTCTTCACTGTCTTTGTTCAGTTTCCAACCACTATTCTATTTCACAAGTTTGCTGAAATAGTTTTATTGAAATTTTACCGAATATAATTTTACTGAAAATAATTTCATTATTCCTAAGTGCTCTCTCAGTGTCAAGGAGGGTGGATACATTATTTCTTTCTTACAAACTTTGCTAGCAGTGAGCTATAGCAGCTGTATATCTGCTAAGAACTAAAAACTAAAGAAGCAAAATTCAACTGTGCTCTGAATGTGGATGTCTTTAGACAACTTCTTGATTTCCCTGGAACTCATATCGTTTAAGGTGAGTAAGATTAGAGGAATTCATAAGAATAATCAAAGGTAATTGTAAATCCAGTAGAAAAGATTTCAAAATACTTAAAGCTCTTTTTATAAAACTCTCACATATACACATTTTATAAATAAAAGATAACAGGATATTATATTGGCCTGAGCCAACAGTGCCTGGCTAGCTGCTTGATTATTTCAGTGGTTCCTATATCTTATGTGCAACGTTCTGCTAAAATTAACTATTTGGAACCAAGATTTTGATTTTTGCATTATGTGCTGTAACTTTCAGATTATATTTAACATAAGTCTCACGCGGGAGTTACTCTGCTGCCACCACTAGTAGTAATTATTACTATTATTTTAAGAATTTAAAATTTTAGAATCAGAATTGGAAGTCATATGTCAATAATCAAATACAGCCTGATGTGGTGGCTCATGTCTATAATCCTGGGGTTGGAGAGAGATTGGGAAGCTAAAGTTCAAATGTATCCAGAGAAAAGCAGAAAAAAAAGCTTATAAGACCATATTTACCAATAAAAAGCTGGACTTGGTGATATGTGCCTTAAATGGGAGGGTCGTGGTTCTGGCCAGCCTAGGCATAAACATAGAAAGAACTTCCTAGAAAAATACCTTAAGTGACAGGGTTAGAGGCATAACTGAAGTAGTAGAGTGCCTTCCAAGCAGGCACAAAGCTCTGAATTTAAAAATACAGTATTATAAAACAAACTCAGCGGGAAATTTACTTAATAGGCATGCTGCCCATGTTGCTATTTCTTGTCCCACTGCAGTGCAGACATTACTAGTCGTTCTCTTTCTAAACCTCATCTTTCTCAGTTGTCAGTGGATGTGTGCACAGTCATTGCAAATGGATTACAGTTCATGTTACAAGAGAAAATATCTTTTCTTCAGCCCATACCATCCTTTGGCAGCTAAAGAAATGTCCATAAAATAATTGTGCAACAAATATTAGTTGCAGGATTAGGATAAGAGCCCTTCTTATTTCCCGACTTTCAGTCCAGTGTTCTTTCTATATATAACAGCCAAATGACTAATCAGATTCTAGTTTCAACATTTAGAAACTCACCATGTCTTTTAAATTTCATTATTTGGAAAGCTGTCCTAATAAAGAGACTTTGGTCCAATATATTTACTGTCTCATCTGGCCACCATTCCTTCTCCAGCAAGTATAATCAGCTGTCTCTAGGGAGCACAGGGTGATTTCAGCAGTTGCCCAAATACATGCATTTGTAAAGCCTGCTATCCTGTTCACATCTTACAAAAATGCATACCACCCCACCCCACCCCCTATCTGTCATCGGTCCTTCACTTAGATTCTAGCTAGCTGTGAAGGGCAGCTGATCAAAGTCAGTTATGACCAATAAACATGAAAAAGAAGCAAAGCAAAAAGACAGATGCCAATCAGCCCCCTTACCATTTGAGACCATTTATAATTCTAACCATTCTGATAACAACAGACAACAGACTGATTGCTATTGTTTTACTGATTAACTATTCTCCTGTTTTTCCCCTCCAAGGAACCTCTGGCAAACTTTACTTAGTAAATATTGACACCTGTAAACCAAGCTGGCTAATGCCGTTGGCTCTTCAGCAATCTTCCCATCTGTTGCCTGAGAATTTTAAGCAATGCATTCTGGGACTCTTGCTCTCTTTTTCCATTGTAAACTGTAAAAAATGCTACCAAGAAGCTAATCCGAAAGCCACATGGCTCGAGAGGAGCCTGTGGTAAGGAAAGGGAAATGCAGTCTAATATGTAAAATGCATATCCCACTGGCCTCCTGGCCACCCTGTCTTTAGTTAACAGCATGCCAGGGTAATCTGCTTAGTTACCGAGTGGGGCTTTTTCCCTGGCTTCCCCATGAGATCACCCAGACCACGGATCAAAGCCCAAACACACTCTCTGCCAGAGCTATTGTTCCCCAGAGTGGGATTAATGACTAATTATGTCAGGTCACTCATCCAGATGGCCTCTCAGATGTTCCTTTGTCATTGTCTGACCTTCCATATGCCCCTTTGACCTTGAGGTTTATTTCCATGGAAACATGAAGCCTCAGTTTCCTTGCTGAGATTGCCAAGAATTGGCCAAAAGAAGGGATACAGGATAATCTACCCGCATTTTGTATTCCGCCTCCATCTCACGCCTTGTTAAATCCAATGAATAGATAAAAAATGCTATCTGGTCCCAGCTGAGCGATGACCATGGCCTGAGTCTATGTAACATGCTATGTTTTTTAAATGAGCAGACAGCTTTGTACATGGAAACGTGCATTCAATTTGAAGAACATCAATCGCCATAATGTGATCTTTTTATCTCATTAATGTTAAGCAAGGGTAATAGAATGGAATTACAAAATATCACTGTGAAAGGAATACAATTCAGAGAATTATAGATATCCCCCCATTAAAGCCCGAGAGATGTTTGGATAAGGCAACTTGTTCAGTTTCATAAATTAAAGATTCTTTATTCACTACCTTTTCGGGAAGGTTTAAATTCTACCCTCAGATGTTGATCTTAATCTGAAGAGGGATTTTAAGGTGGTTAGAAGAATGGAGAAATTACCACAAAGTGACTAAAAAAGTAAATAAAAATAGAAAAGGAGACTGACTCATGAACTCCATTAAATTTTTTAAAAGGCTCAATTCCTATTTGCATGGGATGAATTGTGTTTCCCCACATAGTTTAATCATGAATGAGAAATAAAATATGGAGGCTAATTCATCTCTGCTAAATTTGTTCAAGAATGAAAAGTCTCTGCTCTAACCATGAGTTCGCACAGGCCTTGATGTCTCTCGAGAAATGCCAGCAAAAAAAAAAGCACTCACATATGCTCAAGATTCCCTGGTATGTGAGAATTTGTTAATTACACCTTGCCAATGCCAGGAAGCTGAAAATTCCAGCTGAGAATTGCATGTTCATTTAAGAAGAAAATTGGAGAGATAAGTGGAAGAAAGGATTTTGTTTCTTGCATTGTTCCTGAAGGGTCATTTTTACCTGCTGAATGCCAGAAGGAAGAATGGGTCTAAAGGAATAACACATATGCACATAAGCAGAGAACTGTGAGCAGAGGACAGCACCCTAGACTCCTGGCTGGAGCTCCCCAAAAGAGTTCTAGGTTAGAGAAAGGGGTGGACAAAAGTTTGTACAGGGACTTTCCAACACCACCTGACTCCTCTTACTAGAAGCAGGAGACAAGAATGATTGCTTCAGCACTCTGAAACAACTCCACAATGCCTTCAGTGTTTGTGAGTAGCAGGAATCCTAGCTTCTTCCTTCTCCCTCAATTTGCCTTCTAATCTCTAAGTGCCTCTATTTCCTTGTCTGTCAAGTGAGAATTATCATGTTTTCATGCTGTTTATTGTGTGAAGTGGAACTGATAGAAGGAAACTGCCTGTCATCTGGAATGCACTACACAATGATAACAAGAACACAGCAGCTTTTATTGAGGAGGGACGTTAATTAATTATTCTTTGAGGGAAATTCATTAGCTGAAATGGTAGGGAACTAAAATTATCATTACTCTTAATTTGTCTGGATCCATTTCAGAGCATTTTCATTCTGCTTTAAGATGGTAATTATGCAAATAGCACAATTAAATTATTGGTATATTTTATATTATGCTTTATCTGCATGTGAGAGATGCCCAACTAACCTCTTTGGAATTAAAATATGGATTGATCATAGGGTAATGTCCCTAAAAGTTGCTTAAGTTATAGGTAGCTAAGTATTTATTCCTACACTTCTTCAACACTTATTTGCCATCAATTTTGTTCTAAGTAACCCCCCACTATCACCAATCCCATTTTTTGTCTTATTTTGTTTACATTCTTTAATACTATGATTTCAATTATCTATTTGTGGATTTTGACAGTATTCATATGTTAGATACAGCTACAAATTTTGGCTATTCAAAGACAGAGAAAGATGATGAAGTATTGACCGTCCAAGGAGCTATAATAACTATAATGACATGAGAAATCATGGATAAGTCTTAGTGCAGTGACTCACTTCTATAATCCCTGCTACTTTGGAAGTGATAACTTGAAAAACTGCAGTTTCAGAAAGAGAGCACAAACAAAAACCTCTATTAAGACTCCATCTCAACCAATAGCTGAGCCTGGTAGTCTATACCTCTAATCACAGCTATATGAGATGGGCATATGTATAAGTAAGAGATCTGCAGTCTCCAGCTAGCCCTGGGAAAAATTTTGAGACTATTTGGAAAGTGACTAAAGCAATTAAAAAAAAATGAAGACCACAGTGTGTCTCAAGGAGTAGAGTACCTGCTTGGCAAGTGTAAGGTCTTGAGTTCAAGTCCCAGTAGTTAACCCCCACAAATGAGCAATCCCTAGACAGTTCATTGATTCTGCTCTAACGCATTATCTTTGGTTTAGCTTCTTTCAATTTGCTTCACTAGAAGCAGAACTTGGCCAAGAACAACAGATTAATGGACTGACTTGCATGATGGTCAGTGCAAGAACAATGGACTAGAAAACCCATTAAAAGATGAGCATTTCAGTCCATTTGAAAATGAAGATGTCTTTCTTGGGCAGGGGAGAGATTTTCAAGATTTAATAGCATTTCCCTTAACATGGTTCCACAGTAGGGTCCAATTATATGGGGAAATACCAATTGTGAAATCTCTTTATTCATTTCAGAAATAACATGAAGTACCCTGATGACATATTGCAGAACTGTTGTTTATCTTAGTCTCCAAAGATCCTAACATTTTAGTACAAGACTTTCCAGCTGTTTTGTATGTAATCAGCTTACTGATTTGTTATATCTCTAGCAAAGCAGATATTAAACAATCATATGTTAGGCTAGATTTCTATAAAACAAAATTTGCCTTTTTGACGATAATTAGCAACTTGTTTCTGAGTATATCTTCTTAACTTCTCAATACATTAAGATTGATTAGTGAAAGAAATGCCATGCATTAATGGTAATATTTTTATCAAATGGAAGTATTCAATAGAAAAAATTATGAACGACTAGTCACCAAGTCTCAAATAGGGAAGAATCTGGCAATTTAATACTTCAGGCCCTAAAAACAGGTGAAACATGACTGATGTGTTTAAGATAAATTGCTTGATAAATTCCACTTGGGTCAATGGTATAGAAAACATTTTTAAAATCCTGGAGTGTTTAAAGCAAAACATTTTTGAGGAAAAATAATTATAAAATGGGTAAAGTTGGTAATTTGGAAAATAACCTTCAACTTAATTGGTATCATATACCTTAAGTATATTAAATACAACAATTAGTACACTAAATAAATAAATACATAAAAATTTAAATAAATACTTAAGTATAATAGAGAAAACTTGAGTTCGTTGTTTTCTTTTAGGAATAAAAATATGAACTATTTCATGATTGAGTACTGGAAATTTTTAATATTTTATCAGAGAAGCTAGAAAACGATTGAAATTTAAAACATCTTTATGAAATGATGTGTACCGCCCCCCCACCTGCCCTGCTCCTAAAGGCACACCTGCTTTCCTCCCTAAATAAATAAGCCTGGGGAACAGCAGAGCTTATGCAGCCGAGGAGAAGTGCATTCTTTTTTGTCCAGGGCATCATCAACCAACTTGTCAGCCACATTCCACAGGCAGGATCCATATTCTGCATGATGATTCTCAGAGGCAGAAGGCACAGCTTGGCTGACTGATCCCAGGTGGAGTTGGAAGTGCTGACAGCAAGAGATCTAATGTTTAGATTTATAAACTGAGTGAAGTTGATGTGGAAATCATGGCAAATGAATAAATAGGGAGTCTTGCATTATCATTTTTATCAACTGACTTTGCTCACTCTATAACCCTTTCTGTGTAATTACTTGTAATGAATGGGAGTTGTACCTACAGCAGACTTATATACCTACAATGGCCACATATGTATGAAATATGTAGCCTCTTCAAGGGAAAGGAACACACCAGTTTATTCAGCACATGACTACAAATGCAAAAGGCAAGCCAGGGACTTGGCATGGCTTGTATGATTCATTTTCTTAAATGAGTCAAAGAGTATTCATACCCAGGAAGGGAGGTTATAACTGGTATTTTATTGATGGTATTACAGAAATGTTAAAATGTATGTATTTTACACTAAAGCAAGATAAATAAAAGCTAGGCCAAAGGAAAAATAGGTTGTTGGTTCACTACTCTACTTTTCTTATTGACTGAAGCATATATTATGCTGAACTATAGAATATAGTTTTGAATTAATTATCTTTGTGGATTCATCTGAGCCAAAATATATCTCTACTAGTATTAAAAGATTTTTGTCTTCCATTAGCTATCAGTCTCCTTATCTTTCACTTATATATTTTGCTTCCAAGAGTTCATGGATATTTTCTTCTTATGTGTGAGTTCCTTGTGATAGTTTTTTTATTCTTTCTGCTGGTGAAGGCCATTGGTGATCAGATTTCACTAACAGCTTTTTGGTATGAGAACAGAATGCAATGAGAAACTCTTTACCACTCTCAATGCCACTGAGACTTTCCTGTTTATGCTATGACCACCATGTGTTGCTTTTCCTTAGCTGTTCCTGGTTTAGAATCTCATGACCACGGCACAGGAAGGCACATTGACTGCAGTAAGCAAAAGATGCTAGGCATCTCTTAAGTTTGATGAAAAAGTACATTGAAGGGCCTGTTTTGCATTATCATGACTTTATGTATGCATACTGCCTATGGAAAAATTACATTTCCCTTCTAATTTACTGAAATATTAAAGCTGAAGTATCAACAAGACTTAAAATGTAAAATTTCATAGCTCTACTGGTTCTGCTTTTCCCCCCGATTATTTTATAGGCTGAATATTAATTGCATTTGCTTCTTTCTGGCATATTACCAAAGACTATGCAGATGTTGATATGTATTAATTGGAAATATAAAATATTTTGTGAAATATAAATATAAAATATTTTATTCAACCAGTAGAAACTCACACAAGTATTGAGAAACAATTTTCTGCTGAGATGAATCATATTTCCAAAATATTTCTTTAAAGTATATGTTTCCTGTGCACATTCTGGTGATACTGGGATTTGAAATCAGACCCTCATGCTTGCTAGGGTGGTGTTTGACATTTGAGCCATTCCTCTAGGCCAGCTTTTGGCCTGTTATTTTATTTTATTTTTTCAATTTTTTATTATCAAACTGATGTACAGAGAGGTTACAGTTTCATACATTAGGCATTGTATACATTTCTTGTACTATTTGTTACCTCATCCCTCATTCCCCCCTCTCTCCTCCCCCTTTCCCATTCCCCCATGAGGTGTTCAGTTCACTTACACCAAACAGTTTTGCAAGTACTGCTTTTGTAGTTATTTCTCTTTTTTTACCCTGTGTCTCTCGATTTTGGTATTCCCTTTCAATTTCCTAGTTGTAATATATAGACGGTTTCCAATATACTCAGGTAAGATTACAGAGATAGTGTAGGTACAACCACAGGAAGGTGATACAAGAACATCATCAATAGTAGAAGCTACAGATACACATGGGACATTGAAAAGTAGTTACAACTGTGATATAACAATTGTTTCCATAACATGGAGTTCATTTCACTTAGCATCATCTTATGTAATCATAAGGGTATAGCTATTGGGCTCTTGTGATCCTCTGCTGTGACTTGCCTAAACCTGTGCTAATTATTCCCAATAAGGGAGACCATGGAGTTGATGTTTCTTTGGGTCTGGCTCACTTCACTTAGTATAATTTTTTTCCAAATCCTTCTGTTTCCTTACAAATGGAGCAATGTCATTCTTTCTGATAGAGGCATAAAATTCCATTGTGTATATGTACCACATTTTCCTGATCCATTTGTCTACTGAGGGGCATCTGGGTTGGTTCCAGATTCTAGCTATGACAAATTGCACTGCGATGAACATTGTTGTGCTGGTGGCTATACTGTGATTTTCCTTGTGGGATTTTGGATAGATACACAAAAGTGGGGTTGCTGGGTCATAGGGGAGTTCTATATTGAGCCTTCTGAGGAATCTCCATACTGCTTGCCAGAGTGGCTGAACCAGTTTACATTCCCACCAACAATGAAGTAGGGTTCCCTTTTGGCCACATCCCCTCCAACATTTGTTATTGTTAGTTTTCTTGATATATGACATTCTTACTGGGGTGAGATGGAATCTCAATGTTGTTTTGACTTGCATTTCTTTTATGGCCAGAGATGTAGAGCACTTTTTCATATGTCTCTTGGCCATTCTCATTTCCTCATAAGAGAAGTCTCTTTCTAAATCTTTAGCCCACTTGATGAGGGGGCTATTGGTTCTTTGCGGTTTTGTTTTAGAAGAAGGTAATTTTTTTAGTTCTGCATATATTTTAGATATGAGGCCTTTGTCTGTTGTATGGCCAGTAAAGATCTTCTCCCAGTCTGTGGGCTTTCTTTTTATCTTGCGAGCTATGTTCTTTGCCATGCAGAAGCTCTGCAGTTTGATGCAGTCCCATTTGTCCAACCTTTCTTTGATTTGTAGCCTTTCTGGGTCTTTGTTAAGGAAGTTCCGTCCTGCGCCAAGGAGCCCAAGTGTTTCTCCTACTCTTTTCTTTAGTGTTTTCAGGTGTCTGTTTTGATTTTGAGGTCTTTAATCCATTTGGAATTGATTTTGGTGCAAGGTGATATATTAGGATCTAGTTTTAGTTTGTTGCATGTGTTGAACCAGTTTTGCCAGCACCATTTGTTAAAGAGGCTATCTTTCTTCCAAACTATTGTTTTAGCTCCTTTATCAAAGATTAAGTAGGCGTAGTTCTGTGGGTTCATTTCTGGGTCTTCAATTCGGTTCCATTGATCTTCAGGCCTGTTCCAGTGCCAATACCAAGCTGTTTTTATTACTATAGCTTTATAATATAGCTTGAAGTTGGGTATTGTAATTATTCCAGCACTGTTCTTTCTGCTTAGGATTGTTTTTGCTATTCTAGGTCTTTTATTGTTCCATATGAATTTCTGGATTGCTTCCTCTATTTAATTAAAAAATGGTGTTGGGATATTAATGGGTATTGCATTGAATTTGTAGATAGCCTTTGGCAATATTGCCATTTTGATTATATTAATCCTCCCAATCCAGGAGCATGGGAGGTTTTTCCATTTCCTTAGTTCTGACTTAATTTTGTTTTTCAAGCTTTTAAAGTTCTCATCGTAGAGGTCTTTCACTTCTTTGGTTAAGGTTATTCCTAGGTATTTTATGTTTTTTGACGCTATTGCAAAAGGAGTTGCTTTCCTGATTTCAGCCTCGGTCTTTGGATCATTAGCATAGAGAAAGGCCGCTGATTTTTGAGGGCTTGTTTTATATCGTGCAACTTTGCCAAAGTTGGGGAGAGAGTGGACATCCCTGCCTTGATCATGATTTTAAAGGGAATGGCTTTAGTTTTTCACCATTTAGAGTTATGCTAGCTGTTGGTTTGTCATAAACTGCCTTGATTATATTCAGGAATGTTCCCTGGAATCCCAGTTTTTCCAGGGCTTTTAGCATAAATCGGTGCTGGATTTTAACGAACGCTTTTTCCGCATCCAGAGATAAAACCATGTGGTTCTTTACCTTGCTCCAGTAGATGTGGTGGATTACATTAATTGACTTGCATATATTAAGCCAACTTTGCATCCCCGGGATGAATCCAGTTTGATCGTGGTGTATGATTTTTTTGATGACCTGTTGAAGTCGATTGGCCAGAATTTTATTGAGAATTTTTGTTCACCAGGGAAAACGGTCTATAGTCCTCTTTCCGTGATGAGACCCTGCCTGGTTTTGGGATGAGGGTTATAGTGACTTCATAGAATGTGTCTGGTAGTGAACGTTCTCTTTCAATTTCATTGAAGAGTTTGAGAAATATTGGTGTGAGTTCTGTTTTGAAGACTTTGTAGAATTCTGCAGTGAATCCGTCTGGACCTGGGCTTTTCTTGGATGGGAGATCATTTATTGCCATTTCTATTTCAATACTGGATATGGGTCGGTTTAGAAGGTTTAAGTCTTCATGGTTGAGTTTGGGGATATAAATTTTTTCTAGAAAATCATCCATTTCTTCCAACTTCTTGAATTTGTTGGCATAAAGGTTTGCAAAATAATCCCTTATTATTTTCTGAATTTCAGTTATTTCTGTGTTGATGTTACCTGTTTTTATCTCTTACTTCTTTATTTGAGTGTGCTGCCTTCGCTTTTTGGTCAGGTTTGCCAGGGGTCTGTCTATCTTGTTGATTTTTTCAAGGAACCTACTCTGTTTTGTTGATTCTTTCGATGGTTTTTTCATCTCTAATTTATTTAATTCTGATTTGATTTTAATTATTTGCTTCTGTCTATTGACTTGGGGTTTGGCTTGTTGTTCTCTTTCAAGGAAATTAAGGTGCTTCCTTAAATGATTGAGTTGCTGTTTCTCCAGTTTGTTGATGTATGCACTGAGAGATATAAATTTTCCTCTGAGTACTGCCTTTGCTGTGTCCCAAAGGAGCTGGTACTTTGTGTCCTCATCTTGGTTGAATTCCATAAACATTTGAATTTCCGTTTTAATTTCTTCAATGACCCACTCATGGTTCAGCAGTGTGTTATATAGTCGCCATGAATTGTAAGATTTTCTGTGGTGGCTGTTTGAGTTGAGCTCTAATTTTATTCCATTGTGGTATGAGAGAGTGCAGGGAATAGTTTTGATACTTCTGAATTTGTACAGATTTTCTTTGTGCCCTAAGATGTGATCTATTTTGGAGAATGTTCCATGTGCTGCAGAGAAGAATGTGTATTCTGTTGTTGCTGGGTGGAATATTCTGTAGATGTCGATTAAGTCTAGTTTGTCTATGCAATTATTTAGTTCTGTGATTTCTTTGTTCAGTTTTCGGTGTGTTGATCTGTTCAGAGGTTATAGTGGAGTGTTAAAGTCCCCAACTATCAATGTGTTTGGGTGTATGAGTGTTTTTAGAGTCAGTAGAGTTTGTTTGATGAAGTTGGGTGCTCCTGCATTTGGTCTGTAGATATTTAGAACTGTTATATCTTTCTGTAGGAGAGATCCCTTTACTACTATGTAGTAACTGTAATGGGGAGGCCAGATCTGCCCAGTGCCATTAATAGCTGTGGAGGGACTTCAGGTTGACTCCAGCTCAGATTAGAGCAGAAGCCAACTCCATCTCCACTAAGCCCTCCCCCACCCTATTCAGGGAAGCTCCCTTTACTATGTAGATTGACTACCTGAGGCCTGGGAGCTTCAAGGGAACCTGTGTCCTCCTCTTTATTATGATAAGTTATGTAGATTAACCACCTGAGGCCTGGGAGCTTCAAGGGAACAGGCTGTGAGTAGGCATATCCGCCTGCATCATGTGAGCCCCGCCAAATCCATGTGTCATTTCTAACTAGAATGATAGGTTATTTCAAATGAATATTATGAGACAGACTGTAACTCTATTGGCCACCTGTGTGCGGCCTAGCATGCTCTGTAAGTGTTGTATCTTCATTGGTCACCTGTGTGTGACAAGTTTGTCTGTGATGTTTGCCTTATAACCAGGCTGGAAGGCCACACAGGGCGGTCCCAGCTCCCGAGTCTGGGCCACACAGGTGTGCACAGTCCCAGCTCCCGAGTCTGGGCCACACAGGTGTGCACAGTCCCAGCTCCCGAGTCTGAGCTGCACACATGCGGGCGGTCCCAGCTCCCGAGTCTGGGCCCTGATCCTGCACACGTGGTCGGCAGTTTCGGCTCCCGAGTCCGGGCTGCGACCAAGGCTGGTCGGTTCACTTTTTGTTCACTTTTTACTTCCCCAATAAAACTGTCTTTTTTTGTCACCTTGTAGCTGGAGACTGTGTGGTGGACTCTTGGGGGAACCAGGAATCCCCTCCCTTGGGGGGAACCCTGTTTCATTGTAGCGAACCCCCACTCTACTTCAGTAACCTTCTTTGTCTCTTCTTACCTTGTTTAATTTGAATTCAATTTTGTCTGATACTAGGATTGCAACTCCAGCCTGCTTATGGGGGCCATTTGCTTGATAGATTTGATTCCAGCCTTTCACTTTTAGAAGATGTTTACTTTTGCTGGATAGATGTGTCTCTTGGAGGCAGCAGAAAGATGGATCTTGATTTTTGATCCAACTTATGAGCCTATGTCATTTGATTGGAGAATTAAGTCCATTAATATTGAGAGTTAGGATTGAGAGATGATCGTTTGTTCCTTTCATCATCACTATCTTGTTAAAAGCTGTCTTCCCAGTTCTTGATCTGATGTTTACTATTTAGGGTTAATTTCTCTTTCTGTATTGGGATCTTGATTGTTTTCCCTGTATAGTACATCTTTGAGGATTTTCTGTAAAGCTGGTTTGGTGGAGATATATTGATTCAGTTTTTCCTTACTGTGGAAGACTTTTATTTGACCTTCGGCTATGAATGAAAGTTTAGCTGGGTACACTATTCTTGGTTGGTAGTTATTTTTATTTAGTGTTTGGTATATCTCATTCCAGGCTCTCCTTGCTTTCATGGTCTCTGCTGAGAAGTCTGGGGTAATTCTGATTGTGTTTTCTTTATATGTGATTGCTTTCTTCTCCCTAACAGCTTTAAGGATTCTTTCCTTTGACTCTACTGATACTGTTTTGATCACAATGTGTCAGTGGGCTGTCCTATTCTGGTCTGGTCAGTTTGGGGTTCTAAATGCTTTTTGTATCTGTATAGGCCTATCCTTCTGGATATTTGGGAAGTTCTCAGCTAATATTCTGTTAAATAGGTTGCCTATCCCATTAACTTCTTTCTCCAAGTTTTCCTCAGACCTATTATGCTAAAATTGGGCTTCCTAATCATGTCTTGAATCTCCTGTAGCGATCTGTTTTGTTGATTGCATAGGAATTGTATTGATTTTTGAGCTTTCTCCATAGATTCTAGGGAATCTTCAGCTCCTGAGATTCGATCCTCAGCTTCAGTTAGTCAGGACTGTAGGCTAGCTACTTGATTTCGAATCTCTTTTCCTTCTGACTGTTCTTTCCTGATGATTTTCACGTCATCTCTTAGGTCTTGCATGGACTTCTTTACTTCATTAATTTGGTTTTGAGTGCTGTCTCTCAAATCTTTTAGCTGGGTAGCTATCTTTTCATTTGACTCTTGAAGTTCATTTATCTTTCTATTTGTTGAGGCCATGAAATCATCTGTTACTTTATGGAAGGATTTCTGTATTGATTCAAACTTTTCATTTAACATGTTTATCAGTAGACTTTGTAGAGCATTTTGAGGGTTCTCTTCTATGTCTTTGATTGACTGCTCTGTTTCCTGCTTGTTTTGAGTGGGAGAAAAGACTCCATTTGTTTGCCATCATTCTTGTGTTTCTTCTGCCCATTTGGATTGGGAATGCCAATCTACAAACACCTGTGAGCACCATTTAAGACCCAAAGCAGACCTTACCAAGCACTGTTGTGTAAATCTTATAAGTTCACAATTATATACAGATACCTTGTATACCTGTCTATAAAATTAGATTTGGTGTTCCTAGAGAATACAATTTCAATATAACAACTGATCATGGGCCCTGTATTCAGTAGTTACTTATTTACTGTTACAACCCTATGATCAATTCTTGTACTTATATTAAGTTCTTTTAGGACTGGCTTTCTCTATGAACTCCTTTGATTCACTCGGAGTAAGCAGGGATACCCTCTATCCAATAACCAGGAGTCAATGGAACCTGGAGGTCCTGGCAGTAAGTCAGGAGGGAAAGTTAGAGGTAGTTAAGAGAATAGAGTAAAATGTATTGGGGGGTGATAATTTTGGTTTACTTTCAGTGACATGGAAATGTGGAGAAGAGTAGAATCAGTAGAAAGAACAAGGTTAAAATGATAGACAATGGAGAGTTAGCAGAAAAGAGTGGAGGTGTTATTCATAGGAAAGTAATTTTTAAAGAAAGAATGCAAAGAGAGAAATAAAGAAAGAATATGGGAAGACAGATGCACAAAACAGAGAAAAATATTTTAAAAAATAATAAAATAAAAAATAAAAAGGAAAAAAGCCAGAAAAACAAACAACCAAAAACAAACAAACAAACAAACTTGATAAAACAAACAGGTAAAAATGGAAAACAAAAAAAACAATGACGTTTCAGAAGTGAAAGAAATTTTTAAAAATTTTTTTTAAAAGTTTAAAAAATGTTTGAAAAGAAAAATAAAATGGAGTCCTCCTTGTTTGGGTGGTCTTTCCCCAGTCTCTGGTTTCCTTGCGATGGTCTGCAATCTATTTTCCTGATTGGCTGGTTTGACTTGCTTTCAGTTTGCAGGGGGTGGATCTGTTCTGACCCTTCTCCCCTGTTGGTGCAATCCTGGGTCTCTGTGGTTCACACAGCTTGCATGTAGGCCTTGAGTGTCCTCTGTAGATGTGGACATGAGCAGTCTCGGGAACCGTGGCTCCTCTGCTGTGGGGCCGTGGTCTTTAACACCTGGCTTTGAATAGGCTGTGGACTCAGCAGGGTGGGTCGCCTCTGGCCTGGTTTACCTGGCTGACAGTTGCTTGCCTGGGGGAGGTTCCTCCCTTCTGGGTGGGGCAGCCGCTTGGCAGAGGTGGCTATGGAATGCAGCTCCATTTCAGGCTGGGAATTGGGCTTCCTCTGTGACGGGACCGTTTATCTGTCTCAGGAACTGTTTGTTCCCCTGTCTGGTGTTTCTGTGCCGCCAGTAGCGGCTAGCCGCTTTCGCTTTAAATTTAGAAATTCTGGTGGGCAGGGCGGGGCACCTCTGGCTAAGCCGAAGCCCAGGACATGCCTCCCGCCTGGGCAGGGGGGGTTCTCCTGGGCGGAGCTGGCTCTCAGTGGTCGGTCCCTCTTGCCCTTTTCAAAGATGGCTACTTTGACCTCGCTTTCCCCAGGCCCGCTTTAGTTCCAATCTGGTCTGAGCCTATGCCAGTGGCAAAGATGGCGCTTTGCTCTGGTGGTGGGGGAAGGGCTGACTTCCAGAAGCTGCTCTGTGGGTGCAAGTGAGAATATCTTTCGTAGGGTACTCACGCTTTCTCTGCGATTTCAGGTTGTCCGTGCTCAGCCGCCGTCTGGAGTATTTCTCCCTGGTCTACGCTGTGTGCTTTAGCTGCGCTGAGTGCGGGTTGCTGTGCTGGGCGCTGTGCTGGGCGCTGTGCAGGCGCTGACACTGGCGTGGCGGTGGACACCGCCCAGAGCTCAAATCTGTGTTTTCAGATGAGCAAAGTCGATTTTTCCTTCCTGGCCAGAATCCCTGTACTGTTAGAACTTACTCTGGCTGTCTTTCTAGGAGTAAAAGTGTCTATAGGATGAGAAAACTGCGATGTCGGAGGGAGCTCAGCTAGGGCTCTGCTGCTCCTCTGCCGTCTTCCAGGAAGTTCTCGGCCTGTTATTTTAGAAGTAGAATCTAGCAAACTCTTCTGCCTGGGCTGGCCTCAAATTCTAATCTTTCAGATCTTAGTCTCCTGAGTAATTAGGATTATAAATGTGACCCACAAGTGACTTTTGTGAATAACTTTGAATTGCCAAATGTTAGCATTTTTTTCAGAAAATTTTGTCAATATCTTTTAGAAGATAATATTTTCCATATATTAATCCGAAACAACAACAGCAACAAAAAATCAAGATTAAGAGGGTCTGATGTTTGGCGTTTGATTGTCCAGGCACTTGGAACAAAATTTACAAAAATGCTGATAAGTGGAAATAATCTTAGAGGTATTATTATTTTTGTTTTTCTGTAGCTTATATTATTGTACAAAGACAAGGATTTCATTATGAAATTACCATATGTACGTATAGTGTACTTTGATTTCTCTGTATTATTCTTTATATTGTCAGTTTTATAATCACCTGTTTTTGGTGAGTGACCATGAAGATTTTTTTTAAATGACATTATAGACCTGTGGACTCATGCCATATTCACTGCAAGTCAGTGAGAGCCAAGGCATAAAGGCATAAAGTCAAGACTGTGACTCTAAAATGTAGACCATGAGCTTTGCCTGGAAAGGCTTATCATCAGGTTGGATGAGTAAGAGAGTGAGTGATGCTAAGTGTGGCAGCTAGAGTAGGCAGCAAATACCAGCAACACTGCAGAGGAGGAAGAGAAATGATTTGCTTATGGAGGGGTAAGGACTGATTTTGCTAAAATGATGATGTGGCAATACATTCTGCAGTAGAGGTGCATTTGAACATCAGCATGGAAGAGCAAGAACAGGAAAGGAAAGTTTAAAAAAAAAAGATGACAAAAGTGTCACAAGTCAGACATTGACTTCTTGCATGTTTTGTACCAACCCTGGTCTTGCCTTTTCTGTTTCTTTTTTATATTAGATTAGAAACCTAAAACACTGCTTGTTCTTCCTTTGTGTAATGTACTGGTTTACAAACCAGTAAGTTTATAAGTTTATAAATCAGCCAATTAATGCTTAAAGCAAAAAATAAATTGAAAGTTTCCTTAATGCTTATGTTTTCCCTTTTCTCCCTTACATGATTATTTCTGAAGTCCTTCTGATGCCAGCCTTTAACCATCCCTCATATAGATCCAGCATTTTTCATCTCTTATGTACCATCCCAAGCCAAGCCCTATTCTCTCCTCCTATTACAGAATGCTTGTAAGTTAATGCTCACATTGTACAATGCATACTTCTAATATATTCTCCATATAATTTCCAGAATAAGAGACTACAAATAGTAATATTATAATCTATCATTCTACTTCCCTTAGGAAAAGTTCAAAATAATGAGTGGTCCCTGTAGTCCTACATGATCTAACCCCTGCCTGACTTTTTTTAGGACATCTTCTCAGAAATCCTCTTACCACCCCAACCATCAACCCATTGGGTGATTTCCCTCAACTGAGAATGATCCTCCCACCTGGTACCTAATGAAGGAGACCATCTCACATCCTGCAGACCTCATCTAAGTGTTCTTTCTCCTGAGTAGGATCATTGGTCCCAATCCTATAGATTAAGTTGGTCCTCATTTCACTCCTATAGCTCATTACACTTTTCTCCCTCATGAGCTAATCCATTTTGTTAGCTCCTGACTTGTAGGTCATGCCTGCTTTGTTTGTTGACATGTCCTCAGTAGTTAAAACAGTGCCCAGCCAGGAACAATCACTTAATAAACCTATTTTGATTAAATTAATGGAAAACCTAATTGAAATACTAATGCTTTAAACACTTAGCTAAAATATTTGCAGATTGCATTAACTATACTTGTATATTTCTAAATTATTTCTTTCCCCGGGAATTAATTATCTTCAACATAAGTATTGAAGTAGTGCTCAGTGTCTAGAATTAATTAATTCCTGTATAAACTAGAGATATTCAGTTGACAGCTTGAGATAGTTCAAAGTTGGAAGCAGACAGGGAAATTGTTTTCAACCAGACCTGAAGGAAAGAGCATAATTTGGGGTCTATTTCATGAATGAAATATCATAAAAACTAGGATAGAAAGGAAATTATTTTGGGGTAAAGAGGGTCATCACTGTTTCCAAAAACACATCAAATGGCAATAAAAAATCTAAGCAAATTAAGTTGTATTTATTTATTCATTTTTAGTTTTTGATGTTGGAGTTTTTATCTCAAGGCCTTACCCTTGCCAGTCAAGAGCTCTACCAGGTAGTAGATCACTTTTCACTTATTTTTAGCTCTAAAACAAAAATATAATGGACATTGATAGTTTATAATCCACTGTTTTCTCCCCAGATTGGACCTTTGGAAAGGTTTTACACGTTGCACCTGGAGATAAGCACAAGGATGTCCAGATAGGCAAAAGAAAAAGAAATAATAATAATTCTGGAAATAATCCAAATGTCCATTATCAGGCAAATGGATAAACACATTGTAAAGTAGTCACACAATGGAATTTTCTAATGAAAAATGAATGAAACTATAGCTGCCCATGTCCAGAAGGATAACTTTCAGGAAAATGATGAAAGAAAAAAAGGGCAAGTCAGAAAAAATATATGTGATACAGTGCCATCTTAAATATTCAAGGCAAAAGAATCACAATGCTTGGTTAGCATTGTATGTATAACCTTGTAATACTGGAAGTTCTCCAGAGAAAAACAACCAGCAGCATATCTGAAGATACATAAGAGGAAGCTAAGTATGATACATACACCTACTCTCGCCCCACGAGGAGATTTATATACTTGAATATTCATAAATGTGTAGGATTTATGATGTTTTGTTGTATTTTATTTATACCATTAATATTATTGTATGAATTAGCTCACACTTTTGGAAACTAGCAGATTCTATAACAGTCTGCTATCTGTATGCCAGAGAACCAGAAAAGCAAGTGATTGAATTTTGGAAACAACCCAAAATGAGTCCAAACGATTAATAACAGGGAATCTAGTGGTGTAACTACTAATTAGAGTCCCCAAAGGCCTGACAACCAAGAGTGCTAATGTCCAGTGGAAGAAGGGAAATAGCTCAACCAGAGAGGGAGTTCTTCTTGTGTCTTTTTGTTTTATTTGGTTTTCCTACACCTTCAGTATATTGGACATACTCCACCCACATTGGTATGAGTCATTCTACCAATATAAATGCTAAAGTCACAGACATAACACAATATATATGGGTAACTCATAGCCCAGTCAAGTTAACACAAAATTAGCCATTATAGGGATGTAGAAAAGAAAGAGAATGGTGTTGGTGTTCTTCCTTAAAAAAATAATCATGGGATCCAACTTAAGTATAAAAAGGGCTTCAATAATATTGCTCTTGTGATATTCCTTGAGTGGTCAATTCCTAGACATTTTTATTATTATATTTCATAATATATACAACGCATGCCTTCTTTAGAATGTTTTTTCATCTTATCAAACTAAATATCTACTGCAATTAGACAGTATTGCTTCATTTTCTTCTCCTTCTAGCCTTCTGTCTCTATGAATTTGCTTATTCTGGGTACCACATACTAAGAGAACCATATAATATTTCAGGTTTTTTTGTGACTGATCTGTTGTACTTAAGATTTACTCCTTATTTCTCTAACTTACTGACCTCATGGTCATCCCAGTTGTAGAATATGCTAGAATCTCCTTCCATTTTATCATTTTAAAGCTGGATAGTATTCTATGGTATGTGTATGCAATATAATGTATCCATTCATCCATTGATGACATTGAGTTGCTCCCACTTTTGGCCATTGTGACTAATGATGCTTTGAATGCAAGTATACAAGAATCTGGTCAAATTGAGCTTTCAATTCTTTGCATATGCACACAGAACAGGAGTTTCTGGGTCATGTTGTAATTCCATCCTTCTTCTTTGGAGGACTTTTCTACACTTCTGCAGTGGCTGCACCATTTTACATTCCCACAGCAGGGGTCTAGTATTCCAATTTCTCTGCATCCTTTCCAAGATTTGTTACTTTCTATTTTTTAATGCTCATCCCAGTGTATATGAAAAGTATTATTTTATTTTGAACAGAACTATTTTCCTCTTTGCAAGCTACATCATCCACACATCCACACATGTTTCATAAACGTTTCCTGGGAAAATGTTTATGATGTTATCCTTTAAGCAAGAATGGGAAACATCAGGATTACACACTAGATAAGATCTGTGAGGTCATTGGCATTGCATAGGCAGTCACATAATGTTTCCAAAGGCTGCCTGTATCCTGTCTACCTGTATAGATAGGTCAACAAGTATGGTCTTTGTAAGGACTTTGTATGGTCCATATTGACATTACAAACATACAAATGGCGCTTGGCAGAGAAAAATAGCTTTAAATGCATAATTCTACATGAGAAGAGTAGAGTGCTGGCTGAGGCTGTAATCAGAACATTCCAGAAAAGGGGGTTGTAGCATTTGAGGGATCTGTATTGCATGTAAAAGATGAAAGATATCCATTATATACTCTGCTTAAGCTTTTTGTTGCACATAGAAATTAATTAGAAGAGTTATTTACTGTTGTTTCTAAGTATGTTGCTCCTCACCAGGGATGTCATCAATAAGGACTGAAAGAATTCATTCTGCAGCATAAGTACTATGTCACTACATCACATGTCGCAGTACTTAAGGCTATGTCAGATCCTGGAGAACTGTCATGTCTGTAGAACATCGGCCTGTGCTAACGTGCAGGTGCCCGTGTACCAACAGTAAGTGGGATGACCTCATAGTTTCCCAGGTCTTTGTATATTTAACTGTATACTTGCTAACTTGCTGTACATAATGCTTTAATATACACAAATCAAGTGGGATTTTCACACAAAGCAACACTACAAAGGAGGGAGTCTGAGGATTGTTTTATTCCATCAGTTTTCATTCAAACAGAAAACAGTTTTCATTTTTAAAAAAATGTCACCAGGCATTCTCAGTGGCACAAAACTGGACATTTATGTTCAGAAACGGATGTATGATGGTATAAAAGTTAAAATCCACAAGGTGGGGGAAATCTGCTAATACCCAAGCACACAAGCCTGAGGCACTTAGATGTTTTCGTTCAGGCAAACTCTATCATAGCTCACATTGAAGTCTCAGAACTGACAAGGCTTCCTCAGATATTATATTTCCTGTCTGCCCTTCTGAGATGCTGATTGACAGTCTCTCCCCTCTGGCCCTCTAGCTCTGGGCTGGGCCTGGCCTGCTGTTTTGTCAGCTGCAGTCTGCCTAGGCCGGGAGAGGCTGCACAGCCTGGAAGCCCACTCAGAGCTTCCACCCTGCGGGAGCCCGCCCTGCCTGGCCTCCAGGCTGCTCTGGCTGACGCGCTGCATCAGGGCCTGGGGAGACCTTTCTAGTCTACAAATAACACTGGAGAATTCAGACTAATCGGTTCAGCTTCCCTGAGGCAAAGGGAAAAGAGGTTTCTTAAACACAAAAGGATTAAGAGGGAAAGTGAGCAAAGGCTTGCTGGTTCTCCACTTAGGGAATGTGAAACAGCACAATCAATTGAGTAAATGGCTCCTCTAATCATGGGGAAGGCTGGGGCAGAGATGGGCTCAATTTTGTGACTTTTCAGTCTTGGAAGTTTATAGAATCACCTAATACTACTAGTAATACATGCTAAGGAAGTAAGAAAATTGAGGACATGTTCTTCATTCTCTGTCTCCCAATTTTCTCCTTTTCCTTGGTTTCTAAAAGTCACAGGACAGTGTGTGTGTGTGTGTGTGTGTGTGTGTGTGTGTGTGTGTGTGTGTGTGAACTAGTGCTTGTTTGAACTTCCAACTGACTTGGGTGCTGTCCTTTAGTGATTTTGTTCAAGGCTGGTACTCTACCACTTAGGCCACAGCTTCACTTTCAGCTCTTTGGTGTTGGAGATAAGAGTTCATAGACTTTGCTGCCTAGTCTGGGAAGCATAATCCTTCGATTTTGCACAGGCTGTGAACCACAATCCTTAGATCTCAGCCTCCTGAATAGCTAGAAGCCTAAGTGCGAGCCACCAAAGTCTGGCAGGACACTTTATTTTAGCTAGAGGTTTTCATTCTGTGCACGTGCATGCACATGCACACACAGATGCATTTCATTTTTTCATTTTGACACTAAAGTAGATCATTGGTAACCTTAAAAGCAGGCACTGGAAGAATGAAGGCAAGGCTCACTTGACTACACAGTAAGTTCAAGACTAACTATGGCCCTGTGCGATCTTGTCTCAAAACCAAAAGCAAAACTAGAGGGTATCATTTGCTGTACCTAGGATGTGCCTATAAATCTACAAGTAAGCACACTGGATGGTTAAAAAAAAAACATGAAAAAATATACTTAGACAGGATAAAGTATATAGGACTCTAGACATAGACACAGTAAGGCCAAAGGAGGATATTCTTAAGAAAGGACCACAGGGTTCAATAGCTATAGACATGTGATAATATAAAATGGCGTTTATCAAAATGAACTCCAAGAAATGGAAATAAGAGGGTTTTTTTTTTTTGGTTGTTGTTATTTTGCTTCTTCTTCTTTTTCTTCTCTTTTGTACCTGTTTTTTATTTCTGTGCCTTTTCTCTTGTATGTAAGTTAATCTGTTTTGGAGAGGGTAAGGGGGAGCACAGAAATGGAGGGACAAAGGGTGAACAAATGCAGCAGTGATGCTCACTGCCATAAACTATACAACTTGTGAGGGTCGGAGGTCAGGAGGGAAAAACTGGGAGAATAGAGGGAAGGAATGACAGGATTCAAAAAGAAATGTAATCATTACCTGATTTATGTAACTGTAACCCTCTGTAGAACACATTTACAAGAAAAATTAAAAAATACTAGTGGGTTGATATCTAGCAGATAACTAGTGTAAAGATATCTATGGTTATAGTAAACATCAAACAACATCTTTCTGTGTATACAATCTAGGAATGTACTTGCAAAAACCTTAAGAAATATTGGTATCTGCGATGAAATTCTTGGCCTTTGCTCATTTGGCTACCATCTAAATTTTCCTTCAAGTTCTCTAGGCTAGTTTATCTGGAGTTTCTCAAGCCCTTTGCCAAATGAATGAAATCTGTTTGGAAATTAGATGTCCCAGAGAAACTACTTGCTAATTGTAATTTAATTTGAATCTCACTTAGGAAAGCATTTTCTTTGGTGGAGAAGAAATCTTCAAGGAAAAAACGATAGTTTCAGGTCTTGATTTGTATAAGTAACCCTTTGCACTTGGTAGGTCATTAGATCTCACTACTTTGTAATGCAATCAGAGTCAGCATTCTGCTCTTCAGGGCTGCTCAGTAATTTGCTTGTTAATATATTAGCACATTGCATTGATCAAATGGCTAATCCAATCACACGCTTGTGATCGATCTTTTATTGATTACCCAGCCTGGTGATCACTTTTGCTGGGTTCAGTCAATAGCAAATGCCAAGTAGCCTTTCACACACCTAATTAGCTTATGAAATAAACCAAACATTTAGCTTGGCCCTGAAGGCATAGATCAATGGAAGGCTTTGGGGCTGAATTCAGATGATTTTTTTTTTCTATCAACTTTTCTTCCCCTCTTGTGCAGCCACTCAAGTTCTCATTAACACTCTCCCTCTGGTTTGAAGACATCTGAAAAGCAGCTGCCATGTCTGAGACAGCGAAGCAGCTGTAAGCTATAAATCACAAGGGAGAGGGATTTGGGGTTGCACATTGGCATGTGGTTTGTCAGGCCAGAAAAATAGAGACATACAAGAGCCAAAGGTCAGAGGCACGTAGAGTTCTGAAGCCCGAACTTGTGATAATAGTTAATGCAATGAAACCTTGGCATTGGTAGTTCTTTCCAAATGGTCGCTAACTTTCCCTCACTGCTATGGCTCTTGGTTAGATCTTTCCTCATCTGAATGAAATGATTTTAGCTTCCTGTTCTTCACCTGGCTTCTGTTCATCTGAGTGCCTCCATGCCTTCAAACAGAGGGCCAGTCCCTTCAGTGGAGATTGGATTAAGTAGAAACTTTCCAATGCCATCAAAAAACTCTGGCCCTTCCTACACTATTCACATGCCAGTGATGTTTTGATCTTTCAGCTCATACTTATTATCCCGGGGGATAGCCTTGCAAGGATTCAACCCTACACCTATTTCCATGACAGAATGAGCCTCATCATAGTAATATTTGCTCAGGAGCCTAAGTAACACACATCTACTTATTGATTCAGAGCAGGAAAGTCAGCAGGATGGCTTTGTTGGAAACTATTGAGTCATGCAGTTGACTTTCCCAAGCAATTATGTGACAACAGCTCCTAATGATAGCAAGTTCTAACTTCCAAAACAGCAGGTTGATGGATGATGACCAGATCTCTGTTGCCAAAATGAAGAGTAGAACCAAAGCATGGGCCTACAATCATTTCTAGAATGTTCCTGTTGGAATCACCATTTTTGTTTTTAGAACAAATGTCTTTTCATTTAAATGGAGAAGCAAATTTTCAGAGACCATATTGGCTTACATGCTTCTGAAAAATTGGGATGGAGATTTAGAACACTAGATGTATGGCCAAATAGCAATCAAACAAACAAGCAAGCAAATCTACAAACCTGTAAGGCACATGAACCTTCCTTGCTTGTCTGGGTTAATGGACTAATGTAACCATTCCTTAGGGATTATCTAGATTTCTACAAATTGTTTTGTTTTGTTTTGCTTTTTGCCAGTCCTGGGACTTGAACTCAGGGCCTGAGCACTGTCCTTAGTTTCTTTTTGCTCAAGGCTAGCACTCTACTACTTGAGCCATAGCACCACTTCCAGAATTTTCCATATATGTGCTGAGGAATCAAACTCAGAGCTTCATGTAAGCACTTTTCCAATAGGCCATATTCCCAACCCTAATTTTTACAGATTTTTGCCTTGCCTTGGGGATACGAAATAAAACCAGAGTTCTCCAGAGAAGCCACCTATTTGGACTATTATACTCCCTCTAAAATGATCTCTTGGTACTTCAAACCATGTTTCCCACCTGACCATCCTCTCAAGGGATGTATTCCTCATCCAGTGCTGTCAGTAGGGGCTCAAATTCCCTGACAGTTTATTTCACCTTAAAAAGGAGGACCAGAAGAAAAAGAATAAGTATGTATTTTTAATTGAATCTCATCTACCATCCTTCTCAGGGTTATTTGCATTTTAAAATTATCACTGTGGTAATAACGTTTCTCTATATTTCCAGATTGAACAATTATGGGTTCAAATGTTCAGCACCTCATTAACTGACCTTTGTCAGAACTTAAACTTGATGTCAGTGTACTGAAGGGTTGTTATGACAGAGCTACTAGATTAATTTGGCATTCTGAAGTGTCCCCTTTATCTTCATGCTGCACCTGTACCAAAGATGGCAATACTGTTGGAATGAAAAGAAAGTAACAAGTCAACCATCATGAAATTTCTTTATTTACCATTAAATTTATCATAAATAACAAAATCAGTGATATTTTTTCACTCATCCAAAAGTAGACATAAGGGATATCACTTTACTTTTGCCCACTATCAGAAAACCAGGTGGACAAGATAGGCCAAAGATCTTGCCACTTAAGTATTACTCATTAAAGACCACAGAGGTGGTTTTATCTAGATTCTTCAAAACTGAGCTCAGAATACACATAAGCAAGTTAAATATAACCATAAGCCAAGTGCTGGTCACTTATGCCTATAATCATGGTGACTCAGGAAGCTGAGATCTGAGGACTGTGGTTCAAAGCCAGCCCAGGTAGGAAAGCAGGGGCTTATCTCCAATTAACCACTAGAAAACTGGAAGTGGTGCCGTCGCTCAAAGGGGTAGAATGCTAGCCTTGAGCAAAAAGAGCTCAGGGACAAGGCCCAGGCCTACAGTTCAAGCCCTCTGACAGACAACAAGCAAACAAACAAATCAATAAATAAAATAATAATACTTGTTAGTATTTCCCTTCTTATGGGTTCCGTGTGTTCCCAAAGGGTTCATGTGTAGAGCTTTGGTCCTCTTTATGGTGATGTTGAAGCTGCGAAGGCATTGAGGAGCCTAGAGGGAGGTAATGAGGTTATGAAGGGCATAGCCTTTGGAAGGGATTAATACTGATCTCACAGAGTGAGTTGTAAAAAGACTGAGACTGGCTCTCTCTGGTCTTTGGCTGTATGATCTCTTCCATATGTGCTACTACAAGTGTAATGCCATCCATGAAACCCTCGGTTTGGCTAAGCAGCTATTGGGGTTATGCTTTTGAGCGCTCAAGAGCATGAACCAAATAAACTGCTTCCAGGTGTTTTGATAGCAAAAGAAAATGAACTAAGTCTGCAATGTAATTAAGAGGGATAGATTGTAGAATCTCCTTCTAGAGAGATATGTAAAAATAAGACAGAGTTCCACTTTGGAGAGTTCTGCTTGGAGCTCTACCATACTGTAAAGAGCAGATGCTGAAAATTTCTTTGTGTGGAAGTTTATGGCTCAGCCATTACAAGGTTTAGTTGTAAGTTTTCAGTTGCTACATTGGTGAATTCAAACTAAGGCAAAAAAAAAAAAAAAAAAAAAAAACGCCTACTATTGCTTGCAGCTTTTTTATAATAGGTAATCATGGAGCTCCAGCCATAAGCAAATCATGAGTTCTGTGTGTGTGTGTGTGTGTGTGTGTGTGTGTGTGTGTGTGTGTGTGTGTGTGTGTGAATATTAATAAAATGCTTTCATATCTAATTTGAGTTTTTAAGGGGATTTGTTTTTGCTTTATGTGTTAGTGAGTAAGCTCTAGAGGCTGAAGATGAAAAGAGTGTTTTAAATTCTTAATTAAGTGATGAAGAAATTAACATTAAAATGTTTTTAAAACATTAATCATAAACCATATTTATCCATTATTATACTGAAATTGATGCTGTAAGCAATCTACCATTGTATAATTAATCAGATTAAAGTGAACACTTTTAAAGCAATAAAAATTGGCTTTTAAGTGGGCAAAACATAAACCTGATGTTTATATGAACCAACTCTTTGATCAAATTACAAGCTCCTTTCACTCAATGAAACTCAAATACACTTCCTAAATGAGGCATTGCAATGAATCACTCATGAATTATAACCTTCTTTCAGTGAGCTATTTAAATAGAAAATGCAGATACAGGGCAAACTACTAAATTTGAGGTTCCTGTTGTGATGCTCTTTTTCAAGTAAACGTTGAATTTTCAAGGAAGAAATTTTGAAAAGTCTTCAAGGCTGACCAGAAATATGCTTTTATCTGTCTATAATGTTTGCTTTCAGAAAGCATATATTTTAACCAAAAAGGAAAACGGGACACTGCATCAGCTCTGCCAGACCAAAGGTTGATGAAAGTGACACATGATCTGGTGGCGCTCTCTGGAAAAGTGATTTTGCAGTGAGGTCAGAGTGTTTATTTTAGAGGCCTCAGAAGATGACCTTTGTTCATTGACCTTCCTTTCACCAGGAGGATGTTCAGAGAGGGGCCTGATAGCTAACAAGCTCACCTTTCCCTATTTCCTTTTGTCATCATCTTTGGAAAGAAGAGAAGGAAGGAGGAAAGCGGGGGTGGGGGGGGACAGACAGTCTGGGTACACCTCACCTCTACCACCAGATCCATTGCTACCAAAAGCCCTTGAAACCACAATGCGGACTATGAAAGATATTTTAAAACTCAAATATAAGAATTTGAACTTCAGATTCTCAAGTGAATAAACTGATCTGCTTTGTGTTTTCCTATACAGTCATTGAGCAACACCTATTTTTCACTTTCTATAAAATATAACATTTGCTATACTACATTGAAAACTTTTATATACACCTCAATCCAGAACTAGCCCACTATGGAAGTTTTTCCTACACTACAACTAAACTCTGTACAAAAGAAAACAGGCAATCTACAAGAAAATAATTAGATGAATGTGGCATTTGCCTGAGAAATGCCTGAAGAAAAGCATGTCTTGAGGCTCACAAGTGCATTAATGATAGCAAATACTTAGTACTGTGTGCCAGACAATGTTAAGACATCAGTATGAGTTAACCCTTTGACTCTCCCAACATCTCTTTGGCATAGTTATTCTATTTTACAGATGTTGATCATGAAGATTAGAAAAGATGAAGAATGTGCCAGATCAAATGATTCCTAAGGAAGCCAGAATTTGAGCCCAAATAAAGAGACCGAGGTGTGAAGTGAATCCATAAAACTCACTAGGAAATGTATCGATAGTACTGAAGCCAAGGCTTCCCAATCATCACTTCCATTCCATTCCATATATTATTTTAGTAAATTCTTTTTAAATATCATTTCCCTGACTGAACTTTGGAAGCAACTTTGAACTAACGAGAAAGTTGACTTAATCAGAAAGCCTTCTTCCTCACTCATTTCTGCTCAACCAGAGTTTGCTTCCTCCAAGACTTCTGGAACACACTTGAACAATCACAAATCACAAAAGAACTCAATAGTTCCAGTATACACTGTGGAGCATGGTTTTAAAGTATTCACAAAAAGTCTAAGCAGATGAAAAATAATTACCTTCGCTACCATTGAATTGTCACATAGTATGCTCCTACACAATGCAGGACAAAGTGCTTGGCAAAGAAAGAGCTCTGGATGTGGGTGGCAGACAATGCCCCTGGCACCCTGGCATTGTGCGGGGGGACTCGAGAGAAGTCATTATTGATGAAATCAAATGGAGTTGAATTCAGGGCACAAAAGAATTTATCCTTCTGAGGCAGCAGTTCAAACATGAATACAAATTAGAGAGATGGGAACTAGAAAGGGATCACACTGTTACCGTTTTTTTCATATTTTAAATACAATGTCTACATCTTTAACCACAGCTATTTCCAGTTTGGGAAAGACAATGCTGTGGAAAGCTGATCTTCACTCAGCATAACAAGATGCGGCCACAATCAAAGCAGGGCGCTTGCAGGCATGGAGGTGGAGGTTGGCCCGGAACTGGAGAGCTGTTCACAGATCCTTTTTATCGCATTACCCTGACTCCAGTGAGACCCTCTAGGGACCATCAGCGAGGTTTGGCTGCCTAACAGGGCAAATTTCATGCTGGCTTGAGTCTGATACCTTTCTGTTTCTATTGCATTTTTACAGAATAGCTTGTGCAAAATAGCTAGAATAAAATTTCCAGGGTTTTTTTTTTTTTTTTTTTTTTTTTTGCCTGTGTATATATGGGGGCAAATATTTAGCTGCAAATTGTCAGAGGAACATAAAACCAAAAACACAAGTGGAGACCTCATTCTGAGTAATTGCAAGAAAAAAAAAAGGGGGGGGGGCATTTTGGAAATGCTTGCTCCCAACACAGCTGGTTACAGAACTGGTGATAGGGATTTACAGGATGAATTGGAACTGAGCAAACCTGAGTTCTTGTTGCTTCTGCTATAACCTTAGAAGAATCAATTTGTATGCTCCTTCTTTTTGCCATTGCCCAATAGGTATAATGAGAATGCTTACTTCATAGAGAAAAGATGGTTAAGTGAGACAAATTATTGAAGGCAATTTCTTCAGTGTCTGTAAATGCTAAGAGTGTTGCTATGTTTGTAAGATGTATCATTTGGCTACACTTCACTAAGATTCATCCCCCCTACACATATACTCTATTCTCTATTACCATATTTAAAACTTGATAACACTGCTTCACAAAAAATGCACTGATGATTGTTGGAAAACTAAATTGCAATCCCATTATCTAGAAAAATGTAGACTAAAAGAAAAGAGACGAGGGAAACAAACAATAGGGTTTGAATTCTTATTGGATCAAGATATTCCAAATGTTTTCCTAAGACACATTGAAGAAAACAAAAGTGAATACAACTTGAGATTACTAAGAGAATGGATAAAGAGGTGTGCCTGTCACAGAAAGCTTTTTTTTTTTTAATTCCCTCCAGTTTGAACAGGGGAGCTATAAATTATGCTTCAAAAAGATTTTGGGATTTTTACATTAAATGATTGCTTACTAATTTAGAAGATAAAAGGGATGTAAATGTAATTTTTATTGAGTGAAAATGAATACAAACTAAAGTGTTATCTTCTTAGATAAAGAAATGTGTATGGCTTCAAAAAAGGATTGTGGGATTCACTTATCTGCCCACATTGATTTAGTAAAATGTAATATGCCATAAACACATTGCTTTCCACCAATACTTTATGCCAGGCTCTCAGAAAAGCAACAGCAATACTCATAAGACAATAAGTTGGAAATGAACATTACAACTTGGGGGCGGGGGCAGTTGAAGGAGTGGGAAAGTAGTAGAAAAATGAGTGAAGGGGGTAGCAATGTTCAACAAGAAATGTACTTACTACCACATATGCAACTGTAACCTCTCTGTATGTCACCTTGACAATAAAATTAACTTTAAAAAAGTGAAAAATGCAGCCCTCAGTTTGGCTGAATAAACATTGTACAAACATTAAATTCTTTGATATGACAAAAGAATTACTCAGACCAGCTATGGTATATTCTTCGGGATTTTGCCATCTCCAGAATATCAAACAGTTTCAGTGAACACCAAGTACAGATACTCTCCTTCATGTAGAAAGGTTAAGTGAGAAAAGACTTCATGTGAGAAAATAGCCCCATAATTCACTATTACATTAATATCATTTGAGTGTGATTCAATTTACATATGGACTGGAATGCAGTCTCAGAGAAGATCTATTGTGAGGAAATCAACCTTTGGGGAAATAAAGTTGACCATTTACAAAAATAGTTGACATTTCAAAGCTGTATCAACATTTGAGAAAAGTAAAACATAACTACAATAAAATAGTAGTATTATTCTAAAATGGATTATCTATAAATGTATTACAAGTATGATTTTTGGTTTAAGAAATTGGTTCTACGATTTTCTGTAGTTTTGAAAGACTTATAGTGTTTAATATGCTATAGCTTTTAACCAGATGAGCATTTTTTCCTGGAAGATTTTCCTTTAGTAAAATATAAATTAACCACAGGCATGATAAAATGGTAAGAGCTGGCAAGAATGGGAAAGAGCTGGATGATATTAAGAAATTAAATGAAGAAAGCATGGTGAACCTTTATCAACAAATATTTAACTGTAGAGTCATTTTTATTGTAACTTTAAAAGAGTTAGAATGTGAGTGATAAGTAATATTCATGTATCTGTTCCTTATTAACTACAGTTATTTATGCTTATTCTGATTGACCTATAAGAATTATTATTACACTGTGGTTTTCTTTAACCTCTTTAAAAAACAATTATAGTCACTTTGCTTAAAAGTTTAATTTAAACTTTAATTCTGTCAGTCTATTTGAAAAGCTATTTAACAACTGTATTTAATTTAAACTTTAGCACAACTTAAGTTGATTAGCCTTAAAGTATAAGTTTGAAAAAGCACTACCATTAACTTTAGGTGCACACAAATCTGTAGAAAGAGAAGAGCTAAGTTATTTAGTTTTGAGAGTTTGAGGATAAAGTCACCTTCAACCACAAATTAATTTTTATCTACTTTTAAATTTCATACACCTACAGGGTAACTTGCCAGTCTCCCCAGTGTCTTCCTTGGGATCTTTTATCTGGTACCAAGGCTTGAACTCATGGCCTGGGAACTGTCCCTGAGCTTCTTCTGCTCAAGGCTAGTGCTCTCTCTACCACTTCAGTCACAGCTGCACTTCTGCATTGGGGGATGTTTATTGGAATATGATGGAAAGCAACTAAAACTGATAAATGACTTTAGTAAATTTTCTCTAATCCAAGGTCAATATTATTGTGATTCTGTATATTACCAATGAACAGTTATAAGTTGAAACAAAGAAATGATGACATAAAAATAAACTATATAACTTGTAATTAGAAAATATGTACACACTCAAAAACTATAAAGCATTACTAGAAGACACGAGAGAACAATTAAATAGATGAAGAAATAAGTTGTGTTCATATTAGAAGGTCCATATGCATAATCTTCCATAGGTTGCTGTATATATTCATTGCAATCCCAATTAAAATATTTATGGATTGTTGGGAAAAATTGACAAGATGATTATGTAATTTTTATTTAAATGTGAAAGATCTAGACAAGTCTAAATAGCGTTAAGGTGTATGATAAAGTTGAAGAGCTTTCATTGTTTCTAATTTCAAGAATTTCTACAGTGAGCAAACTGGTGTAAGTATTGTTGAAGGATAAACAATCAATGTATCAGTATAAAAGATTCATAAATAAGTTAAGACCAAGGTAAACAATTGATTATATGCAAAAATAAATATACTTCACTCCATAAAATAAAAATTCTTTCAAGATACATCAGAAAAACTAAAACTTCTAGAAGGAAACATTAAAAAAAACAAAACTAACTTTGTGACTTGGACCTACACAAAGATTTCTTGCAACACATAGAAATATAAATCAAAAAAGAAATGGGGTGAAAAATTGATCTTTATAGCTACTAAAAGGTTCTGCTTTCTAAAAGACACTACTGAGAAAATGAAAATGCAAAACACAACCAAGATATTGCAGATACCTGCAATATTTATATTCAGTATGTGTAAAATCTTTTTGTAACTCAACAACACAAAAACAAACAGCCCTATTTTTAAGTGGGCCAAAAATCTAAACATTTGACCAAAGAAGGAAAAGTGATAGCTAACAAATAAATGTGTGAAAATGTCCTCAGAATCATAAGTTAGAAGGGAAATGCATACTAAAACCAAATGAAATAGCAATAAACCCTGATTAGAATAGTAAAACTTAAAAAAGGAATAAAAACAATAAGAAAATAAGAATTTAAACACCAACGTTTGGTGTGGATGCAGAACAGCCAGAATTTTTGCATATTGTTCAGGGTAATGGAAAAGAACATTTGCATTGCAGAAAGTTTGTTATTTCTTATCATGTTAAACATATACCATGCACCCTAGCCTCTTCGCCCCTATATGTTTACTCAAGAGATATGAAAATGTACTCATGTATTGATTATACTCAGACTTTCCAAACAGTTCTTTTTGTTAAGAGCCAAAGACTAGAAACAACTCAAACACTAAAAACAGGCATGAGGGAAAAACAACTTATGTTATTATCTTATAGCAGTATAATACTACATAACAGGAATGGACAGGCAAAAACCTGGATCTGTCTCATTAATAGTATTCTGAATTGAAAGAAATAAAAGATTTAAGCCATATGATTTCCTTTTTATGAAATTCTAGGACAAAAAAAATAACAAACCTAAAATGAGAGTACATTTTACAAAAACAAAGTAAGTACATGACTGTGACAACGTGAATGACCATCTTGCTCTCTTTTGGGGTTATGAGTACTAAGTCCTATTTATAGCAGGTGATCCCTGAACGTTCAGAGCTTTATCCCCTAAGTTCACTCACCTCTCACAGAAACCATGCAGATCAACAAGGCTTTCCTCTACCCTGAGATTCAGAGATACAGCTTCTTTGTCTTGGATACTGCTATGCATCTTGGAAACAACGTGTTTCTGGAGCAGAAGTGACAGAGAGAGTTAGCTAGCTCTTTCCTTCCATGTCCCAGAAACTGCAAAGGTCCTGTCCACCCATGTTTTATTGGTCAGCCTTAGTCACCAGGTCCTAATTCAACTCCAAAGAAGTTTTGGGAATTTAAGGGGAATGGAATTTGCAGAGGGTATCTGAATAGGCCACATATATTGTATATAGTTCAATACATGGAGAAAGGGTAAAGGAAGCTGGGAGCTTGAAGGAAAGGGCAGATAAAGGAGTAATGCACACACTAGACTAAAAGGGAAGGAGGCTGTATGGCAGTTCACGGAAGACAAATTGTCTCCATTTTCCTCAGGAAGGCCCAGTTTACTTTTGCCTATGTCTTCCTGAACATCTCTTTTCCAAACTTTCTCATCTGCAATGCAGTGACAACTCACTACAGCATAGAGATCATTGTAGTATTATAAAGCTACCCCTAAACTTCACTATAAAATTCTAAATAGGACCTAAAAAAATAAAATAATGTAAAATATGCTGTCATTATTGCAAGGTTAAAGAACTGGCCAGATTAACCTGTTGTTTGACAAAAGCCCACCACTGTTGTGTGATAACCAGATTTCTGTTATCACAAGATACATTGTCAAGAGGACCCTTGATATGTAAATAAAATTGACCTCACCATTTATTTTGTGATAAAATTCTGGTTCATGAAAGATCATTTTCTAATGTTATATATTTTTGGAGATACTTCGGACAAACTACTAGTTGTATCACAATACAATACTATTTCTGCATATTTAATTATAATAATAGACTCTCAACTAGCTTATTGTTTCAAGTCTTTAAGAAATATTTGCCGTGCACTTACTAACGGCCAAGAATCTTACTAAAGACTTATGTGTTGTCACCTTTCTGCTTGAAAACTCTGAGAACTCTCTCTCTTCCTCTCTTCCTCTCTCTCTTCTCTGTCTCTCTCTGTCTCTCTCTGTCTCTGTCTCTCTGTCTATCTCTCTGTAACTACCATAGGCGAGACTCAAAGAAATTGTTTGCTAGTCAATAGACATAACAGAAATAAGATTTGAGACAGGATTTTCTGCTAAGACCATAGCATCACCTGGAGTAGCATAAAGGCCTTTTCCTTTAATAATCTCTTTGTCCTTATTATTGTGCTCTTGACTTTCACTAGACACATCTATAATCACCTGTTAATAGCTTTGCAGCTACTGAAGAAAGGTATAATGAGAAACATTGAAACAGGTGTTTGGCTTAAAGTAAATTCTTGTAAGCAGGTACTTTTACCCATTTTTCAGAGGAAGAAACCAAGATTCAAGTGATCAATTTATACCCACAGCCTTTCTAGTTGTAGAAAAAGAGAAATCCCTTAAATGTGCCTATTACATATGTGATTGAATTATCTCTGAAACAAGTCTGACTTCATAACAGTAAAATTAACTGAAATCACTCAGTCTCATGTAAGAAATTCCATAACATTCAACCCTTACACCCCTGTGTTGCAATAGGACATCAACAAAATAATGTGAATTAGGGGAAATTATTCTTAATCAATCAACTGTAAAAATTCATGTAATTACTCTTATAAAAAGAAAAGTGCCTTTAAAGATTAATATTGGCAGAATATTCTATTAGTATTCATAAACAGTCCCTAAAACATGTAAGGTTACACATGTTTTACAAAAGAATATCAGCCAGAGATGAGATCATCCAGCAGCAATTGACTTCTCTTCATGTCGGGCTGACCTGGCCTTAGTTATAATTTCTGATGAAGGAGTCAGAATCACACCAGCCATTTAGGTACTTGGTAGTCCTGGCCAGTTGCTAAGGAAAATCAAAGCAGTTGAATGAACATTGGGAGGAATGCCTCAGAGAAATTCACTGCAGTCTGCCTTTTCCTGACCCTCTCCACCCCCTCCCCTGGCCTGCCATGAAAGAGTTTTATGAGAGGAACTAATAAAAACATCCCCAGAACTTTCATAAAGGGGGATTAAGGGCAAGAAGGATCTGGGTTGGTTGCATTGGATTGTACCTACATTTCACTTTTTAATCATCTACATTGTTGGAGGAGTAGAATGTGGATCCCCGACTTATGGAAATGCTAAAGGTATAGGTTGCATTTTCAACAGATTACAAATCTCTTCCACTTGGGGCTAGAGATGCCAGTCTACTACATTTTGTGACACATCAGTATAGCAGCAAGTAAAGAACAACACTACTAAGGATGTTCACTAAACTTGCATAAAACCTTATCTGGAAAACTATCAATTCAGCAGATGGAGGAGAAAATGGACTACAGATCCCAACAGAGGTTACTGTGGCATTTGGATGCCCACCAGAGTTCCACTGTCACTTTTCTCTACTTTCTGACCTGGGTACTGCTATGCCACTAGAAGCCTAGAGTAGCCAGGCAAGAAAGAGGCATTGAATGAAATGAAATATTTTACCTAGTGCAGGAAGTCACAGAACTTTTTAAAACATAATCTTAGCAAACAATGTTAGTTTCATGTTCTGTAGTTAAATTGTAGGGAGCAATTTGATTCTTTTATCCTGACAGTTACCCTCTCTCAGCCAGTATCTAGAGTTGGTACACTTGGGTTCTACCCACTGATGTTGCATTCTTTTGAACTGTGTTGATGTGCCCACATCTTCCTTTGCCGTTGCTGGAAGTCTAATTCACCATTCCATCATTTACATTCTTTGTGACTGAACAGTAGAGTCATCTCTCTTGGTCTCAGCTTTCATATGGGAAAGACCATAAATAGTGTAATAAGCTCTACCATCCTGAAAATCAAATGCCAGTGTGAACACTGTCTTCAACATTAAGACAAGCTATCTCTCCACATGTTTTGACCAACCTTCAGAAAGATGCTACACCTCTATCTCTGATCATATTTCAAGTCTACTCTGGTCCCATGAGCTTGTCCTCAGCCTTACCTCCAGCTGTCAGTCTTAATCTGTCTGCCTCTGTCCTGTTTTTGCTCATCCTCATCAGAGTTGAAACTCTTGACTGACCTCTGACCTGCCCTCAATCTCACCTTTGGCAGTTGTGGACTTGATGTTTACACATGGTCCCCCATGGTGTGGCCTTTGACGTTTTTCCTGTACACTTTACTTGATTTGTATCCTTGGAATCTTATTCTGTCCTGAGTAAAATACCCTCTATTCCAAGTTCAGCACCATTCATACAAGTGTTTACCCTAGAGGTTCATCAAATGTCTAGTCTGGCCAGCCTTAGTGCCCTTGTGAATGATGTAGTTGGATAGATAACATGGATAGAAAGACTTTTGAAAATGTTTTAAAGAGACATACATTCTCAAGCAAACATCTAATACCTAAAAATAGCACATGGGCTTCTGTTACCCCCAAACTCCCTGAGGGTAACTTTGTCCCTTCTTGTCTGCCTATTTACAAGTCCCCAAAACCCCTAAAATTATTTTTGCTTGAATAGTTTATAAGCAAATGGATGGTCATGAAATCACATGGAATTCAAATATTATCTCCACAATTCACTAGTTATGAGTCATGGCTTCCCACAGCAGACATATTGTATTACCTACAGGTTGCTTTGAGCATAAGTCAATGTGAACCTTAGCTCAGTGCATGGTGCATAGTAGGCACAATATTAGATTTATTCATTCAGTCTTGAAAGTTGGGTTACTTGGGATTCAAGGGATTAATCTGGAGCACCCTGTTTTGGAGACAACACAGCTAGCTGGATGGGTTGCTTCAGGGTGGGGTATATAAAGCTTCATTATATTGTTTCACCAATCCAATGTTCTCTAGTTGGGATGTTATTGAAAGCGTATGTCCCAGCCATCCCAGAGGACCTTGCGGAGATAATCACAGGCAGGAGAAGAAGGTTCATAAGGAGGTTTATTAGTGGAGCCATAGTTCCCACTGGAGAGAGAGAGCTACATGGCATCAGCACTTTATCCAGGTGGCAGCTTCTCTCTGGGGGTAAAGGGGAAGTAGTTAGGTAGTGAGTAGGAGTGGCTCATTAGGTATGGGTGGATCTGGGGCCTAGTGGGAGGAGCTGAGGACCTGAGGCTAGGGAAATGCTAACATTTATCACCTTGGTGACTAATGTATTATGGAATGCCAAATGCAAAGGTCAAATATCCACCAGGCCCACTGGAAGTTTCAACTTTAAGATGCTTTCTTAAAAAGTAAGTAACCACTTAAAAATGTTCCCTCAGCCAGGTGCCAGTGGCTCACACCTCTAACCTTAGCTGTTCAAGAGGCTGAGATCTGAAGATAGCTGTTCAGAGCCAGTTTGGACAGGAAAAGTCTTGAGACTCTTACCACCAATTAGCCACCAGAAAACCGGAAGTGTCCCTGTGGCTCAATGTACTAGAGTGCTAGCCTTGAACAAAAAGATTTCAAGGACAGTGCCCAGACCCTGAGTTCAAGCCCCATGACAGATTTTTTTAAATGTTCCCTGGTCTGTATATGTGTATGTATGTGTATATATATCATATTTTTATTATGTTATATTTTGGTGTTATATATTAGTATGTAATATTAAACTTATAATAAAATTATTTTATATGATAAAATACATTTATATAGTGTAACATAATATAATTATTTTTATATATTTATACAATTGTTATTTATATAACAATTATATGTTATTGTTAATTATATATAATTATTATCCTGCTGGTACTAAGGTTTGAATTCAGGGTTTCATATTTGTTCAGTAGGCTTGCTTGACTGGAACTCTACAACTTGAGCTGTACCTCTAGCTCTGATTGTGCTTCAAGTTCAAATATAAGCACTCAACTGTCCTCCAAAGTGACCCTAAACCTAAAGTCTATTAAGTTTATGGGTTGTTGCTATAACTAGAGAGAAACAGAATAAGAGTCTGGTGCTCTTTCAGCAGCGAGTTAATTATGTATCCACTAAACACCTGCAAAGTGATTCCTTATGTTTATGGGATCAAATATGTAGTACATCGAGAAAGCTAAAGACTAGCTTATGGACCCCAAAGAAATGAAGAAGAATCAATTAAGTTCTGAAAAACTAGAATGAGGCCTTTCTTCTCATTTCTTCACTTACGAGCTGGAAGGTCCGTCTCCTTTCCCTATCTCTTGGCACTGAAGTGTTTGCCCTTATCAAAGACAAAGAATCACCTGTTATGATTATCATTCATCCTTTGACATCTTCACAGCTACTTAAGATCAGGAATCTCCAGGACTGGGAGGAGCATTCAAACATTTGAGGTCTTCTGAGTGTAAGTCAGATGCAGAAACTGAAATAGTTAATGAAAAAAAAAATTAAAGTAACTCTACTAAATAGGAGTCGTCAAATCCTGAAGTCATTCCTTGATACTCTTGTTCTAAAAATGATTCCAATTCATATTTTCTTTTCATTAGAATTTTTTAAAAGAACAATATACAATATTGTGTGAATCTTAGCATGTAAATGTTTTTTGTTTGTTTGTTTGTAGCCTGAAGTGCTCTCCTGCTCTCTCACTGGAGCCACAGTGCCACTTCTGGCTCTTTCTGAGTAGTTTATTGGAGGTAAGAATCTTACAAACTTTCCTGCCTGGGTTAGCTTCTAACTGTGATCCTCATATCTCAGCCTAAGATTACAGCCATGAGCCACTGTTGCCTGGTTGAAGTGCCATTAATATACCAATTATAACTCCCAGACAATGTGAAGTATTAAAAAGGCCTTATAGCTATGTGATGAAAAGTTGGAATAACTTAAACCAAAGAGTCATAGGGGTCCCTATTGATTGTAGATAATTTATGGCATTTATATAAGGAGACAAGCCAAGCACAGCATGCTACTGATGATTTTGAACAGAGTCTGTATGGTGTTTCTGCAGTAAAATGAATTTGTCCAGGGACTATCTATGAAGATAGTCAAGCTCATTGTCTGTGTAAGACTCAAGTTCAACAGAAGCTAAACCACAAACAATGTACAACAATCAGACAATATCTTTATATTAAAAATGATATGGTTTATCATCTAATTTTTATTTACTATACAACCCATGCATTTACTGCTGTGAAGGAAATTAAAAAGGGAAATTCTGTATTCTCATCATCCTAATACCCATAATTGTAGACATGCATAATTCACCACAAATGAAGTCAAAGTGTATCTTCCGTTTGCATCTGGCCTTTTAAATTTAGCAATATGTTGAATAGTTTTCAGCAATGTCTTTTTTGGGAGTGACTTCATAACAATCTAACTTACATTTCAGAATATATTATCTAAATCACCTCTAAACTTGCTAGGAATGACAGCTGTGGGTACTTTTTTATTCTTATATTTAAAAATATAAGGAACATTTCAAGCAAACAAGTTGTTCCTATTTTAGGGGTAATGCATTGCTCTTTGGGCCATAGTCTTTTGAACATGACAATATAACTCCAATGTGACTTCCATTTGAAAAAAAAATTGATGTTTAGTATTTCTCCATGTTTATGCTAGTGTCTCCACCTTAAAAATTTCCATTTTATAAAGCTGTCCCCACATTCTGTTGAGCTCAAATGACTGCTCACTGTTAGTTCCATTTTACTTGGCTCCAATCAATTACAGGAATATAGATGATTTACAATCCAAATCATCTGTGCTCATACATTTCACATAGGGCAAAACAGAGTTGACAACCTCACTTGAAAATGTTAAAAGGGTGGTCCATGTTTTCATGCACTAGTAAGTGATTTCTTAGTTAAATACGAATGAATTTGAATATGTAATTGAACCAAAATAGCCCACAAGTCTGCATTTTGTGGATTGCACAGCATGAGATCACTTCAATACTGAGATTAAAGATTCCATTAATTAGCTAAGTCCCAAATCTATTTTTTTTCTTATTTTGCTTTGTAACTCCTTTTATCTTATTGATTCTTTTTGAGAAATACAGAAATACTTTTTCCTTAGGAAAATACATTTTATTTTAGAATTGCTATCAGAAATCAGCCTGTGAAAATTTTGTGTGGTTATAGTTTCCAAATTGTTTGAAAGTTCACTATTGTTTCCTCCACTGTCCTGCTCAGGAGATAGCCAGTGTAACTATGTAGAAGAAACCTGGGCACTAGGAAACAAACTTTAAGAAATTACAGTAGTTGGCAAGCCGACCACCCCTTGAAGGCATCAAAGAAGAACTGGTTCTGATAACCTTATCAAATAATTGATGTCTGAATTGCTAGAAAGATACAGTCCTCAACTGTTACAGAAACACTTGGCTCAAGAAGGATAAAAATGGATTTTTAAATATTTGGGAAACATGTAAAGCATACTTCCAGGAGGGGATGGCTAGGAAGGAGAGAGGTTGGTCTTCATTTGGAGCTCAAAACAACCAAGGAATTCATCTTTTGCAGATAAACTTACAGAGCAAAATCAGTCATTTAGAACAAAATTCACTAGAATGAGAGGAGAGAAAGAAAATAAACACATTATTCTTTCAAGCCCTCAGCTACATGTAAATATAAGCTCACTCATACAGCTGATGTGAGGCTAATGTTTATGTTTTTGTTTCCTATGATGTCTCACATGAATCAGAGATGGGACAAAATCAGATTCAAGAAAGAAATTTGTCTGACAGACAAGTCACTTTAGGAAAGAAATATAATTTCACCAGTGCTCAGGCCCTGAGTTCATGGCCTAGGACTGGCCAAAAAATAAAAAATAAAATAAATAAATAAATAAATAAATAAAAGAAATATAATTTTACATTGAATACATAATTCTGCCAGATTCAACACCAAAAGAACAACAACAAAAAGGACAGGAAACAATTGACTCACTTAGGAGAAAGTTAACACACACCATGAGGGCATTGCAGAGGGCTTTGAGGAAAGACTGAAAACAAGATAACACTGTGAGGAGGTATGGAGATGACCAACCACTGAAGATTCTCAAATGGACACTGAGTAAAATTCTTGGTTCTCATCTAATATTTCATATTTTTAAAAGGAGGGGGAATCGTAGAGAACTCCCTTAAATTATCTTTAAGTGCTGGGTGACTGTGCCATCTAGGAATAAACAGATTATATTCAAATTATATTCCAGGGCTGGGAATATGGCCTAGTGGCAAGAGTGCTTGCCTCGTATACATGAAGCTCTGGGTTCGATTCCTCAGCACCACATACATAGAAAAATCCAGAAGTGGTGCTGTGGCTCAAGTTGGCAGAGTACTTACTATGCTAGCCTTGAGCAAAAAAGAAGCCAGGGACAGCGCTCAGGCCCTGAGTTTAAGCCCCATGACTGGCCAAAAAAACCCAACAAAGTTCAAATTATATTCCAAAATTACTATACTAAATAGTATACAAAACATACTACATCTTAACTTTCCTTCTTTCCCCATTTGATTGTTGTTTATTTATTTTGGTGCTGGTACTGGGCTTGAACTCAGTGCTTCACACGCTATCTTGGCTTTTTCATTCAAGGCCAGTACTCTACGACTTGAGCCACACTTCCATTTAGGGCTTTTTGCTGGATAATTGGAGGAAAGAGTCTCATAAATTTTTCTGCCCAGTTTGGCTTCAAGCCATGATTCTCAGATCTAACCTGAGTAGCTAAGATGCCAGCAGCATTCACCTTCCAGCTTGTGTTTTGCTACTTCCTCTTAATCTGTATTTTAGGAATCTTGTTTCATTTTTTAAAGAAAACAATAAAGTAGAATTTATAAATTACTTCACATAATAACATGTTTAAAATGATCTAAAAGTTTCACCTTGGTCTTGTGCCATCCCAAGAAATTTAATGACTTCCAAACTGAATTCAAGATAAATGGGTATTTATTAATTTCTAAGAATATATGTAGAAAAAATTCATTATTGCTAATTCCATGGGAAATAAAAAATAAGGAAGTTCAAGATGTGGTTTAATTGAAGACTGAGTTACTTAGTTATTTCCTGAAAAGTGGAAAAATATTTGTAAATGCCAATGGTATTGTTGTTTGCTATAATGGCTGAAATGAGGGAATCTTCTGGCAGGCAGAAACTAGCAGCCAGGATTACATACTGTCCTCCAGGGTTCTGGTGGTTCTACACATTCAAGAATCACCCAAAACAAAATGTCAACAGTCCTACTACTCAAATGAGAAACATTTAGAATCCTTAGATCTTGATACTATTGACTGGAATTTACCCATTGACATGCTATCCTGAACCATCAGTAAATCATCTACTATGCTAGGGTTGGCAGAGACAAGGTTCAAGGTTGCTCTTGGGAACTCAAGATCTTCTAGGAGAAACATTATAAGAATGTAGGGCACCAACGGCTCATGCCTGTAATCCTAGCCACTCACAAGGCCAAAGATCGCAGTTCAAAGCCAGCCCTTGCAAGAAAATCTATAAGACTTGTATTTCCCATTAGTCACAAAAAAAAAAAAAAAATCTGGAAGTAGAGCTCTGGCTCTAGTGGTAAACTGCTTGCTTTTAGTAAAATCAAAACAAAACAAGAACAACAAAAATGTCACTGACAGTGCCTAGGCCATGAGTTCAAGCCCAGTACCAGAAAATAAATAAATGAATAAAAAGATCAAAGAAAGGAAAAATGATAAGAAAACTATCAATCTTACTGCAGAATAAAGATTGTTATGGTGGAATTCAGAATAAAGAAAGGAATCTAGAAGGAACCCTTAAATCAACATACCTCACTTGATCTCCTAATTCAGGTGGGGTTATTAGGAAATGTTTCCAAGACAAGCCAACAGCTTAAATGTGCGCTTGTTACGTATTAATTATCATAGGCACTATGCTACACACTCAAATCAACACTCCAAACAGGACACACATTGTCCAGCCTTCATGTAGTGGTACAATCAACAAATCAAACATTGATAGGGTGACAAATGCCACAAAGTAAACAGTTGTTCCAGTAGAACATGCAGAAGGAAAGCAGCAGCTACTCTAATACTATGACTAAAGAAGGTTATATTTGTTTTCCATTTGTACCAAATGCTGAGTACCTTATTTTTCAAAAAGGGATTATTTGACTCATATGTCTTTTGGAGGATAAAAATCCAAACAAGATGGTGTTGTTTGGGGTAAGGACCTCTCTGCCTGCATCACACCATGGTGGAAGACATCATGGCGGAAGGGAAAGACCACACACACAGTGAGATAGGAAGCCAAAGTGGGAACAAGAGTTAGTCTTGCTCTTTTATAAAAGCCCTCCCTTAGGAAAAAAAAAATCAACTTGGGTTCCCTGAGAAAGGATAATCTCTTTCAAGAGCAGCACCCTTAATAACCTAATCCACAACATAGAAAAAGGCCTTTCTGGAAAAAAATTTGACAGTAGTCAAAATGAGGTGATGGGAAAAAGTAGGAAGCAACTAAAAGAGAAACAATTACAAGCCATTGAGAACAAGTTGATATGTTCCAGCTAATAAAATGTGAGTGGAGTACTGAATAAATCACAAAAGAAAAAGGGAGAAGCTATGTAATAAACTTTCATTAAGGCCGTTAACCTCCTTACTTACAAAGCGATTTTACCAGTAATAACTGTATAATAATTAGCAATTCTTATTTTCAGTGTTTCTTTGGTTTTAATGCAAATAATGTTAGGAATTAATTTAAGATGTAAACATATTATTCAATTTCAGTATTGTATATAGAAACTGAAGTTTTGACCAACCAAACAAAAAATAAAATTTGATGGACCATGTTCTGTTCTACTCTTTAGAAAAAAAAAATTATTATTTGGCTGGTCTTGCGGCTTGAACTCTGGGCCTGGTTGTTGTCTCTGAGCTCCTTTTGCTCAAGGCTAGCATTCTACCACTTGAGTCACAGAACTTCTACCAGCTTTTTCAGTGATTAGAGATAAGAGTCTTTCGGATTTTCCTGCCCTGCCTGGCTTCAAACCACAACATTCGGATCTCAACTTCTTGAGTAGCTACGATTACAGGCATGAGCCACCAGAGCCTGAGTCTGCTCTACTCTTTTAAGTTTTAAATTTAAAGGAAAACTTAAAGGAGTCCCTTAGTTGTGACAGAATTGAAATAATTCAAGCTTTATTTGTCTTTCCTAATAAACTTTGAATCTGCTACTTAAATGAAGGAATATGAAGAGCTGCTCTCAAAGTGAACTGAGATGATTTAGAGCAATTTGTTTAAAAGAGTGTTTAAAGAGTATTATAATAGTATATATAAGAGCTGACTCACCCCAACTTTGAATTAACTTTCGTAAGGAATACATTTTTTATAAAAATAAATAACTAAAATGTCCTAATTCAAAGGCTACATATAATAGAAATTACAGCAGTTTGATAATACAGGTCAATAAACCCAACTGATGGGGGGGGGGGAATTTGTCTATGTAAAATGTTTATTTTTTTAGAATTATTGGCAAAGGTAAAAATCAAAATCAAACCAATTTCAGTCACTTTTATAAACTGATTTTAAGTCAGAACCCTTAATGATCTGCAACTGGATCAGTCCATCCTGCCCACCTGCCCTCCATTAAGCAGGGGTGAGGGGGTAACGAGCTGGCGCCCCAGTCTCACTTCAAAGCTTCACCCCTGCCTCTTGACCTACTAAGAACCAAGGTGAGGACTAACTTTAGCCAGTGAAATGTCCAAGTTAGGTACCTATAAGATAGTAGGGTTCTTTTTTTCTTCTGCCTGAAATAAAATGGAATATTGAATTGGGAGGAGAAAAATGTGTTTGGCATATTTCTAAAACGCCATTTGTGTCGCTAGGTGCCAGTAGCTCATGCCTGTAATCCTAGCTACTTAGGAGACTGAGATCTGAGGGGCGTGGTTCAAAGCCAGTTTGGGCCATCTGTGAAATGCTTATCTCCAATAAACCGCCAGAAAACTGGAGGTGGCGCTGTGGCTCAAAGTGGTCGGGCCCAAGCCTTGAGCAAAAGAGCTCAGGGACAGCATGCTTTCCAACCGGTAACTTAACATGAGACAAAGACACGAGATTTAGGTAAGGAAAAAGAGATAAAAGAAACATGAGAAGGAGGAAGAGGACAGGGAAGGAGAAGGAAGAGGAGGGGGGAGGGAGGGAGCAACACAAAAAGTGAAGCAAGTTTGCACTTGGTTCTCTGTGTATTCAGGGTTCAGGACAGTTTTCACTGCGATTCAGAGGGCAAGGTCCTTACTAGATCCAGCATAATGCTTTCCACTGGAAATATGATTTACAGGATTTTCCCATGTAACATCCAGATTTTGTTACCTTTAAAACGTTACCATCATTAACTTTTTCAGTAGCTTTCTGGCTTTTTTTTTTTTCTTTCTAATCGTAAAAAAGTCACAGTAAATTTAAGGGAAAATATAGAAATTCATTAGGAAGAAGAGAAAGATCTTCCTTAACTTTATCGTTCCACACAAATGTTACTTATTGTATGTGTGTGTCTGTATTTTAAAGAACTGAGAATTTGGTATATATTAAAAATTCCTCTAAATATAAAAATGTGAAAGAAACCAAAAAAGGCAATAAGAATTCTGGCCTAGGCCTCCCTATTTGTTAAGTCTGAGTCTTCATGTGAATACATACCCGTGCAACGTTAATAGTTAAAATTGGGAAGATTCGTATCATCCTGCATTGACTGATTCCTAAGCATTAAGATTTACTATTCAGACTATTGAAAAATGAACTAATTTTTAAGACCATTAGGAAATGATTTAAATTTATGGAATATGTGGATGGTGACCAAAAAAGACAACATTTATTTTAAAAGGATCCAACATAATGCTAATTCTTCAGTTGTCCAAGAGAAGGAAGATGTCATTAAGATAAAAATGAGTAGAGATCAGAATGAAATCAGGAAAACCCTGAAAAGTAACTGGGGTAATTATCCATAAGGCCTAGGGATTCCCAGCACAAGGACCTGGCAGCAGCCATTCATTAATATTCTATGCAAGAAGTCTTTAGTTGTAGTTAATTTTTTGTATAATAGACACATTTGCAACTAAGAAAACCCATTACTTCTCAATACTTCCCATTTGAAGTAAGTGTAAATGTATCATACATGAATTTATTATATATCACATAAAACCAAGTGGTAAGCAGTTACCTGAATACTTAAGAAAAGTAACATTAGATATAAAGTTTTAGTCCTATATAAAGATTTAGTCCGACTGCTTGACTAAATGGCAATCCAAATTTTTAATATTATTTTTAACATTCAATATTAACATTTAATATTAACATTAAATATTGTCATCCTCTCTGGTATTTCCTTTTTATTATTAATCTATTATTATTACACCTACCAAAAAATAGCACCAGACATTTCCGTTTGCTTATTTGATGAAGCCCTAAACCCAAAGTACACAGGGACTTTTTTTTTCTAAATAGAACCTTTTAACTCAAATTGGAAGAAGTAGACTGACCTTCATTTTATTTCACGTTAGCAGTGCTGAGCAGTAAAATTTATTGCTAAAGAAATAGGCTTATTCTTTTTGGCAGCATCTCACCATCATTGGAATAAAGCTAACATCCAATGTGCTGCCAGTGCTGCCTCACTTCAGCTGTTTATTTCACAGGTAATTAGTACAGATCTTTTATATTCTGCTAAAAGGGTCATTCCAAGAAGAAATAGAAAACATCGGACAAAGAAAATATGAGTTGATCTTGTCAGCAGCAAGGATTTCTCTGCAGGAGATCTTGCTGTGGCTTCCATTATCACAACAACCAATAGGTGTTGCTATAGAAACTATACTGTTAACAAGCTAACTGAACAAGGCAGAGGCAGATAAATGATGAAACTGGAGGGGGAAAATACAGGAAAAGAAACGGCTGCAAGGTTTGGTTCTTGTAAATGAGACTCTTGTTTTAAAATCTTACCTTATCTCTCCTGGTTTTCCCATTTAACACTGCATGGATAATGCATGGCCAGTAAAAAGAAAAAGATAATAAATTCAAACAGTCCTCTTCAAGCAAGGTATCAGGGAGCTTTATAACTAAAAGTGAAATTAAAAGCAACAATAAATCAATACCTTAAACATTAGAACCTCAAAATCCAAAGTGATTCTAGACAATAAGGTAACATCTAGGTCTCAAGAACAGAAATACTGCATACTCATTATCAAAGTATATCAAATATATTTGAGAAATCTAGGCAGTATAGTAAAAAATAGGATATGTTATTTCAGCTCAATTGCTAGTATTGAAGATGAGACTAATTCAAGAAGTTTTTAAAGTATATTCTTGGATTAAAATGTAAATTGCATTAAAGTGTAAATTAAAATTAAAATGTAAAAATATATACTTGGATGATCATTAAAAAAATCACCCAGAAACCTCAATCTCAGACAGTGGAAAGGTGTATGAATTTGACCTTTTTCCTATTAACATTCATCTTAGATGAAAGGTAGGGAATTATATCCAAAGTGTACATGAAATACATTTACAAATCAAGTCCTCTGAGATTTTCAGGTGAAAAATCTTTTCATATTTCTCTTCAGTAATTGCCTTCCTTTCACATCTAACGTACTCCTGCAAAATTTACCACTTACCAAAAGATTTCACTGTATCTAGACAAGAAAAATCTCTCTCTCTTTTCCTCTCCTCCCTGTCCTTCTTTCCTCCCACTCCTTTAAAGCACTGCTCTTATAAAAGAAAAACAGTTATATAGCCTCCATTCTCCAACTACACACATCTGTGAATTCAACAGTCTGTGAATATAAGTAAATAAGGCTGTATTAATGCTGCAGGTTCACATTGCAGTGTCTCTTCCCCTGATTGATTTCTCTGTTCCTCAGAATAAGTCTCCCAATTACTTCTAGAAGTCCCTGAAGAGGTGATATCATATGTGATATCAAAAGATCACTCCTGCCACAACCAGAGAGGGATGCCTCTGCCCTCCTGATTTTCAATTTTTCTGGATGGCTCCACCTCTCTGCTCACAAGTCACAGAGGTGCTTCGGCCATTCCTGTTCATAGATAGCTTCACAGGATCTCTGAGTCCATACACTGGACCATACCAAGGATAAATACCAACTTCGGCGTGAGGTTGACTTCTGGGAGAAAGAGGAATGAGGAAAGACGGAAATGATTTCAACTGTGCCTGTACCATTAGTAAGAGCCTAGATACAACTACTATATGTAAAACAAAAACAACAACAACAACAACAAAAACCACAGGTATATACGGATCCTGGCTACATCTTGAGGGTATTCATAGATCCTACAGTATTATTTCTTAGTTTTTACTTTAATGATTTCATAGTTGACTTATAATCTCAAGCCCATTTTTGAAAACAAAACAACTTACCAAACTTATAAAAGAGATACAAGTTCTGACTTAACTTGCATTATTTTTTTTTCTCCAGTATACTGCTTTTACTTGAGAGTGTCTCTCAATAGTTGTGCAATGCACAGGGAGAGGGGGCAGAACCTAGCCTGCTGATTTACACATAGTGATGCTTTTTTGTGTCACTCTACTTGTTAGAGAAAGAGGCTCTAGGCCTCTAAGCCAAGGGTTCAGCTGCTGAGCACAGTGAGTTTTATCTGCTTCTAGGACCTGTTTTCCTAATCCATGCCATGGTTTTGTGTAAGTTGATAGTGGCCTTTACCTTCCGATATCAGTTTTGCTCTCCTCCTTCCAGAACCTTTGAGAAACAACTCTATCCTTCTCTACATCTTTTGGTCCCCCAGCAAAAGATCCCAAAGACCCAGAGACTGGCTTTTCTGTTGGAGGGCAGGACATGGAAAGCAAAGGATAAGAGAAAAGACCATCTGAAGTCTCAGATGTAACACAATAACCCCCTTCTCTTCTTTCATAAATGAACTATAATCTTGGATTATCCTTAGCATGGTAAAGACAACATAAAATTGATCATCTTAACCATTTTTGAATTTACAGTTCCATAACATTATCCTTAGGGTACTATAGATCTCTAGAACTATTTCATCTTGGAACCATTTATACCTATTGTGAAATTCTTCCTCTTCCTCCCTTTCCAGCTCCTGAAAACTACCATTCTACTTTTTAAAAGTTTGATGACCTAGACTTCTTACATGAAAAGATCACACAGTATTTGCCTTTTTGCCTTTTTCACCTGGTTTATTTCCCTGAGCAGTTTATTTCTCTGAGCATAATGTTCTCAAGATTTGTCCATGTGGTAGTACTCAGCAGGCTTTTCTTCTTTTATAGGATTGAATATTTTTTTTAGTTTATAAATTAACCACATCTTTGCTCATCCTTTGATGGATACTTAATTGAATATATGCTGTGAATGATGAAGAAATTTGGGCATATAACCAGAAGTGAGGATGCTGACTATATTTAATTTTGGGAGGGAACTCCCATACTATTTTCCACAGCAGATATTCTATTTTCCATTTCCACTGGAAGCCTTTCTAAGACTCTTAATTGGACATGAAAATCTAAAAGAAATGAAAGTCTCCTCCAAAGCAGAGGTGACAGAAAAGAACAGTAGCATCCACAGTCTAGCTGAACAGGGGGAATGGCAGGAAGAAGAACAGCAGAAGAACTGCAGAGGTCGCTGAAGACATAGGCATGATCAGCAGAAAAAAACAGTAAGAATGAATTGTCTCTTCAGGGTGAGGAAGTCAAGTTCTCATCATTCCTGGCTCACTCTAAGTAATATGTCTTCAACAGGTCCCACCCCCAGGGCCCAGCTCCATGGCCAGCCTTTGCCTGCAAGTGCTCTTAGAGCTACCTACACACTGCCACCCTACACTTGGAATAGCATCACTAGGGAGGCAAGTTCCTAGCCCTTCTCCTCTTGACCCTGTACAGTGTCAGTCTTTTCAGAGAGAACCTGACCAATGGTGGAGAAACAGAAAATTTCCTTCAAATATTCTTATATTTAAATGGAAAAAATTAGTGCATCAAAATTCTGTTCATATATGTTTAGTATATAATTAGAATATATATATGCATGTATCAGGAAAATACATCCTTATACTTGTGCTAAGTTTTAGATGACTATGAAGGAAAACAATGTTTGGTTTACTGCATTAATCAAATCTCTAGTTGACAAAGTCATAAATTCTTTAGCCTAAGGCAAAAAAATGTAGAAAGCGAAAACAGGAAAGAAGGGAGGAAGAAGGAGAAATTGACACACCAAAGGCAGAAAAGGTGAGGTAGCACTGCTCACAGCAATTCTTCCCCTTAGCTCCTCTTCCACTACCTTTGCATATCTCCCTTCTATACCCCTACTTTCTCTACATGGGGAGACATGCCAAGGCTTGTATCTCCCTTCCATTTTAGACTGAGAAATCTCAGGAATTAATTTTTGTCCATATGTACCAATTATACCTTACAGGGAAGCTATTATAGCTCCTGGATTTCAATTGGTTATGTCCCTTACAACAAATGACTGAAATCAAAGTACAGGGCAATATAAGAAATACCAGAGAAAAACACTCAATAAAGTAAATACAGAGGTGTATTCTTGATGACTACTTATCATTTGTTGTTTGTTTGCCAGTCCTGGGGCTTGAACCCAGGGACTAAGGCTACTGTTCCTGAGCCTTTCTGTGCTCAAGGCTAGCACTCTACTACTTGAGCCACAGCGCCAATAGTTTGTTGCACAATTTCTTTGTCAAAGAGCCAGCACAATGTGGTCCACGTTACCCAAACTATTTCTTTTGTAGTAGAGGCCATGCCTTTATAGAGGCATAAATGCTAATTAAACACATACTAATTTTCTTTTGGTTTTTCCTTCTTAAACTATTCTTGCATTAGCTTAACTAACACAAGCTATAAGCCAAAAAGACCAAGTTCTAGTTCCCATTTGCTTAGGCACTGTACCTGCCATGACCTGACATTCAGTTTTGTGTTCATTTATAGAAAAATTGCAAAGGCAAATTTCTAAGTCCTTTTCAACTTTTTATTTACTAATTCTTTATGATAGGGAACAAAAGGGCACCTACACTTACAGTCAAAATTCTCAAAAAGGGTAATGAATGCAGCCAGTGTTATTCACTAGACTCTATATATTGAAATGAACTATACAACTTGTGGGTGGAACATGAGGGAAAAACTGGGAGAGAAGGAGGGAAGGGGTAACATTGTCAAAAAAGAAATGTACTCTTCACCTGACTTGTGTAACTGCCATCTCTCTGTACATCACCCTTATAATAACAATAAAAATAACAAAAAATAAAAGTAATTAAAATTCTCATACCTAAGAAACAACAATATAATCATTAAGTTACAGTCTTTATGAAGACTACAGGATTTATATCCAAACTATGTCTCTCCAGAGAGCGGAGGTAGATAGAAGATGCACTAGAAAACTCAGCATGGGCAAGAGGTCTCAACTATTTAGTTATAAACATAAATTTACTCAAAATACACATTTATCAGAAATATCTTTTTTAAGAGAGCTGAAGTGACTGTGCTTTATTCCCTTTACTTTAAGCCAGTTAGTCAATTTTTCAGTTTCTAGGATGAAGCAGAAGAAAAGCAGGGTCCAGACTCGTATTGGGGATACCGCCAAGTTGGCTGGAGAAGAGTTGAATGTACACAGATAATGCTCCCCACAAGTAGCTACTTTCTGAAAGCATAGAGTTGGTGTGCAATCTCTTGTCCATCTTGCACACCTCCATCAGGCCAGCACCCATCACTGTGGTCAGTGAGCTACTCATGAACTCCACTGTCCTGGAGTCACTCTTGGTGGCTACTGTCTGCTCTTCAGCCTTTTCCATCACAAATATGGCCCTCTCTTGTTGAGCCACTTAATTGAGTCCCACTGGTTTGCCAAGCTTCTCCCCAAAAGTCAGATGTGGCAGAGACATACCATTCAGGATAAGCCAAAAGGTTACTGCTCCTCTGTCTGGAGACCAATTCTCTCTAGGTGATCAGCCCCCACCTCTGATTTGAGGGCCTCTGTGGTGATGCACAGCAAGCAGCTTGTGCTCATCCTAAGCCTCTTCTTTCATGCAGGTGCAAGTACCAGAAGCTGCATAGCAACAGGTAGAGGATATACAGTGTGATGCTGAATTTCTGTCCAGCTCTGTAATAATACATTACATAGTTGAGAGTGGCAGTCCAAATGAACAAGTCTCTACACCCAACAGATGAAACAGTAAGTCCCTTATGCTACCGCAGTGTCCCATACCTAACATAATCGATGGAAGATGACAGCTCTGTGCCCAGCACAGACATGATTTCAGGTAGCGTTCATATAAGGCCATGCCGAGCTTGCACATGCACTAAGTCTGTTTGGAAGTTGTTTCTTTTGTGGACCCCAATCACCCTCCCTTCCCCTCTTATCTTCACAGGTTTTTCCCAGCCCAGAAACATCTTTTAGCTTAGAAAATCATAAATGTGCCCTCCTTTTTCCATTGCATCTTCTAAATGACTTACATTTTATGAGACATTATTTGTGCATAGTTTAACTGGGATCGAATTTTCTCTCCTTTGATTGTCTCCTCATTCCTGCCCGGGTCCCAGCTTTCCTTTGGAAAGTCAAAAACACAGTATAGAAACAACCATTTGTTTGCACCTCCAGAATAAATGATTTAAAAATAAACATAAATAAAACAAGGTGGTGCAGTCATTGGTTCATTCAAAAAATATATGTGTATAATAAGAACTTTTCTCACCCTGAGAATAAGCTGCGTAAGAGTCTCTCTCACTATAGAGTTCAAATCCTGGCAGGATTAAGTAAACAACAAATAGTCAATAATTAAAACCTATGAGAACAAATGCTGTGTTTGAGTATGGCAGGGGAGGGGAAGTGGGAGAACGTGGGATTTATAATTTTGAAAGGGGTGGAAGTTTTAGTGGCCCTGCGAATATGCTGTAGTAAAATCCACAGATGGATGCTGTTTTGAAAGAAACTGCTTGCTGTTCGATCATTGCTCTTGTATCTTCTGAGTCTCTAGCTACGACACTGACTTGGACGGGTGGCACAGAGTAGGAATTAGACACCCTGGTGACATAGCTATGATGAAATTAAGTGAAGAATACATTAGCTTTAGGTTTGGCGAAATAGACTGTTCATTCACTTCTGCCTATGGTGTTGCTATAAGGATTCATAAAACACTAAGACCTAGAGCTAAGATTTGACCTCCGGGTTTTCACAACCCCGATGATGACTTCAACGTAATTCTTCATTGCTTTATTTAATTTTTTAAAAATTATCTTGACATAGTTAAGCAAAGGAGTTTCAACTCAACCATGTCTGTGCGTGCACTGCATCTAGATCAGTGTCACCCCTTTCATGGCTCTCTCCTATCTCTCCCAATCCAGCCCATCCTTTCAATTTACCTGGCTCCATTTTCACACATATACATGGAATATTGTGACTGCATTTGCTCACCCTTCTTTCCTCCACTCATCTGCTTCCCCTTGACCTTATCACCCCCGCTCCCACCATGGTCCAGATTTCTGTTATCATTTTAATGTGCTAAACTCTCCATAAAGAAGCCCTCCATTCCTTAACTTAAAGGCACCAATGCTTAAAGGGAGTGTCAGCCACACATTAGCATTTGGTAACTCTCCCATTTGATCCCAGCCTATCTTTCCAATCCCGGCTCCCATAGTGGATCTATTCTTATACAACTCTCTCCAAACACTGGACTCTGATTTTCCTGGACCTTGCCTTTACCCATAACTTTTTACTAGTCTGACATCATCTTGCCATTATTTATTGATATTTGGGCACAAAGATTATATGAACAAAGATAATATATAATGTCATATTTTATATACTATGCCACTGTATATATTATGCCCTACAATATAAATGTGAAAAACAGGTTAGTAGTCCATATTAGCACTCAGGAAGCAGAGACAAGAGAACTGATTTCTCAAGGCCCAGCCTTAGATATATTCATATAAAATGATATTTATTAAAATGAACTTCAAGAAATGAAAACAAGTGGGTTTTTTATTTTGGTTTTGGTTTTGGTTTTGGTTTTCTCCTTTGTCTCTGTTTTTTATTTCTGCGTCTTTTTCTTGTAAGTTTATCTGTTTAGGGGGAAGGTAAGGGGGAACACAGAAATGGTGGAGCAAAGGGTGAACAAATGAAGCAATGATACTCACCAGACACTACGTTGAAAATGAACTATACAACTTGACGCGGGGCGGGGGCGGGGGCGGTGTCCAAGAGGGAAAAACTGGAAAAAAATAAGGGAAGAAGTGACCCTGTTCAAAAAATGTGCTCATTACCTGACTTATATAATGGTAATCTCTCTGTAATCACCTTTGCAATAACAATTTTTTAGAAAGCCAGCCTTGGAAATATAGTAAAACACTGCTTCAAAAAAAAAGTGCCAATTCAGTTGGAAACTTTTTTTGTTTTGGCCTTTACTTCATATACTTGTCTGAAATCCACTGTGGATCTACCATGCTAACTTTAAACTACCTACCTCTGGAATTCTTTTACCTGACAGAGAAAGCAAGTCCTGATGTGTTTAAGTCATTTTTTTGTTACAGGCCCATATATGTATATATATATATATATATATATATATATACATATATATATGTATATGTATATACATATATATATGTATACATACATATACATATGTATGTATATATACATATGTATATGTATATGTATATATGTATATGTATATATGTATACATATATACATATACATATATATACATATAAACACATATATCTTATATATGTGTGTTTTTGATGAATACATATCAAGTGAAGAACAAACTTGGAATTTCACGCCACATATTACAGTGAATAAAAATCATGTTTGGGTATCTCTTTGTGTAGAATAACCTGTATAAAAATCCATATGAAGCTTTGTTTTGAATATTTTTATTGGATTCTTATTTGGAGTGCTAGCCCTGGGGCTTGAACACAGGGCCTGGGTGCTGTCCCTGAGCTGTTTTGCTCAAGTCTAGCATCCTACTACTTGTACCACAGCTCCACTTTCAGCTTTATTTATTTATTTTGGTAGTTAATATCGATATAAGAGTTTCATGGACTTTCTTGTCTAGGCTGTCTTTAAATGATGAACCTCAGATCTCTGCCTCCTGAGTAGCTAGTATTACAGGGGTGAGCCCAACTGGTGCCTGGCTTTTATTGTGATTTTAAATGTGGAAATTGTGAGGAAAAGTGTCATTACAATTTACTAATAAAAAATCAATATTCAGCACACAAGAACATTGGAATCTTTTGCCAAGTAAGGCAGAAATATTATCACTAATCTTAGATAACAGAACAGTCCAAAATGAAAATACTTATATTTTATTCACTTGGTTGCTAACAAGCAGTTCTTGCTGTTTGGATTACATGAGTCAGGTAATGAGTACATTTCCTTTTGTACAGTGTCATCTGTTCCCTCATTATCTTCCAGTCCCTCCCTCCCTTCCATCTCCACCCACCAGTTATATATTTCTCTTTCATCAGTGTCTAGTAAGCTCCACTGCTGCACGTTTTCATCCTTTTTCCTTGAGTTCTGCACCCTCCTTTCACCCTCCCAAAGATACACACATGAATATACCATAAATAATGAGGATAGAATCATCAAAATATAAAAATTAAAAAAGAAAGAAGAGAGGGAGCTACTGCTTACTTATCTTAGAGTTCATATATATATAGAGAGAGAGAGAGAGAGAGACAGACAGACAGACAGACAGAGGAGGGGGGGCACATAGGTATTGCTTCTTTGTGTTTCTCCCCTCGGAGTAGCCTCTTCTGGTTTCACTGTGTATATGTGGAATCCTATATATTTTATTCCTTTAGCATTTTAAATATAGAACACAACGACAGAAAATAGAGCCTGTGATGCACATGCCTTTCTAGCTATAGGCATCCAGTGAAATCTTGGAGCAGGCCACACACACACACACACACACACACACACACACACACACACTCACAAAAGAAGAGAGTAAGACAGCAACAAGATCAGACTATTTTAAGCCACTGCTGTTGAGTAACAACAGTAGGGGGAACAATAAGTGGTAGAAAACAGTGGTAGTAAACAGCAGGTCTGGTACCCTCTAGAGTGACTGCCTCCAACCCTGTATGGCACCTGTATGGCAGAAATGTCCTCACGGCTTATGGTTTCATGGTCATTAAGCCATTTATTGACAGTGCTAAGGCACTGGCTGACAACACGCTTGTGGCTGCCTTAAGAAGCACCGTCCTCATTGCAGAGCAGTGCCTACTGTAGGAGCAAATCCCAGGCTTGCAGCATCTCTCACATAGGGTGTTCTGAAATGGTTAAGGAAAATGAGAAGCGCTGTGAAAGTATATTTTTGGCTCAGCATAAACCATTCATTGATTTGTGGACCGCAAGTCCTCCAGGGGGTGTTACAAATCCATATGATAGCTAGATTTTTTTACATTTGGATCTCTTCTTGGGCTGATGGATGTGTAAAATTTCATGTTCGCCTGGTTACCCCCTATTGGCTACACATCTGAGGAGGTGCACGTGTATGAGTTATTTCTTCCAAAGTCAATTGTAATTTACACTCCCTAAATTGCCTCCAGATCCATCTTTTAAAGATAGCAGGCTCAAAATTGCATCCATTTTGGCCCACCACTGCCCATTTGTGTTGAAACCATAGCCCTACTTTGGAGAGCCGCCATCACTAATGGAAAGACATTATGTGGCTGGAGATCTACATTTTCCACAGAAGAGCAGAATGCTGGCAACATAAATGGCCAATGTAGAGGCAGTTTTCAGCCCAGCGAAAACTCAACTTTCATAGTGAGTAGGCAGGCTGGGTGGGGGGCGGAGTAGAAGGATCACGGTACCAGTTCTTCAGTCCAGCTTGTGCCATAAATATCAAATGGCCCTACAGTTTCACACCACGAAAAGCTTGCTGTTGGCCTGAAAATAGTTCTAGAGTGAAGGACTTTCTTTCTGTCCGCCCTTTTCCACTGTTCATGTATGCTTCACTGTGTGAACTCTTGGGGTTTATTTTATTATCTAGGTTAATTTAAGTTACCAGCTAACTTTTAAAATCAAGATTTGTTAATGATTCTGTGTGTCTTTTTTTTTACAACCAAAAAGTAGCCAACAGCCCACCTTTCTCCTTCAAAAAAACCCAAATGCCTACTCACTGTGAAGAACATTCTTAATTCTCAGTTCCTCTCAGTAATGGCTTCAGTGTGGTTTCCGTGGAATCTTAAGTAGAAGTTTAGAGGGCTTCTTAGAAAGGACTGTTTGTTTCAACATTAAAAACATTAGAATTATGAAAAAAAAGCCATGGATTAATAAGCCATCAGACTAAAACAAGGGCATTAAGCTCAGATGTAAGCCACAGTATGTACTTGAGGAGATTAATTCAACCATGGCATTGACCTCAAGGCCCATATACCACTAAAATGTGATGAGTCTATAAAAGACTTGTTTTTCAGAAGTTAGGATTCTATCAATGGGTAAGTAGGCTTTTTCAGTTTTAAAGCCAGGCTTTGCTGACAGAGCTCCAAATGCACATTTGGGCTGAGAGCAGAGTAAATGAGCAAAACAATGAGCTTCATCACACCAAACACCTGACGACTCCGTTGACTAGCCTTCCCTTTTCTCTCCTGACAGAGTCTCTATTATGAGTCCTCTTTAACCCAATTAGATGCCATCAATTTTCGACTCCATTCTCCCCAGAATCTCCTTCTCTTCTCTACCCAATTTAAAAGAAAAATTACAGCTCAAATGCTCCCTGTGTGTTCAGTCAGAACTGATTGTAAAAATTCATGTGGTCTGTTGACAATGTCAGATGAGAACAGCTGTCTTTCAAGTGAAGATTTGCTTTCTAAATGCACTTGTAGGGTTGCAATTGAGACAGCTCCATTTCTGCTGATATTGCTGGCAGTAAAAGTTAATATTTTGGATCTGTGACACCTACTTGTTCAGAAGGAGCCAAGTTTAAATTTGGGACAATGCTACAAGGTTAAATCTTCCTTCCCAACATGATGGGGACAAGGGTCTTCCAACTCAGCCATGCTGACATTTGTTTCTGGGAGGTCCAAGAGTCTTAAACAAAAAGAAGCAGAAACATCTGAGATCTCATGGTCAGCTTGTTTGTTATGTTCATCAGCAGGGGAGCTTGGAGTCCACATTCAATCCCACTGTAAAGCAAGCCATCAGCCACTAATTATTCTTCAATAGAGCATCAGGGGATTGCAGACATTCCATGTATAGCTAAAACAGTATACATTTAGAACAAGAAAATTTCATAGACAAAGCCATAATGCTAGTTCAGTGAAATTCAGAAATTAAAATTGCACTTTCAGTCTGGAAATTGAATAAGTTATTCCTTTGTGATGTTTATTAGTAGTAGTATCTTTAATTAGCAACCACTGGCCCTAAGATATAATTCACCCAAGATACCATATAACCAGGCACATATCTGTATGTCATGTCAATTCCATTTTGAAAGAATTATATAATGTAATGCTTAGAGATGTTATGGAAAGTTTAATATACATCAAAGGTCTGTTCTATTTATTATTTTTATCATTATCATTAAGAAAACTGAAGATCTTACAAACTGAAATATTAATTATTGTTGTCCACTATTGTATCACTTATCTCCCTAGGCCACATGATTGATTATGCTAGTAGTTCATTTAGTAGCTAAAATCAATGGAGAAGTAGTTTATAGAGTCTGTTGTTCTGTTTTGTTTCCAGCACAAACTATGAATTTTGTTGTGTGCAAGTCGGTAGACAGATGTGAGAAGGTTTTGGAGAATAAGATGGGATTGAGTTCTGGGAGTTGGTTATCTTTTCAGCCAAGTAAGATGGAAAATATTAAATTACTCTAATTTGTCCTAGTTATTTATTTGATCAATGTCTACCTCACTTGGCATGTATAGATGGAGTTTAAGTTCCTCTAAATAAAAACAGTACCTTTACCAAGTGGGATCCATTCTGAAAGAGGAAAATGGCTACAGTCCATGCAAATGTAAAGTATGAAAACTCAAAGGGTCATGATAAACCCAGAAATCTATAAAGCCACCAAAAAATCAGAGACTGCAATTAGGTCAAGAAAGAAAAATACTCAAAAAAATTTTTGTTCTGGTCTTGCTCTACTTGATATCAAAACATGCTGTAAATGTCCAGTAATTAAAATAGTGTGCCATTGCACAGAAAAGACCAATACATTAATGGAGCAGTAGTTAGAATCCAGACAGAACAAGACAGACAAATGCATGTAAACTTAGGAATACAAAGGTGGCATTTTGAAATGTGGGAATGATGTTGGTTTATTTAAATCTCTTAAGTTAAAATTATGGTTATTTAATAACAATAAATTACTTTGTAATCTTACCTTAAGGAATTTGCAAAACAAATCCTAGCCAAATAGCCAGATAAAAGCAAACCTTAGAATGTTCTAAAAGATAAGACATACGTTTTTAATACTATTGGGTGTAGGAAAGATTCAAATCCTAGTAGTTGTAGAGGAAAAGATTGACAGATTTAATAAGATAAATATTTTGACATACAGAATAATGAAAGGTACTATAAACAAGTAAAAGATAAATGACAGACTGAAAATCTTTGCAGCTCACTTGACCCAAAAGAGGAATACTGGCTAATACATAAAAGCTCAAGACAAAGAAAATAATCCATTAGAAAAATAGGAAATGGCTTGAATAAATCATTTATAGAATAAATATACGTATCTGGATCCCATATAAAGGCACTTAAATTTACTGCCAATCAGGGAATGCTAAGCAAAGGTCTTTTTTTCCCCTGTAAAGTTGGCAGACAGTGAAACACACTGTGCTTGCAAAGACAGAGAGAAACAGGCATTATGGCAATGTTGGACAGTGTATGTGCAACTAATAATAGCGTCAATGTCACATTTCTACACACAAACACTTAGTGCATCATCATCTATTAGATTAGATTTCTAAAATCGTAAGTGTACTTACCTTTTCAGGCATACAAGTCTAACTATGGAAATACTAGCACGAATGCCCACATTCCTACATACAACATAGTAAATGCATCACAATCTGAGAAAATTACTGAACTAAAATAAATGCTTACTTGTAGATATGCATTTATTTTAGTTCAGTATTTTTCACATTTTTGTCTGCACCTATTTTTCATTAAGAAGAAAAACAATGCAATGAGTTGGTTATTTGTTTTCTTTTGTCTTTCTTTCTTATCTCTTTCTTTCTTTCTTTCTTTCTTTTTTTCTTTCTTTCTCTCTTTCTTGCTGTCTGTCTGTCTGTCTGTCTTGGTCCAAGACTGGGACTCAAACTTGGTACCGAATATTTTTCTCATTGTCTGGACCCATGCCTCCAACCCCTAATGCATTGACTTGGAAACATAACCAAATTCTTATAACTGGAATGTATATTTAATCACTTATTTTGCCTTTCAAGTTTGTCTTAAGACCCCAAATAAAAGTGCACTGCACGCAATTGTATATTAAACAATGCAATTGCCTGAAGATTTGTCAAGATTGTTTTAAGACTATATGATAAAGCTTTAAGGAATGTGATAGGTCAAGGCAGATTTTATATTAAAATGAAAGCTTTGGTGCTCAACTTCAATTAAAGGGTAATTAGTTGGCCAGGCTCTGGAGGCTCATGCCTGTAATCCTAGCTACTACAGAGGCTAAGATCTGAGGATCGTGGTTCAAAGCCAGCCCAGGCAGAAAGTCTCCCATGACACTCTTCCATTAGCCCCTCAAAAACTGGAAGTGGAGTAGTGGCTGAAAGTGGTAGAGAGCTGGCCTTGAGCACTTCAAGGACAGCACCCAGGCCTTATGTTTGAGCCCTAGAACCAACAGAAAGAAGAAAGAAAGGAAGAAAGGAAGAAAGGAAGGAAGAAAGAAAGAAAGAAAGAAAGAAAGAAAGAAAGAAAGAAAGAAAGAAAGAAAGAAAGAAAGAAAGAAAGAAAGGAAGGAAGGAAGGAAGGAAGGAAGGAAGGAAGGAAGGAAGGAAGGAAGGAAGGAAGGAAGGAAGGAAGGAAGGAAGAAGGAAGGAAAGAAGGAAGGAAGGAAGGAAAGAAAGAAGGAAGGAAGGAAGGAAGGAAGGGAGGGAGGAAGAAGGAAGTAATTAGCTCATCTTAGTATCATCTGGAAATCCCATCACTCTTGGAAAACCAAAAGAGTTAGATTTATAAACTGCTCTCAAAATGAAATATAATGTAGCAAATAGAATAATAGGCAGGAGCAATGATTTTTCTTGAAAGTTTAAAGAAAATCAAATCTGTTAGGAAACAAAAATCAAAAAACTTCTATGAGTGATACAGAGAACTGAATGTACCTATACTGGTATTAAACTCTAAAGGCCCTCAAGGCTTTCAGTCTTTTTTTGTTCAAAGCTGCTGCTCTACCACTGGAGCCACACATCACTTTCAGCTTTTCTTTTTCTTGTTAATTGGAGAAAAGGGTTACCGATTCAAGCTGGCTTTGAAACCTTGATCCTTAGATCTCAGCCGCCAGAGTAGCTAGAATTACAAGTGTGATTACAGTGCCTTGCAGGAGGGCTGGGAATATGGCCTAGTGACAAGAGTGCTTGCCTCATATACATGAAGCCCTGGGTTCAATTCCCCAGCACCACATATACAGAAATTGGCCAGAGGTTGGCGCTGTGGTTCAAGTGGTAGAGTGCTAGCCTTGAGCAAAAAAGAAGCCAGGGACAGTGCTCAGGCCCTGAGTCAAAGACCAGGACTGGCAAAAAAAAAAAAAAAAGAAAGAAAGAAAATACAGTGCCTTGCAGATTTTACTGTTATAGATGGCCAAAATCAGACCCAGTATCATTTATTTAAGACTATACTACAAAAGCAATCCAAGGCCATGGGAATATTTTTTAAATCTAGCAAACTAAGAATAAAGATGAGTTAGCAATCTTAGAACAACATTTTTCTAATCATGATTTTCCCTGGAAGAATGAAATGTCACACAGATGGGCTGGGATGTAGCTCAGGGCAAAACACAGGCCTAGCAAGTTCAATGCCCTGGGTTCCATCCTCAGTACCAAAAATGAAAAAGAAAAAAAAAAGTACAGTTTTAAAAAAAATCACATATGCAGCAAGAAAATGCATCAAGAAAATGCATTGAAATTCGCCTCTCATATCCAATATACTTGGAGATGAACTTTACTGTAAAGCTTACAAAATATCTTTAGGTCAGAGCTTATTCAAAGAAATCCTATAACATTTCCTCTATTAAGCAAATAATAGCTTTCTATCAATGTGATGTTTAATAGGACAACTTTACTTTAAAGGAGATAAAGCACGGATCCTGGCATTTATGGGGTGCCAGATATTATACCAGGCACTTTCATGTGGTACTGTATTAAATTTTCACAACCTTGGGCAGTAGCTGTTGTTTACCTCTCTTTTAGTCATGAAAATATAGAAAGGGGAAGGTTTAATAATCATCAAAACTAAATACTAGTATATTCCTACAATGGAAATATTGTTTAAAAATACTATGACCCAAGTCAGGTTGATTTTATTTTGAAAAAAAAAAAACAGTCTGAAAGGCTCACTAGAAAAGTGGAATTTGCTCCTGTGGAAGTTGCAGGATTCCTCCCTGAGGTCTTTGCAAACAGGCGAGTGTCCCAGATGTTAAAGTATTAATGTTTGCTATTGCTGGAAGGGGTAGAAAGGAAAATGAGAAATGACTGTTAATGACTTCTAAGTTTTTTTTAAGTGAATACTATGTCCTAAAAGACGAGAATGATCGCTACAAAACTTGGTGGACATACTAAAAATATATAAGGTTTAAGTATGAGAACATTTTGTTACTAAACCTAGATTCCTATTAAGAAAGTAAGGGTGAACAAAGAGGAAACTTCACAAGTAAAATAAATGAAGGATACACTAGTGTTCATAGCAGCATTATTCACAATTTCCCCCAAGTGACAACCCAAATGTACTTCATCCAATGAGTGGACATCAATGTATGTATAGCCACACAATGGAAAATTATTTGGCAATAAAAAGAAGTACAGTACTGATACAAGCTACAACCTGGATGAACCTTGAAAACATTCTGCTAAGAGAAAGTAGTGTGATACAGTGGCACATTGGTCCAGGGCTCTTGACACATAGTTTTCACAGTGCTGATTCCAAAACTGACCCACCCCAATAGGATAGAGCAAAATTTTTGCTCGATTTGCCTTGAGAGAGAAATCAGGAAAGATCTTTATTCTTTAGGGTTTTGAATAGAAATGGTACTATATAGGGGGCAAAGTCATACAATTTTCTCAGTGAAAAGATTAGATGTAAAAAATGCCTTTCATCGTTGTCATGAGCAACTTCAGGGTAATATGGATAGTGGACCATAATTAGTCCTTGTCTCTTGTATGATGTGAAAAAATGTGAAGCCTGGATGATCTGACTGATTTTCCCAAGATCAGAACGAAAAGAAGAGGCAGAATTCAATGAAACAAAAGGACTTAATATGCCTGAGTAACCTTCCTGAGGCGACTAGTTTGAGCACTATTCTTCTTGAGACTCTAGTTTGAGGACCATAAAGTGTACACCACGCACTCCCAGCCTCAAAGTGGATGGGACTAGGCCTCTTTCACTCATTGCCCACATATCTTGAAGTATGTAGTGAAATGTTTTCTATATTCTCTTTGAATATCTGAAACAAAATATCTATCTAAAATTGAACCAGTCCTCAATCTTTTTATGTATCTGCTTCATAACTTCCCCTAATTCTTTTCAACCACAGTGTCATGTAAAACCAGATTTGTATAAATTAGATGAATGTGTAGTGAATTCAACTCTCTCCCAAAAGTGATTAAGAGAGGATTTTGAAGGAATGCTTTGGTTTGGAAAAACTCAAAAACTAGTCTTTCCTTTGGTTCTAAGTTCCTAACCAATGTATTTGCTACTCTGTTGAGCTTACATGAATCAACTAGGTTTGATCAGACTTATTAAAATATTGCTGTGCAAGTTTTGCATAAAGTATGATTTCCTTTGGGTCAGTGAGAGGTATCAGCCGTGTGGACATGGATATGTCCTCTGTACAGGGCATATGTGTCTATACAGGTGCAGATGCAGACATGACATTTCTCCCTAAATGTTCCCTATTTGAAAGGATAAAGTGAGGCACACGGACTTACCTGGGGCAGCTCTAACTCTAAGCATCCTTTGTCCTGATTTGCATGCTTTGGTGTCAGGAAGCTTTGAGAAGGGTGCAGAAAATGCTCTCTCTGTTTTAAAATCTCTTTATCAGCAGCACATGTACATGTACACTCTCAAGAGCAATAACTCAATTTTAAATCACTACTCTGTGAGCATCTGCAACCATGACTACCTTTTTTTTTTAATGTTGACAGGTGTCTGATTAAGAAGGAGAGATGTATTTTTAAGTTTTCTATTGTGGGGGAAAAAAATCACCACGGTCATACCCCCCCTCTCCACTGGGTTTGGTCGCCTCCTGATTCTTCCTGGTCCTCTTCCTTCTGAGCAGTTCAATTAGCTGGAAATCTCACTCTGATGGACTGAAGCAGCTTGAGTGAACGCCCGAGCGCTCAGCCAATTAGGCTCATTTGAAGTTGCAGAATTGCCTTCTTTGGTGTTAAAACCCCATGTCAAACACCGGGTCTAAGATCATTTGTGCTCCAAAATGAGATTGACAGAGCAGCTGCAACAGGGGGCATGCCTGCTGGACGACTTAATTGTGGAGCCTGAAGGGCCATCATGAACGGGCGTGTGGAGACCGACTCGCCACCGCTGCATTACAAATGCTCTTTATTAACAGCGATCTGTAATCAATGGGCTCAGGCTTTTTGCCAGAGCCCCCAAATCAGACAGGCGGGCCGCTGCGTCAGGGTGGGCGGAGCCACGGGGCCCAGCTATCGAGCTGGGTAGAGAAAGCTTGTGTGATCGCTGCCTGACTCTTGGGTGAGAAGCTCAATCAGAAAGGGCCCCTCATAATCATTCCAGGGGTGCCCTTCTCTCACTACTGGTTGAATATTCATTACCCCGAGTGAGCACAGCTCACTGTACCTACAATTACGTGTTACTGATGTGAATGAAACGAATTGCTTTTGTTTCAACAAAGGCAAACATTCTAAATCAGTCCAGCATTGTCTGGAACGATGTATTCTGATCAGGAATTTAAAAGACTCCGAAATATGTATCCATACATAAATATAGAGTGTTACGGTTCAATCGATGTTAGAAGACAGGAGGTGTTAAGTAAATAATAGTTAGGTTAATTTCAGAAATTTAAAATCTATTTGGAGACAACCTGTAAAGTCCAATACGGATTCCCTTTCCCTGGAAAGAAATCTTTGCCTGACATTCTTTTGGACAGCATATAATGGAAAAACCAGTGGGTTGGGAGTCAGAGACCTTTGAGCTAGACCAAACTCCACTACAGCAGACTCTGTAACCCTGGACCAATTGTTTAACCTTTGTGCCACCCCCCGCCCCCAACCTTAACTGTAATATGTGAAGGACAGAGGGGTTATAACAGCCCATGAAGTTCATTTTCCATCCACTTTATCTTAAATGCTTTTAGTGTTATTTCTTTCACTGTGTACTGTAAAAAAAAAGACATTTATTCTTGTGTTAAGAATAAGAATTTCTTAAGGAACAGATTTAGAGGGAAGAATGATGAATGGGGTGACCCTGATCAAGTTACATTGTACGTATAAATTGACCAGGTGAAGTGAAACCCCTTTGTATGAATACTTGAAGATAGCAAAAAGAAAGAGTGAGAGGAAGAAAAAGAAAAAGGAGAGAGAGGAGAGAGAAAGAAAGAAAGAAAGAAATAATGAATGAATGAAAGAAAAGAAAGAAATAATGAAAGAAAGAAAGAAAGAAAGAAAGGTGGCTTACCCACCTTGCCTCAGTTCCCCTGCTCTTTTCTTAGAGAAAGCTCATTTGTAGATATTCTTACTACAGAGTCCTGTGTTAACTGTTATGGAAGACTGGACAAGACCAGAATCACCTAGGTCCTGCTTGTCAAGAGTTCAGAGCTATCAAAAGGTAACACATCGATAGATAAATAACTTACCAGTCCTTGTCTAAAGTTGCTTTTTAGTTTACTAACAGATCCAACTGCATCCTATCCGGGATTGATGTAAATATACTGTATACAATGATGGGGGTGGGGAGACTGCACACACAGACCTCCATGTATATAGGAACTACCTGGAGATGTAGACATGACAGCCCTAATACTATTAGATCAAATCAACAAGCACCACACTCTAGTAAGGTTTCACAGAGGAAACTTGAATGCCTTGATCATTACACTCTAGGTATAAGCTCAGAAAGCATCTAAATAAAAAGTGAGAAGTTAAACATGTGTGTAAAATATGAATGCTAAAAGAAATGACCAAAAGCAACAATGAAAAAAATTACAGGCAATGGATGTAAATCCATAATCTGGATTAAAAGAAATCATATCTTCAAATTGCGGAAATAGCAGTTTTTTCATGTTAGATTTGTTCCTAACCATTGATGGAATATTTTGCCTGAGGTTAATATTTTCTAGAGGATAGAGATTATTTCACTTTGAAGTATCCAAGAAAAGACTTAGAGAAGAAGTAGAATTTGAACTGAATCTTAATTGGTAGATGAAATTTGTATAAGCAAAATATTAAGCCATGAATTGTGTTCAGATTCCCAAATGATATTCCTGGAATGAGGAGTCATCAAGGTGTCATCAGGGGTCACTCAAGTGTCTAGCCATTTCTCAATACCAAATGCCTGGGATTCAACATACCAGCTTTGTTCACCATTTATGTTACCACTTAGGCACTCTCCAGTAGCTTGTCTTGCACTGGCTTGTCACAAGTCTCCATGTTGTTTGATCTACTATTTTCTTTTCAGCCGATTCTGTAAGAAAACCTCAATATTTCCTATAAGGGCTCTGCCAAGCTGATCCTACATCCTCAGGACCACCTCTACGCTTTCCTCCTGCCAGTCTGCTGCCAGCCCATGTTCTCATGAAGTGGATGAAGCAGTTTTGAATTGGTGATTAGAACATTCCACTTCCTACTGAGACTTCTATTATGATGGCTGGCCACATTGCTGAGCCCAATTAGAACAACATGGAACTACCCTATTGCAATGGGCTCAGCTAACTTTGAAAGCAATGTAATATAGTAAAATATTAATATTATAGCCATATAGTATACATATATGTACATACATATATGTAGGGAGACATATTTATAGGCATATATATCTGCATATATATGTATATACAGAAAGAAAGAGAGGGATATATATAGAGCGAGAGAGAGATTTTTCACATAGTACTTAGAGAAAAAGTTTATGGTTCCGTTATTAAATTCTGTGGTAGAAAATTTGAATCCAACAGAAAGATAGTTGCATAGAATTCTCTTCTATTCATGCTAAAATTTTCCAGGAAATTTATTTTTAACACATTTTTAAAAAGTAGGCAATGTGACTAGAAATAGCTTTCTCTTAAACTGTTTTTATTTTAACAGGATGTTTCAACTCATCAGTTTATTAGAAATTTCATATTGATGAATTTTGCTTATCCCACAAGGCCTCCTGTATTGAGTGCTAAAATGTGTAAGTCAGCTAAGGAATGACGCTAACTCTAGTGTTCTGGAAATAAATACTTTTAGTCTGTGATCACCAACATGAACCAGTTTGTTTTTCAATATCTTGGACAATTTTTAAAATATTACCTTCTGTTTTCATTCACTGGTGTCAACAGCTGTGTCCTCAATAATGTTGCATAAACAGAAAAATCTGTGATTAGATACATATCTGTCATCTCTGTAGAACTTTCTAGAGCTTTGTTCAATCTAAGGACATGTCTTGGCTGATCATATAGCTATTTTTCAAGCTCTAATATCTATCATTTAAAATAGTTGAATGATTGCTGTCCTTAAATAATGTCACAGTAATAAAGGAATTAGCATTGACACTTGACACTGTTCATGCTAATATTTTACGCTCTGGATTTTTCCACAGTATGAAATCAAGTTGCACACCCTGAGAGAAATATATAAGCCATATTGCCATGCACAATAGATCAAGCTAATGTAGTAAAAATCCTAAATAGAAACCTTCTAAGGAATTTTAAATACACAAGTTACATCTGCAAGATATTTAAGTTTTGTGCTTTCACTAAAAATTAATGAGATTTAAATTCGGCTTGAAAGTTAGAACAACCAAAGTTTAACGTGCATGCAATTTAGCATCCTGAGTTGGTCCCTCCGGACTTCACACAACCTGCTTTGGACAAAAGATACCAAATTCAGAGCAATAGTGGGTGGAGAGAGAGAGAGAGAGTTTACCCTCCTTTTCCATTTGTCCATGATCTCAACATAGTCCTTATATGCCTTTTCATCAGTGTATTAATGTGGCTCATTGGTAAGGCATACATAAAAGCAGAAATCAGAAAGTATAGCTCTAGCATGCTGTTCTTTTCTCATGTGTGTGACTCACACATGGAATCTGTCAGCTATAAGAAAATGCTGGCAAGATAAGTCTAATTGGAAAACTAATGATAGCTGCCATCCAATACTTGGCTACTTAGTCTAAGAAATCCTATGTGTGTGGTTTAATTCCATATGGGGCACCAAAACCAAAAAAAATCAACTTTAATATGTAGTCTCTGAATCCTAAAAATTAATATAAAACAATTTCTTAGTGTGCATATAAACTATATTCACTTCTATTTTTTTAGAAATGAGAGTCAAATATTAATTATTACTTTCACTACACAGAATATACTTTGTTCATGAAGGCAGCAACTGTCAAGTCATTTCTTTTGGAAAATTCTTGCAATTGAAACTAAATACCGAAGAACATAAAGACTCACCAAGAAAGCCACTAAAACATTCAGCTACACTATTTTGTTTAATAATTTAATTCCAATAGTTGGGTATATAAAGACATCTGGCAAACTGTGTGCCTGTGACATGGGCATCATGACAGAGTCTGAGTTGGCATGTTGAGGTGTCATTTTCATAAAGCAATATTTTCCCTATGGATACCAAATGGGACTCAACCATCATATCTGATAGTGACCAGTCATCTGCTATTAATTCATCATAAGGCTACTACTGTGTCTAGGCAGTGCATGACTTATTAGAAATACAGAGGAGTAGTTCATTTTCTTCAAGACCATTAAACAGGAACACTAGAATTTAAAAGATACTAAACTACCAAATAAACTCATTCTCAGGCATAGCACCCTTTGAAACAACTACAAGTCTTTTCAGTTATTGATATTTTCAAGGTAAAACAACAAAGCCCCATGTAAGAAAATGAAATAAGGTTTTGTTATTTAAGACTGTGTTTTGGCCCTAACTAATCAATATGAAAACAACTATACATAAAATCAAAGGAATTCCATGCTTTCTTTGCTCATCAATTCATTAAATCTGGGACCTAGAGATTATAATAAACTTACTGTAAATCATGTGATAATTGCTTAATAGAAAAACTCTTTCCAAATCTCCCTTGTATGTGACATAGGCAAAAATGTATGTGGAGTGTTTTATTTAATCATATGTAATTAAGTATGTGTATGATTGCAGCCTTTGAAATTACCGCCTACATGATGATAAAGTTCAGCTGTACCCACCAGAAGGCCCCCACGTGCAGTCATGTCTACTCAGATACCTGGCAATTTCTACAGCCTTTATTCACTTTTTTCCCCAATGTCATCATTTCCTGGAGGTAAAAGATGACGGATGTCCTTTGCTGCCCCTGATTCTTGACCTTGCTAAGTTAGCAGTGGCAAATGAACCACACTGGAGAGGTAAGTGACAAAGACAAGGTTGACTAGGACTGCTATCCAGAGGATTCATAAATTTGCCATAACATTTGCTGCTGAGCAGTAGTATCTTTCAAAGCAACTAATGGCCATTCATCTTTCTTTTATTTTGTTTCCATCATATGCATGAGTTTCCTGTCCAAATCACCATCTCCAACTTACCAGTATGAGAGAATGGATCTGCAGTTTGCTCAAATAATGCTCCAGTTTGTTGCAGTGGTAACTGTTTCCGTTTTGATGGTCCTCACTCTGCACATCTGTTTCAGCTCTTCTACCAGACACACTCACAAATGTATCATCCCTGCACATGTTCCTGGGTTAGCCCTGCCTTACCAGAAGATGCCTTACTGGAAGAGTACAGCAGTACATTCCACTGCTGTGATCCATTGGCTGAACAGAAAAAGAACTGGCTTTCTAGCTAGATTTGTATGACTCTCTCTCTCCAAATTGTTGCGTAGCTGGAAGTAGCTACAAAAATATCCTTGGATTTGTCCCCAAAATGAATGTGTATTTACAGAATGATGATGTAGAAATATTCTCTTACCTGGTCTTGCAATCCACAGGAGTCAAGGTATCTCCTTATTTACATAGTGAACTATATAATCCTCCAGCACATTTTGGTTTTGCTACTTTTTACCTAGAAACATTGACCCTTTCTTCTGTGCCCTGTTGCTTCCCTACTTTATACATTCAAACCTGGATTCTACTAATGACTACTTTTACATAGCTTTAGGAAGTGCACAATTTTCTCACTAGGAAAAAAGGACATAAAATAATACCTGTTCTCAAAAGATGTGTTGAGAAACCAATAAACACCTGAAGTGTTACTGCTAGTGGGTTTTTATAAAATTTATCAATGTAGATAGGCATGACTCAGACCTCATCTGGCTTTTATTGTATGCCTTGAATGATTTGAAGAGTCAGAATTTAATCCACCATGGAGATAAATTTATGCAATCAAGAACCGTATCCTAAAATGATGTGTGTGTGTGTGTGTGTGTGTGTGTGTGTGTTTTACAGAGAAAGATGCTTCTCACCATATGTAATATAATTAAAGTAGCACTTAGATCTCAGACACTAGGCACTCTCAATTTTCTGGGCTAGAGCCTTTGTCTAACTTAGGTGTGAGTGGTATAGGCACTAAGATGACAGTATTGTTACTAAAGCAAATAGTATTATGTAAGTTGTCTGCTGGATAAAGTATGCCCATATTGAGCAGTTAAAAATTAAATCTCTGATTTTTTTTCATTTAAATACATCTAAGTGTCTGTGCTATGGAGTATAACTTTCATACTGAAAGTCAGTTTCAAAAAGAGCATTTTTAATTGGGATAATGCAACTAAAAGATATTTATTGTTGAAACTAATACAAAATATAAAAATGTATAACATAGAATATACTTCCTACTTCTGTGGTTCAGAGTTCACTAGTGTTATTGTTTTATCTTTCTGGTTATTTTCTGTTTTAATAGCTTTTCAATCTGAAATCACATAAGGACATTTTATAATTGTATATGATTTGAAAATATTTTGTTCTTAATCCTCACGTTCCATTCATTGTATTGTAGGCAACTCTTCATATTTGGAACCTATAGAGAATTCTACACTATTTGCTTAACAACTGAATCATAGTGTACCCAAACAACATGTTAGTGACATATATGTCAGTTGTTTTGATATTTGGCTGTTGGACAAAGTTTTATCCATGTATGAACCTATAGAGCAAGAGAACATGTAGAACTATGTCCTTGCTCAAATTCTAGCCTGTATCTAGTAGCATTAAAGTTTTATTTATTAGATAGACAAAACATGAATGATTATCATTTAAATTTATATGATTGTTAATATTAAGCATCATTCCCATTTCTTGCAGATTGTCTTCCTTTTTAATTGTAATTGTCTTTTTTATAACACCAAGAAAAAGCCTCATAAGTTTGGCAGATCTAACGGGCTAATTTGGGAGAATTTGAAACAATCATTACTGTTACCTAAATTCTTTAAAAAAAAATTGTAGTAGTATATATCAGTAACCCAAGGGAAATTCATTGTAATCCTTTCATATGCCACATACAGCGTACTTTGAATAGTTCAGCCCCTCAACATTTGTGTTATCCTCTTTTTCCTCTCAGTTTCCAGTGTTTGGTGAGTTGCAATATTCTGTCTTTAGATACAGTGTACTTCAATCCTCTTCACCCCTCATTATTCTTTTCTTTCCTCCTCCTCTCTCTCATTGATGCCCCCAGACATCCCTCTTTTTCCATTCATGTCTTATACTCATCTCATCATCGTCGTCATCAGCATCAACATCACTATTATTTTAGGTCTAGGTTCCACAAATGAGCCTTTTTACTTGGGCTTACTTCATTCACTGAACACAGTGATCGTTGGTAATGTCCATTTTCCTACAAATGATAGAATTTCATTTTTCTTTATGGCTTAGTAATATTTGCATATATGTCTGTTTTCTGCTGTGAAGAGAGGTTTGAATGATGATTTGGGATGTGATTTGTAATGTGAACTATAGTATTACCATAGAGAAACATTTTCTGGGCATAAATTTATATTTAATCCTATTATACATAAATATCACTTATGTAACTGTAACTGTAACATTTCTGTATATCACCTTTACAATAAATTTTCTTTTTAAACATAAGCACTGTTGGGGTCTGGATAGTCATAGATAGGTAACAAATAGATAAAGGAACAGACAACATTGTTAACTGTGGTGTGCATGCCCAGGTTAAAAGTAAAAGCCAAGTCAGGTACTGGTGGCTCAAGCCCATAATCCCAACTATTTAGGAAGCTGAGGATCACTCTTCGAAGACATCAGGGACAGAAAGTTCATGAAACTCTTACCTTTAATTAAATGCTTCCACCCCACCCCCAAGCTGGAAGTAGAGCTGTGATTCAAGTGGTAGAAAACTAGCCTTGAGCAAAAAAGCTTGGGGACAACACTCAGGCCCGACTCCATGCTTCAGGACTGGTGTGAAAAGAAGACATAAAGTCCACGTCTCTATGGTCTCCCTTATAGGGAATAATTAGCACAGGTTTAGGCAAGTCACAGCAGATGATCACAAGAGCCCAATAGCTATACCCTTATGAACACATAAGATGATGCTAAGTGAAATGAACTCCATGTTATGGAAACCATTGTTATATCATGTTGTAACTACTTTCAACATATTATATGTAACTGTAGCTTCTATTATTGATGATCTTCTGGTATCCTCTTCCTGTGGCTGTACCTACACTATCTCTGTATCTTATCTGAGTATATTGGAAACCATGTATACTGGTATTAGAACTAGGAAATTGAAAGGGAATATCAAAATCGAGAGACACAGGGTAAAAAAAGACAAACAGGGGCTGGGGATATGGCCTAGTGGCAAGAGAGCTTGCCTCCCATACATGAAGCCCTAGGTTCGATTCCCCAGCACCACGTATACAGAAAATGGCCAGAAGGGGCGCTGTGGCTCAAGTGGCAGAGTGCTAGCCTTGAGCAAAAAGAAGCCAGGGACAGTGCTCAGGCCCTGAGTCCAAGGCCCAGGACTGGCAAAAAAAAAAAAAAAAAGACAAACAACTATAAAAGCAATACTTGCAAAACTGTTTGGTGTAAATGAACTGAACAACTCATGGGGGGGACAGGGGGAAGGGAGAGGAGGGAATGAGGGACGCGGTAACAAATAGTACAAGAAATGTATCCAATGCCTAACGTATGAAACTGTAGCTTCTCTGTACATCAGTTTGATAATAAAAATTTAATAAATAAATAAATAAATAAATAAATAAATAAAAAGAAGACATAAAATCCATTATCTAGCATCAGGTAATTTGTTACTAAGCTGTAACTGGGTTCTGGTATTACCCAAACTTCTCACTTTTGTCTAGATAAGACTAAAATTTTAATAGGTTTGAATATAAAATCTTTCAATTTCAGAATATTGACAAGTGAATCAAAGTTTAAAAACCCCCCACTGTGTTTTCCCCTCCCTTCTTGCTTCCCGTTGTATAGTTCATTTCCAACATAGTGACTAGTGAATATCACTGCTGAATTGGTTTACCCTTTGTCCCATCGTTTCTGTGCTTCCCCTTCCCGTTCCCAAATCAGTTAGACTTATACACAATACAAGGGATACAGAAATGAAAAACAGCAATGAAAAAGAATAAATCAAAGAAAAATATGCAAACAGTAAAATACAGTCACATGTTTCCATTTCTTGGAGTTCATTTTTATAAGCATTATTTTATATGGTCATATGCACACAGTTATTGAGCCCTTGTGAACCTCTCCTAGGAATATCCTCCTTTGGCTTCACTGTGTTAATGTTTAGAGTGCTGTTCAATTAATCATGTCCAAGAGCAATATTTTTTTTTATTATCCATTTATTTTACTTGTAGATTTATAGGCACATTCTAACTATTATAAATGGGGGAACCATGTAGCCTATGTTTCCTTGGGTCTGGCTTACATTAGATCCCGAATTGCAACAAATAAAAAAAAAAGACTGGATAAACGAGATTGCATCAAATTGCAGAGTTTCTGCACGACAAAGGACATAGCTAGCAAAATAAATAGAAAGGCCACAGAATGCGAGAGGATCTTCACTAGCATCAGACTAGGGGCTCATGTCTAAAATATACTCAGAGCTCAAAACATTAAACCTCCCCAAAACAAATCCTGAAAGAAACAACAACCCAATTACTAAGTGGACTAGAGATTTGAAGAGAGACTTCTCCAAAGAAGAAGTAAGGATGACCAATAGAAACATGGAGAAATATTCAACATCTCTGGTCATAAAAGGAATGCAAATCAAACCCACACTGAGATTCAACTTCACCTGTTAGAATGGCCATTATCAAGAAAACTAATAATAACAGATGCTGGCAGGGATGTGGCCAGAAAGGAATGCTACTACACTGTTGGTGGGAGTGTAAACTTGTTCAGCCATTCTGGAAAGAAGTATGGAGATTCCTCAAAAGTCTAAACACAGAGCTACCCTATGACCCAGCAATCCCACCTCTTGGGCATTTACCCATTGTCCACAAGCCAGGCCACATTAAAGACACCAGCACAACCATGTTCATTGCAGCTTTGTTTACCATACTCAAGATATGGAATCAACCCAGATGCCCCTTAGTGGATGAATGGATCAAGAAATTGTGGTATATATACACAATGGTATTCTATACTTCCACCAGAAAGAATGGTATTGCCCATTCATCATGAGATGGAAAAATTTGGAAAAAAAAATTATGCTAAGAGAAGCAAGTCAGTGCTTCTCTTAAAGTACAGAATCAGAATTTAAGGAAAATTAGACCTGGATATGAAGAAAGAAATGTTCTATGCTTTAGTGTGTATTCAAATGTATTAATTAAATCAATTTCAAACAAAACATTCTTAAATTGTCTTGACTGATGTTCCCTGTTATTGCTTAGCAGGATATAATTTTCTCAAGATGTAATTTTCTAGGCAAAATTATAATAAAGGAGCATATGAAATGATCCACCACAAATTGCACCTTCCTATCAAGTATATATCTTCACCAATTAAAATAGTTCATGAGAATAGGCCTCAAGGAGGATTTTAGACTGAGATTCTTATACTCTAAAGCTGTGATCTTCCTGTGACAAGGTAAGAGTTGAGATATAGGTCAGGCACCAGTGGTCATGCCTGCAATCCCTAGATACTCAAGAGACTTAGATCTGAGGACAGTAGTTTAGAGCTAGCCTGGGCAAAAAAAAAAAAAAATCCTGATACTCCAATTAACCAGAAAAAAAAGCCTGAAATGGCAGTGTGACTCAAGTGGTAGAACACCAGCCATGAGAAGAATAAACAAACATAGCAAAACATAAGGCCCTGAAGTTCAAGTCCCAGTGAGAAAAACTTTCAAAAGAATTCAGCTATGATACAATCACAAGTCACCAGTCACCAGTGGATGAACTTGAATCCACCGAATCAAGAGACTTCTTCCTGAAAGCAATTTCAGGATGACAACCCAGCCAAGAGCTGTCAGCTATCAGAATTCCCCTTGGCTGGGGAAATCTGCTTCTCCACTTGAAGTGGGATGTATAGGTCACACCAGAGTGTTCACTGTAGACATTATTTAGGTAGGGCTTTGCTGTTCACTACATCTTAGTTTTCTCCATTCTGTGATAATTTATGTATTTCTTTACTCTTTCTTTCTTTTTTTACTATACCTGTAATCATTACCTATCATGCTATGCACTATTTTTATTTATCTTACTTATGACATCTCTTATCGATGATATCATGATCTTACTTGTGAAATCAATATTTTACTTACTATGTCAGCTCATCAAAGTAATGAATTTTTGCCTGTTTTATTCCCAAAAATGCAACCAATAGCTATCTTGCAGAGAGGAATGAATGAATGATTTCCATATACTTGGCAATATACCCTGGTTTTTATATATGTGTTCAGATAACTAAAAAAAAAATCTGGGATCATCCTTGGAAACTTCTAGGAATTCAGATGTCCTCTTCCATGTTGGGGACTCTGGAGAAAATCTCCTGACTTTGAAAGAATTCTATAACCATGAAGGATATCCACCACAGGCCATCTCAATTCAAAGGCCAGTAGTATCTGATCACCAAATAACCATGAATGAGATTGGTGAACTATATAGACAAAGAATGATGTAAGAGACTGTGATTTCAAATGGTTGAATGTGAACTTAGGAGTTTATTTCCCCAGTGAAAGAAGCAGCATTAAAAATGAAGGCATATGAAGCCTGAATAATACAGTTACCATATCCTAAATCTACAGGGAGAAATACCTTCATGGAAATCAGATCAGATCTCTCAATAATGCAGAGAAAAGAAATCTGAGGAGTTGGAGGGCACTGGCAGGTGTCTTCACAGCTGTAGAGCTAAAAAAAAAAAGTCTTACACACTGCATGTTGCCTCCAAGTGTTAGATAATATTACATTTTGGGCTAATCCTTAATGGGGCTTCATTCAGTCTGGATGAAAACATATTTTCATGTTTTTGTCCTTGGTGTACGACTCCAATATTAAAATCTTTTCTTGTCCTTTCTCCTTTTCCTGCTCCCTTTCGCAAGATCTTTGCCCATCATATATGAATGCTCTGATTGGCATGGAAGAATGGAAACCACTTGAGGAATTTTCTTTCCTCATGTCAAATAAACAAAGAACTTTCATTATATGTCATAGTGTTTTAAGTTGTGAACATATGTTAGAATTCACATCTGTATCCACATTTAAGGACCACCAGAATTCATAGTAATGTTTCTTTTTAACCAAAATATTTTTCCATTAAATAAAGTTGACTTACTTTCAAAAATTCTCATAAACATAGAGCCTTAATATCAGCTTTAATTATCTCTTTGTCACTCCATGATTCCTAGATATCTCATCATTTTAATGATAGATGTAAAATACAGGGGCAAAAAGAGCAAAAAGCTTTCTTGCTCATGTTAGAAAAGAAGAAAATAATAAAACATGAATTCTGATGTCCTTATTTCAGTCTGGTGTCCTTGTTAGTTTCCATCTATAACTATACAAATTAATTGAATTAATTTAGTAGTCATATGTGAAAATTACAACTTATTTGTTCTTGATTCTTCTGACACATTTTTTAAAATCTTAGAATGCTTTTTTTTTTACAGCACAGCCCTCTATGGAATTAGTCATCATGTTCACCACATCTTGTCAGTTGGATTCCAAATTGGAGATTCCTCTTCTTTTGATATTAACTCTCAAACCTTAGTTTTATGGAAGACCTACAGTCATATACTAGGACTGAAGCCATCATAGGGTAGCACTTCAGAGTCAATTGGAAAGTCATTATGAAAACTCATATGAATTGTTCTTACCTAAGAATTCACAGTCCTGAAAAATGTGGCCTCCCTGTACCTATATGAAGTATTTATAAGGAAAGGGTAGCATGAAGGGGGCTGAGGCTTGATAATAAAAAATCAGCACAACAATAACAAATGGCAATGAATAATGCCCACTAGAATTGAAACTACCAGATGTCTTAAGGAGATGCACAGCCAGTATTCAGTTCCATTTTGAATACCACAGTACAAAAGAACTGTTTTTAAAAATAAGAAAAGAGGGGCTGGGGATATAGCCTAGTGGCAAGAGTGCCTGCCTCGGATACACGAGGCCCTAGGTTCGGTTCCCCAGCACCACATATACAGAAAACGGCCAGAAGCGGCGCTGTGGCTCAAGTGGCAGAGTGCTAGCCTTGAGCAAAAGGAAGCCAGGGACAGTGCTCAGGCCCTGAGTCCAAGGCCCAGGACTGGCCAAAAAAAAAAAAAAATAAATAAGAAAAGAGGGGCTGGGGATATAGCCTAGTGGCAAGAGTGCCTGCCTCGGATACCCGAGGCCCTAGGTTCGGTTCCCCAGCACCACATATACAGAAAACGGCCAGAAGCGGCGCTGTGGCTCAAGTGGCAGAGTGCTAGCCTCGAGCGGGAAGAAGCCAGGGACAGTGCTTAGGCCCTGAGTCCAAGGCCCAGGATTGGCCAAAAAAAAAAAAAAAAAAGAATGCAGGCAAAGAAAAATAAAATTAAAGGAAGAGCTAAGCAATTATATGACCTCCCCCCTCTATGTTTGTGGTAAACATCAGTTACATCTTGCTCCATTCCTTGTTCTTCTGGAGGAAGATTATTAGCAAATCCCTGACCTTCAAAGAGAAGTCTGAGTGAATTTATTGGAACTCCGTGTCTTTATTTGTATGATTCTTTGAGTGTACCATATTCTGTCATTTTCACTTTGAAATGAATCTCACTACTATCCTTTCCAACAACACTGACTTTAATATATCCTCCTTTCTTCTTATCCCCAAGTCCTCAGGAATTTTTGCCTTCAGTAAGATATGAGGACAATAGATTCACCTGGGAGTCTCCACACAGAAATAGCTCTGGGCAGATATTGCCTTGCTCTGAAATGAACAAATCCATCTCTCTTCCTGGCCACATAATACACCAGTCATCTCTACTCTTGCTAAATAAAGTACTTGAATTCTTAGCTAGAGCAATAAGGCAAGATAAATAGATAAAAGGGATGCAATAGTAAAAGAAGTTAAGCACTCTGTAGATGATATGAGTCTAATTTAAAAGACCTTAAACACTCCATCAAACACCTTTTGCATCTGAAAAACACTTTCATTAAAGTAGTAGGATATAAAGCCAACAGACAAAAATCAGTAGCTTTTTTTTCTTATTTATTGTCAAAGTGATGTACAGAGAGGTTACAGTTTCATACCTTAGGCATTGGATACATTTCTTGTACTGTTTGTTACCTCCTCCCTCATTCCCCTCCTCCCCCTCCCCCTTTCCCTCTCCCCCCATGAGTTGTTCAGTTGGTTTACACCAAACAGTTTTGCAAGTATTGCTTTTGTAGTCATTTGTCTTTTTATCCTGTGTCTCTTGATTTTGGTATTCCCTTTCACTTTCCTAGTTCTAATACCAGTATAATGCTAAGTGAAATGAACTCCATGTTATGTAAATGACTGTTGTATCACTGTTGTAATCATTTTCAACATGCCATGTGAAACTGTAGCTTCTATTCTTGACGAACCTCTTGTATCCCCTTCCTGTGGTTGTACCTGCACTATCACTGTGTCTTATCTCAGTAGCTTTTCTATGTGTCAATAACAAACATGCTCAGAGAGAGATCATGAAAATCATTCATTTCCCAGTATCACTAGTAATAATACCTAGGAGTAAACTTAACTAAGGAATTGAAATATTTCTATATGGAAAATTATGAGCCTTTTAGGAAAATGAACTGGAACATACATAAGAAGATGGAAAGATATCAAATATTCATGCATTGGCAGAATCAATATTGTGAAGCTGGTGACATAATCAAAAGTGATTTACAGAGTCCATGCAATCCCTTATTGAAATTACAATGATATTCTTCACAGATAGAAAAGATCAATCTTAAAGTTCAAATGGAAACACAAAATACTCTAATAGCCAAAACAGTCCCAAGCAAGCTGGGCAATACTGCATTAATCACAATACCTTATTTCAAGTTATACTACAGAAGCTAGGCATGGTGGCTTATGATTCTAATCCTAGCTACTCATAAGGGGAAAATCTGGAAGATTATAATTTGAAGCCAGTCTAGTCAGAAAGGTCTGCCAAACTGCATTTCCAAAATAATCAGCAAAAGTAGACCTATAGTTGTGGCTCAAGTGATAGAGTGCTAGTCAAGCAAGTAGAGTGTGTAAGCAATGAGTTCAAACCTCAGTATTGAGAAAGAAAGGAAGGAAGGAGGGAAGAAAAGAAGGAAGGAAGGAAAGAAAAAAGAAAGAAGAAAAATATGGGAAGGAAGGAGCGAAAAGACTAGAAGAGCAAAAAGGGTCAGAGGTATGGTTCGAGTGGTAGAGTCCCAACCTAGTAAATGCAAGGCCCTGAGTTCAAATCCTAGTTCTGTCACCCCCTCCCCCACCTTCCAAATCATACTGTATAGCCATAATAACAAAAACAGCATAGTACCTGCACACAAACAGACACACACTGACCAATGGGATACAAGTATCAAATATATACCTACACAGTTATGGCTATCTAATTCTCAGAAAATCTGTTAAAAATATACATTGGAGAAAAGATAGATTCTTCAACAAATGGTGTTGGGAAAACTGGATTCCCACATGCAGAAGATTCAAAGTAGTTCCCTCTTATCCTGAACAAGCATCAGTTCAAATGGCTCAAAGTTTTTAAATGAAGATGGTCTACTTTGAACCTACTACGGGAAAACACTTCAAGACATAGGCACAAGCAACTATTTCCTGAATTAAGACTCCTCAGGAAATAGAAACAAGAATTGACAAATTAGATTGCATCAAATTACAAAGCTTTTGTACATCAAAGCAAACAATTACCATATTGACGAGACAATCTACAGAAAAATCTTAGCCAGCTATCCATATGACAATGATTAATTACCAGAATGTATAAAGAATTCAAATTTGAAACACCAAAAGAAAAAAATAATTCAATTAATAAACGGGCAACCCAATTGAGCAGGCAGTTCTCAAAAGAAGAAATGCCAAAGGCATGAAGAGATGATCAACATCCTTAGCCATAAAGTAACTACAAATCAAAATGGCGTTGAGATTGTATCTCACTCCAGTCACAATGGTCATCAAACACTGGCAAAGATGTGGAAAGAAAGAAACCTTATACACTGTTGAGAATGGAAAGTTGTACAGCCACTATGGAAACCAATGTGAGAATTAACCTTCATCTGAAGTTTCAAGTCCAGATACCTGTGGTCAGTCATGGGTTTATATGCTTTCTCAGCTGAAAAACCTAAAAATAGAACATGCACACACATATATACATATATGCAGCATACATATATATATATATATTTCTACTATCTCATTCCTGGGCATATATAATAAAAAAGGCACATTATATAATATAATCAGCTTAGCTATCCATCAACAGATGAATGGGTAAAGAAAATGCTTTATACATATATATGCATATGTATATGTAATATATATTATATATGTAATGTTTCTGGTGGTTACTCTTAATCCTACAGCTATCTATCAGGCCCTACATCATAATGAGCCACCTCATTAGCATAAGTCAGATAGGGTAAAGGGAAGGCGCATTATAAATAACAAAAGATGCTCCTATCACTCAGAAAATTCCAAGGTCTTTAAAAGTTCTATGACAAGAACTGAGGGGAAAAAAACCAAAATGTATTTTTATAACAGTCAACCCCTTTATCTGAAGTATTGCTTTCCATTTACCTCCGGTCCATTATGGTACATAAAATGATTAAATGTGAAATCCCATACATAAATGATACATAATTTTCCAATTGTCCATCCTTCTGAGTAGTGAGACTAAAGACATTCCAAAAGGCCCAGAAGGAATATGAATTAGTAATTCAACCAGTAATTCTTTAGACCTCCATTGGCACTTGCCTATGCAGAGCTGGGTTCTCAAGCAGGCAGAAGAGAGAGCTGTGCAGAGTCTGTGTTCCAGTCTTCAACTTGATTTCTGAGCTTTTACAAAGGAGAGAATAGAAGAGAAGAAGGAGGGACAGAAGGAAGAGAAAGGACAAAAGTCCACATTACCAAACATTGTATGAGTCAATCCCATACTAAGAGAATAACTAAGAAATCTATGCATGTTAAGACACTGTGTAGCTCTAAAAATGATAGGTTTTATTAATATGAGAAGTATTTATGACCTTAGGGGAGAAAGAGGCAAATAATTGTGTATATTATTCTTTCACTACTGTGGAAAAAATCCATAGAAGACCCCTTAGAAAAAAGTTTACAGTGTAAAGAATAATTTCTCCTAAGAGTATAGTCATATTTTTCCTCTCTCTTTTGACAGTATTTCATCCCTTTCCAATATTCTACAAAGAGAACATATTAAGTTAATAAGCTAGGAATGCTTAAAACTAGAGAATAAAGAAAATATGCCTAAATGAATATTTCACCCAGCTCACCAAAAAAAAAAAAAAAAAAAAACTATTCAAAGCTACACGTTTTAGCATTCCTTCACGTAGGCTGCACAGATTTTTCATTCCCCTGCACTAGTAGACATAGTTCCTGTGTTTTAATACATGCCTTTTTTATTTTGCTGTCCTGTTGATACATTTCATTGAAGTCCCATTTACAGAGGCCCTCAAACAAGACGTTCAAGCAGATTCACACCACTGTCTCCTGGCCCACCCTTCCCATTCCATCCACCCACATTGTGTTTAATACACTGAAATATGAGAGAATGTGAGTCCCGCCTTTGCTCAGATGATGGAAGACCTTGACAGCCACCCCATCCTCTTGTAAAAACTCCCAGTCAGCATGAACCCTACTTAATATAATAAACACCACAGCATGAACTATTTTTGCAGGTGAGTTGTCCTGTGGGCAGCCCACCCATAAATTAGAAAGACAGGCTAGACCAAGAAGAGTGGCTCCAGTGAAAAGAGGGGAAAATGGAGTTTAGCCCCAAACCCCCCACTGGCTGAGGGTCACAGACCTGTTGAGACTGACAATTCATTATAATTTATTAGTGAGAGTATTTTCCCTTAAACCAGCGGGAGCATTAGAACCTGACACATTACTTTTTAAAACTCAATAGAAACTGAAAAGGTTTTCAAAGGACATGAAATATATGGTGGACCAGAAAGGGAGACAAGGTTTATGGCCTGTCGACTGAGCTTAGATTTTCTTGTAAGCAAAGGACTTTCCAAACGTTACTGGAATCTGAGTGGATGAATAATAGTGGAATTATAAACTCCTGAGATCTTTCCTCTTACTCGGTGTAGGGATTCAGAGTTTGTAGCCTTATTTGTAAGGCAAAGATTAATTGCTAATCATTGCCAATACGTGTGGTTCTTAATACTGTTTTAACTTCTGATCTGAACAAACCTACCACATTTGATTTTAATATTGCAGCTATCCACAAGCCTTCCAAAGAGCAGTTCTCAAAAGTGTTTCTTAGCCTCGTGCTGGTGGCTCATGCTGTAATCCTCAGAAGACCAGAGATCTGAGGCCAGAGGTTCCAGAGGCAACCTCTGCTGCAAAGTCTGTGAAACACTCATTTCCAGCAAAAGGCTGGAAGTGGTGCTGTGGCTCAAATAGTGGAGTGCTAGCACTGAAAGAAAAACCTAAGTGAGTGTGGGTTCGGAGTTCAAGTCACACACACATGCAATGTATCTCACATAATAGGTTTGTGTAGCATTCTACAGAAAAGTACACAGAACATACAGATTCTCTGGTCATGTTTGGAAAACTACTGATATCTCACAGATTCTTAATGTGAATTGCTACATGAAAAGTTTCCTGAAATCTACAAGAAAACATTTTTGTACAAGTGGGTTTTCTTTAATACTCTATGCAGAGACATTTGAAACAATCTTCCTTAGAATAAATTATAGTGAAGAACAAAAATTCTAAACATGAATAGTACCAACATCAGATGCTGAGATAAAACCTGGTGAATTGTTATTTGGTGTCAGATTTTACAGTCCCAGTAGGTTAAACATACTGGGATTTTCAAGCAGGCATTTTGCCACTTGAGCCCTACTGGTAGCTGATTTTTGGCTTTACCTGTTTAACAGGTCTCAGTGTTTTGCCCAAACCTCTGACCTCCTCATTAGCTGAGATAGCAGACACACATTACCCTGCTTAGCCTTCTTGTTGACATTGGGCATTGCTAACTTTGTCAAGGCTGGTCTCAAACTTTGATCGTACTAGTTTCTACCAACAAATACCTAGGATTACAGGCTACCATGCTACCATGCCTGGCCCTAATAAACTATGATTGGTAACCCAGTAGAGGATAAAGATTTGTTTCAGACATAATTGTTCCTCTCCAAAATGCACCCTCTCTCTCTCTCTCTCTCTCTCTCTCTCTCTCTGTGTGTGTGTGTGTGTGTGTGTGTGTGTGTGTGTGTGTGTGTCTCTGTCTCTGTCTTTCATAATTCCATATGGAATATAAAGTTACTCGGACCCAAAACAACAGATTTTGTGATAGCCAACATGTGTTTCATTGCATGGAACATGCAGTATCTAGTTAGTGAGAGAGGTACTAAGGGCCATAACATAGGTGATCAATGGAATGGAGAAAAGAAAATGAAAACACTCATCTGTAACTTTATTAGTCTACTTACAAAAGTTGATTAACAGTCATGTGATATTCTACTGTTTGCTACCTGTTTTCCTTTCTAAGTTTAGCATATCATTACAAATCTTACTATGTATACCTCCTTGAAGTCCTTACTAAATACAGGGACAGGGACTTCCTCTCTGTCGAAATGCTCACACCATACCATATGTAAGACATTGGGCAGATGATATCAAAATTCATTTTTAAAATATAATACACTTTGATAACAAAGGAAGAACATAAAATTCGGAATCAATAATTCATTTGACAAAGCCTTGCTCAGTGCAGAAGAATAAAGAATAAAGAGCTCAAAGAAGGCTAACAAATGTTTTGATTTTATAGAAGGACTTGTGTGGTCCACTCTTACTCAACTCTCCATCCACAACTTGACTAAGTGGTCACAGAGGTACACAATGTGGAGAAGTAATGATAACCACAGAAAAAGACAAAGTGATGAATTCTCTGCTGCAGGGTGCCCTTGGCTCAAATCTGTAACCCTAGCTACTCAGGAGATTGAGATCTGAGGATCGTGGTTTGAAGTCAGCCTGAGTAGGAAAGTCCGTGAAACGCTTATCTCCAATAAACTATTCAGAAAAAAAAAAAAGCCAGACGTGGTGTTGTGGCTCAAGTGGTAAAGTGCTAGCCTTGAGCAAAAGAAGCCCAGGTCCCGAGTTCAAGCCCAGGAACAAGCAAAGAAAAAGAAAAGTAATTTTCTGGCAAAGAAGATAAGTAGAGCTCAGCCAGGAGAAAGGGGAGGAAGATAGAAGGTAAGGAAGTGATATAACAACATAAGCGGTGGCATGGGGCTGCCCAAGTTCAAACCCTGACCCAGACTCATATAAGTGCAGCCATGGGCAAGTCATCTAACACTTGATTCATCAAGACATTAAAGTAAACAGTTATAGGATTATAAGAATGAAGTTGTGCATGCGAACAGAAAAGAGCCTGGCATATGGCAAATATCTAGTATATTACTCATAGTAAATATTTAGTACACTCATTACACTGTGCAGCCTGTATTATGCAGAAGGGGATATAGATGCTGCTATGTTCCTGTAAAGGACAAAATGAGGGCCTGTTTACTAGTTGCAGAGCTAAATTCAAAAGAAGGGGGGAAAATCAATGACTTTTGAAAGTTAAGTTGTTGAACTGAGGGTTGTGTGAATCTTTTCGGTTTCCAGCTGGAATTTGAATTATCTACCTATAATATCCATTCTATTTCCTCAAAGCAGTGCCCTGGCAGCCCAGCTGCCATCTAACACTGTGAAGGGAATCTCTCCACTAGGTAGCAGATTAGTGCTGTGTTCTCCTCTGAAATTGTATGACTAATGAAAGCCTAGTGTATTGATCTGTTGATCTAGCTGTACTAACAAATAAGGCATTTGTGCATATGCATGTGTACATGTACCCACATGCACCTGCACGCACACACACACACACACACACACACACACCCCATCTGGTCTCATACAAGATAGTCATTTGTTTTTCACACATCAGCTCAGGTGGAAGCATCCAGAGCTGTTATGCTTGCTTCTTCTCGCCTATTGCTCTGACATCCACAGCATATCTTCCTCTTCATGGCTCCATAGTGTCCACAGAGCTCCTGCCCCACTTCAAAATAACAGTTGCAATCCAACCTTTCAAGAACTCAAGTTCCTGTGGTCACTTCAGCAGCATAGATACTAAAACTGGAACCATGAAGGGGAGGCTCGCCTGCTCCCCGAGTAATGACCATTGTGAATGTATCTGTATTTCTGTTTTTCACAATATAGCAGGTTTTGTTTTCTACAATATAGCAGGGTGACTATAATAAAACGTAGTGGATATATTTTTAAAATTTAGAAAAGACAATTTTGAGTGTCTTCATCACAAATAAATATTTGAGGAGTCTAGACTCTACTCATACATAGATAGGTATAGCCTGTGTCTCTCTTGCATTGAAATTTCTATTCAGTTTTGAAGATTTAGAAGTAGAGGTGGGATGACAAAAATTACTGTGTAAAAGGGAAATATATTTCAGAAGAGGGTGAATGGTTTATTCCAAAAGATGCAGTATTTAGGGCCAGGATTGGAATTCCAGGCTTTAGAGTCATTCTGCAATCAATGGAATTCTCTCAGAGTCCTTGAGCTGCTTAGACTCTCATCAATATCATTGTGGAGACACCTACAACCCATGATCTGAGTTTGGAGACGCACCAGCCTTCACTGTGATAGACAAAACTATATAAGCAGCTGTAACCAGCTGCATAGTCAACATAAAATATGTCACAGCTGGGAAGACTGAGAAGCCAAAATAATGCATTTGACTTTCATTGAAAGAGGTACCACTCCATCAAGAGGGATTATGCAACAGGGTTCCATATCATACCCAGAGCCAAAGCAGAGCCTAATATGGAAGTCCTATGTGTCTATAAACTATTGCATAGGTTTCCCAGGTTCTTCTCAGAACACCCAGAGTGTCGTATAAATGAGATTCTGCAGTAATCTGTATTGACTGTCCTTGAAATCCCAGCTTGGAGTATTATACACGTTTTGGCAAAGGATACAAAGGGAAGCAGGTGTGTTCTCAGTTCAAAGCAAGCCAGTGGCCCAGATGGTTATTAACCAGGATTAAATTTAACCACATTACCTCTTTTTATTCTGATACACTTGAATATTTACTATCCTTTATTATTTCAGCCAGACTACATTGCTATTTCCAGCCCACAATTTTAAGTGCCTGAGAAAATAATGCAAGCATGCTTTCCAACTGCTTCAATATCTACTGTTGCTTAAATCCATTTCTTAGAACTAAGTCATAGACTTCATAGAGTATTGTCCTGGATCTTCAGAGGGGCAGGTTCTTGTGCAATGCAAGTTTGCCACTTAATTTTACACAGGTATAAAAAGGAAGAACAAAATTGTAACATGATAACTTCATTTCAATTTTATCCAAATATTAGTCAATACACTTTGGAGTCTCTTAATTCCCTAAGGAAATAACCAAAAAATATATTGGAAAAAAATTAAAGCTATTTTCCATAGTTGTCAATTGTGTCTAGACATTCTTAAAATTTCCCTTAATCCAGCTCTATGCTCATTCAGATTGTTGGCTGGATCCATTTCCATACAACTGAATGCCTCCTCAAGCTTTTAGTCCCTGTTGGCTAGAGCCTGCTTTCAAATCCTGAAATTTACTCAGCCTCCTGCTGCACAAGTCTCTCACTCACCCTCACTTAACATGGCATCTCATGTCTTCCAGGCAAGCAAGAGAATCAGCTCTCATTCTAATATTACACTTGGAGTCTGACATGACGAGGGGCAGCCAATCGCTATTGATTAGAAGTAAATGACAGGTGCAGTCAGCCTTCGTGGAAGAAAATTATCTAAGGACATCGCTCATGGGAGTTTATCCTAGGGCACGTTTGCCACAGCTTTCATACAAATTCTCTGGCAAAGAAATGTTTTTCATAGTTGCCAATGACAGATCATTCTAGTGAGTTGAAACTTTAATCATAAAATTTCCATGTCCTTAGAAGAATCTCTGGCTAATTTCATTTCTCTTCATCTCCAGGAAAAAAGAAAGAAAGAAAGAAAGCATTTAGGAAAGGTGATAAAGTCTAAAGCCAGTTTGGAGACTAGACTAAAAGCAGCAATCTAGGCTAGCAGGGGAAATCATGTCAATCCGGAACAAATGAGAAAGGATTACAACCTTCTGTATTCAATATGTAATTTACTACTAATAAGGATTTTTTTTCCAGATTGTTCTTAAACTCTGTTTTAAAATTTCCTGGGTTATGGTTCATCTCTGGCGTTTTCCCCACAACTAGTTTCTCTGAAGTCAATCCACAGTAAAAGCCAATTATCACTTCTTTCCTCACAAAGTTTATCCCAAATAAAGAAGTCCTTTGACCTCTATGAAACAATGAGAAGTTACACAGTGGACTAAGAACTCAAGAAAGAAAAAATCTCTTTAAAATCCTACCACATCAGCAGACTACCACCCGCAGCCTCTTTTATTTACTTTTTCTCTTCCTAATGCCAAAAAAGCTTTTACAAATTTCTCACTAATTTCATCCTATTATTGAGATTCTATTTTGACATAGTCTTTTCCCATTATGCTAACCATTCTTTCTTTTCAATTGTGGGGGTGGCAAGCAAAGACATTAGGTATAAATAAAAGTAAGACAGGAAGACTAGTTCATCACACAGTTTGGTCCAGCCTCCAGCTATTTTAAACTTGTTGAAATCTAAAGAGTATTTTCCCCCAAATACTCTTAATTTGGAGTCAAGTTCTATTTTTATGAAAATGAATTCCATGTTTCCGTTCATTTATGCTTAACTTATTAAGGACATTGTAAAGATTATTTGGGGTCAAGTCCTGTTTAAATTTGTTAACCTCTTGGGCCATTGATCAAAAGAGCATTTGAAACAATTCTTACCTCCTTGACCTTGAATGGTGCTGCAGGACCTACTTTGAACAACTTTCTTATCCTTTGCAAAACTCATATTGATTTTCAAGCCAGAATAATTACCAAGGCAAGCAACATTTCAACAATACTTAATATTATAAGTGATTTAGTTAAATATTGGAACTTAAAGTAGTATAACAACAGGAGAAGGTTTTATATGGAGGTTCTCTGTACATCCAGTGAAAGAACCTCATGGTTCCAATTGGGGTCTCATTCTTACTCAGACTCTTCGAGGAACATGCTTTTTCTGCTTTTATTCTTTGTTATCTTCAAGATTCTGAGGCAGCTTTAGGGAAATCCAGAGATTAGAAGGCATCTGGTGTGCACTAGAGACTTCAGCTCCCAAAGAAGCGCATGCGCCAGGTGCCAGCGGCTCATACCTGTAATCCTAGCAACTCGGGAAGCTGAAATCTGAGGATCTCAGTTTGCAACCATTCCAGGCAAAAAAAAGTCTCTCTCCAAATAACTACCACCCCCCATAAAGCAAATACTGGAGCAGTGGCTCAAGTGGTAGAGTGCTATTCATGAACACTAAAGCCCAGGGGCAGAGGTTAGGCACTGAGTTCAAGCCCCAGGACCAACACACAAAACAGAAGCATATAAGTATCAGACCCACCCAACAGTGGGAGTAACTTTGGCCTTCACCTCCCTGTTTGCCTCCTTTTTTCATGAGTGTGTTGGACATGAAGCCCACAGCAGGCTCTCTGGAGAGAAGAAATGGATAACCATCTATCCAAATTTTGTTGGACAGTTTGCTTCTTTTCTTTTCTTCTTTTTCTTTTTTATTATTAATTAAATTTTGTTGACAAGGTGTTATGCAAAATGGGTACAGTTACATAATAGGGCAGTGAGTATATTTCTTGTGATATCTTACACCCTCATTTTTCTTTCCCTTCCCTAGGTCAGGTAGGCATATATACAATACCCAGTTTACCAAAAACATATACAGTAGCCATGTGGCGTACGCCAAAGGAAATTCACCTAGAACTTTAAATATAACATCAACAATAGAGTTTGCTTATAATTGTCTTATATGATCATACATAGATAGCTGTTGAGCTATTGTGATCCACTGAGAGTTCTATTTTAGACCTTTTTATGTTCAGTAGTTAGTTGGTTTTAGATACATAATGTAAGGTCGCTGACCCAAACCTGTGGAAATACCATTTGACAAGAAGTTTTTTGTTTCGCAGACCTGGTCTCTACTGTCACTCCCCCCGCCACCCCCACCTTTGACAGTTTGCTTCTTGAGTTCATGTCAGATTCACCACCATGTTCAGTGTGGGCAGAGTAGTGCAACATGAGCCCCAGTAACACAAATCTCTGATCCCCAAAATTCTGACAGCAAAGAAGGTAGGATAATCCACCATAATGGAATGAGCTCTGCTTTTGGTAGTTAGAACTGCATAGCTTTACAATTTTTCAAGCCCAAATGAGCTTTAATGCAAAAATTAAGTCCCTCCTGAAGAGGACTCTCCTTAATTTCCTACTCATTTTTTTTTTTTTAATTTGTGTGCTGGCACTGGGGCTTGAACTCAGAACCTCACACTCTGGCTTGACTACTTTTGTGCAAGGCTGGCATTCTACAACTTGAGCCACACCTCTACTTTCAGATTTTGGTGGTAAATTGGAAGAGACAAGAGTCCCACAGACTTTCCTGCCTGCAATGCTTAAAACCATGATCCTCAGTATCCAGTGTACTCAGATGAGATACAGTGATAGTGCGGGTACAACCACAGGAAAGGGATACGAGAGGATCATCAATAATAGATGCTATGGTTTCACATGGCATGTTAAAAGTGCTTATAACAGTGATATAACAGTCATTTCCCTAACATGGAGTTCATTTCACTTAGCATCATCTTATGCATTCATAGGGGCATAGCTATTAGGCTCTTGTGATCCTCTGCTGTGACTAGCCTAAACCTGTGCTAATTATTCCCTATGAGGGAGACCATAGAGTCCATGGTTCTTTGGGTCTGGCTCACTTCACTTAGTATAACTTTTTCCAAGTTATTCCATTTCCTTACAAATGAGGGAATGTCATTCTTTCTGATAGAGGCATAAAATTCCATTGTGTATATGTACCACATTTTCCTGATCCATTCATGTACTGAGGGGCATCTGGGTTGGTTCCATATTTTAGCTATGACAAATTGTGCTGCGATGAACATTGTTGTGCTGGTGGCTTTAGTGTGTTCTTTGTGGTTTTTTGAGTAGATGCCCAAAAGTGGGGCTGCTGGCTCATAGGGGAGCTCTGTGTTTAGCCTTCTGAGGAATCTCCATACTGCTTGCCAGAGTGGCTGAACCAGTTTACATTCCCACCAACAATGAAGTAGGGTTCCTTTTTAGCCACATCCCCTCCAACATTTCTTATTGTTAGTTTTCTTGATAAAGGACGTTCTTACTGGGGTGAGATGGAATCTCAATGTTGTTTTGATTGGCATTTCCTTTATGGCCAGTGATGTAGAGCACTTTTTCATATGTCTCTTGGCCATTCTCATTTCCTCATCCGAGAAGTCTCTTTTTAAGTCTTTAGCCCACTTGTTGAGGGGGCTGTTGGTTCTTTGTGGTTTTGTTTTGGAGGAATTTAATTTTTTTAGTTCTGCATATATTTTAGATATGAGGCCCTTGTCCATTGTATGGCCGGTAAAGATCTTTTCCCAATCTGTGGGCTTTCTGTTTATCTTGCAAGCTATGTCATTTGCCCTGCAGAAGCTCTGCAGTTTGATGTAGTCCCATTTGTCCATCCTTTCCTTGATTTGTAGCATTTGTGGGCCTTGGTTAAGGAAGTTTCGTTCTGTGCCAAGGAGCCCAAGTGTTTCTCGTACTCCTTCTTTTAGTGTTTTCAGGGTTTCTGTTTTTATTTTGAGGTCTTTGATCCATTTGGAATTGATTTTGGTACAGGGTGATATATAAGGATCATCTGAGTACACTGGATACTGGATATACTTGTATTAGAACTAGGGAAGTGAAAGGGAATATCAAAATTGAGAGACAAAGGATAAAAAGACAAACGACTCCAAAAGCAATACTTGCAAAACCATTTGGTGTAAACCAACTGAACAACTCATGGGGGGAGAGGGAAAGGAGGAGGAAGAGGGGGAATAATAGAGGAGGTAACAAACAGTTCAAGAAATGTACCCAAGACCTAACATATGAAACTGTACCCTCTCTGTACATCACTTTGACAATAAAACAACCCATGAAAAAAAAGCCTCTTCAGCAAATGGTGTTAGGAGATAGATTTCTACATAGAAAAGACTTAAACCAAGTCCTCATTTCTTATTTTGTAAAAAACAAAAAACAAATCAATTCAAAACAGGATAAATTCTCCAACAAAATTTGGATAGAAATAGTAGATCATTTGTCATTTCCTCTCACTTGAAACTTTGAACTTTGTAAAGGAAAAAAAACTTTAAGATAAAGGCAAGTTTTCCTGAATATGATGGCTTCAATACCTCAGAAAATAAGAGTGAGAATTCACAAATTAGATGGTATCAAATTAAAAAGCACATCAACAAAAACAATTGCCCAAACTAAAGAAAATCTTTGCCAGTTATCCATATGACGATGATTAATAACCAGGATATATATACATATATATCAAAAAAATTAAATACCAAAAGAACAAATAATCTAGTTTAAAATAGGGAAAACAGGAAGTTCTCAAAAGAAATACAAATGGCTACTAAATCCATGGGAAAAAAGTTCTACATTCCTAGTCATAAAGTAGATTTAAGCCAAAATGGTGCTGAGGTTCTATTTCACCTTTGTCAGAATGGCTGGCATGAAGAACACAAACAAATGCTGGTGAGGTGGTGGGAATGTAATTTAGTGTAGTCACTATGGAAATATGTAGGAGGGTCTCAAAAAGCTAAAACAGAAATATCATATGTATGATCTTACTATTACCACTTTTTGGCATATAGTCAAAGCAATTTTAACAAATATAAATCCAAATCAAATATAAATCCAACACTATACACATTAGCCAAGGCATGAAACAAACCTAGACAACTGACAACTTACGCCTGGACTTTAAAAGAGTAATTTTTAACACACATGTAAACACACACACACACACACACACACACACACACACACACTTTTCCTTATTATATTGTATTAGAATAAAGGTACAGAGAGTGTGATTAGCCATGCTGGTAATTCAAGTGGGGAAATCAGTCACCACAGGAATTTGGTGGGCACAATTAGGGAAAAGAAGACTGCTTCCTGCCAAGGTTGCTGGGAGGCTCATGTAGTTAGTCTGGATTTTTCCACCTTCAAAATAGAAATCAGCAGAAAACCAGAATGCGGAGCAACAGAAAGAGACCCAGCCACCTGAGAGACTAAGTGCAGATTTATCAAACTCTAGTGAAGTGGATCAATCAATTCTAGTTTTTATTCTATTTCCGACTAAACAGTTTTGAACTGCCACTTGCAAACAAAATTTTTTATTTTTTCATTTTTTTTTAACTCCCAACTTTTTGGTGTTTAATTGGAATCTTACAGACTTTCCTGCCCATGCTGGCTTTGAACTGCGATTCTCAGATCTCAGCCTCCTAGGAGCTGGGATGGCAGGCATGAGGCACCAGTGCCTCTGTCATGCTTTCCCTGGTAACCGGCAGCACTGGGCTGGGCTGGGCTGGGCAGTCTAACAGCCTCTTCCCCGAGGCCGGCTCTCAATGATCCTGCCTATCTCATCCTCCAGAGAAACAGATTACAGCTCTGAAGCCATTGACCTTGGCTTCCCACGTGCCCTTGAGTTTCAGTCTCTCCTCCACAGGTGGAGCAGAAGCTTCCCAAGGTCAGAGGCCATGCTGTCCGCGCATCCTCTGATTCACCCTCGGTGTCTGAAAGGCAGCGCATAGGTACATGGTTGGTACCATACTTGTGGTCCGGACTACCAAGTCTCTCCTGGGGACGGGCTTGTCCTGACTCTTGGTGCAGGTTCGTTCGCCTTGCGGGAAGGTGGCGACAGGGCTTCAGGTGAGGCTCCCTCTGCTCTGGTGGCTGGAGCTGAAGTCCGGAGGAGGGGGAAACACCTGGCCTCCCATTTTTTTACATTTTAAAATTATCTTTACTTGTATGGAGGAATTGCCATTTAACAAAGCAATTTATGAATACATCTTAATTAATGTTAGTCCTTTCAACATACACACCCATCCCTCACTTATCCACCCCATTCCCTTATCCTTCTTAATTTTGTAGGATATACATTGAATTCTTGACCACATTCTTTTCCTCTTCATTAATCTACCCTTTTTCCCTTGGCCCCACCCCACTACTTTCAAATACCCACTCTCTGGTGTTTCTTTTGTTGAACTTTGACTTTGCAAAGTCCTCTGATGATTACTGGTCCTTTTATGATTACTGAGAGAATATATTAAACGTAAGTAAATGTTAGTGTGCTTAGCATTATTAACAAATTCTCTTACTAAAATTAGGCAATGGAAGTGACACTGTGGCTCAAAGTGGTAGAGCACTCACCTTGAGCAAAAGAGCTCAGAGATAGCGCCATGCCCTGACTTCAAGCCCCATGGCCAACAGAGAAAACATAGCATTTACTTAAGTTTAATAGCTATTAAAGAATTATCGCCTTGTCCATCACCATTCTTTTTCCTGCTTTCTTTGATACTATTTGTTCTTAAGTGTCTATAGTCAGTAGACACTTCATTAAAATTATGTTTCGCTTTGCCCATTCACATTTATCCCTACTTTAAACTGGAATTTCCAGATAGTTCAACCTTTTATTTCCTCCATCCTCAAGGCACTGTTCATCCTCTACCTTCGCACACCACTGGCCTAAGTCTCATAGATAATCAGCTCCTTGGTGACAACAATGGCTTCATCTTCAGTTTCCAGTCCTCCCTGAGTAGCTTTGTACCCGAAAACTCTCTGTAAATGCTTATTTTGAATTAATTCAAAATCTTCAGGAGAATTCAAGAAAAAGAAAGGAATTCATGCTTTGTTTTGTGTGGCTTTTGAAGAGCTACAGCTTATGGGTAACATTACAAATGAGTCATTGGACTGACTACTAAATTATTCAACTTTTTGTGCTTATTGTTTAAAATGTTATGCATTATTCCAATTATCTTTATAAGTGTCACCTAAACCATCTTAATTATATCATTCTACCAGGAAAACTCATGTTTTCTGGTTTGTGTGCAAGTCTAAGTGTATCATACAAAAATTCCCTCCGTTCTCAGCAACTATTTCTTCCTTTATTAACCTGTTTTTGTTTGGTTGCTAAGATGACTCTATTTAGGCTATTTCAATAAGGAGTCTCGATTTTCCCCAACCTCCAGTCTAGTTCCTCTGCTTCATGCCTGCATCTCAGACTTGAGTGATCCTTCTGTGACAAAGTCCTTTTTATCATGAAACACTTTCTCACCTAACTATTTCATCTAGCTGCATTCCAAATGCAAAGAAACATGGAACTGTTCCCTGATTGTGAAAACCCTTTCTGCGCATGTCTTTTTTTTTTTTTTTTTTTGGAGTCACCTAGTCTTGTCACCTAAGCATTCACAATTCCCTCCTCATAAAGCTACAAGAAGTACACAGTACCAGCCAGCCATTCATAATGTTTCAAGCTTTAAAAAAAAGGGGGGGGCAATCAAAAAACTAAATAAGTAAAAGCAGAAGATAAGTTTAGTATAAAAAAAAATGAAGAGGAACAGTTGTAAATACTTTCAATATGCCATATGTAACTGTACCCTCTATTATTGATGATATTCCTGTATCACCTTCCTGTGGTTGTACCTACACTATCTCTGTATCTTATCTGAGTATATTGGAAACTGTGTATACTGGTATTAGAACCAGGAAATTGGAAGGGAAAACCAAAATCGAGAGACACAGGGTAAAAAAAGACAACTACAAAAGCAATACATACAAACTGTTTGATGAAAATGAACTGAACAACAGGTGGGGGGAGGGGGGAGGGAAAGAGGGAGGGAGGAGGGAGGAGTGATGGTTGAGGTAACAGTACAAGAAATGTATCCAATGCCTAGTGTATGAAACTGTAACCTCTCTGTAATTCAGTTTGATAATAAAAATATATTTTTAAAAAAATGAAGAGGAAATTCTAACTTGTTAGATTATTTTCCTCCCAATACTTATTTTCTCTTACCATACTACACCTTTGGCACATTTGTTGTGTCAATCTTTCTGTGAGTATAGATTGTTGTAGCTGAAGTTATTAAACACAAGATATCTGTCAAGTTAGCTGTATTCACATATATCATACTTTGGCCTAGAATAGCCTAACTATAGGGATGATAAATTAATGTATAATCTGAGGCTTATGATGGTGTCCAAAGAGAAAAATTCCTATAGTGCTAAGTTAGAAACCATCTGTGAAGACAGAGGCCTGGTTATTTGAGAAAGATGTGTGGGAGTCTCCACAGTCAAATGGTGACCTGAGCTGTGAGTGAGGAAAGCGGAGAAACACATGGTTTCTTGCAAAGAAGCATAAGGCACTACTACCCAGATAACTTTGCAGCACTGTGCTCATCTAGGGTGAAAGTTGTAAAAGAGTCAACATATAAGTCATTTTTGTCTATCACTGTAATTATATTTAGAGTTGCTAGGGGTTTGTTTATTTTAAGAAAGATACCTCCCAGGTAAAGAATGAATAAAAATAGTTCTTCATCAAACTAAGGAGTCCTGATTCTAGCCAAACAACTGGATGAGAAATGGGTCTGTTCACAGAAAATGGACCAATACTGCCTTTCTAGATGCCCCAACTGTGGGGTACTTTAACTGTTTATACATTGTTCCACTTTCTAGTAACAAGAAATACTGAAATGATTGGCTTGTAGTCAAACAAATTAGCACTGGAAAGATGAGAGAGACAACATGAAAGGCACAACTGAGAAAAGAAAGATTCAAGGCATCATAAAATGCCAGGAATAATAAGCTTGCAGTTCCACCTGATTCCATACTATCTGCCTGGAGTAATCAACCACCTTTAGGATTGCAGGGTTCACCATTTTCGTGTTGCTCTTTTATTAAAATGACATGCTTAGGGTGTTCAGTTTGCCCACTTCCTGGAAGATTCAAATTTGAAAACCAAGGCTCCTGAATGGCTTTAAGACCTTCATTGTCCTTGCAGGCTGGAAAGAGACTTCCTACTGTGTGGGGATTACCAAATGGAGGAGGCATAGTAGACATACTGTGTGTAGAAAGTTGTTTGCTGTCTTCTGGAGCTTCTCCCATTGCAAGTGTCACCCGCAGCTTCTGGGTGGGAGGCATCTACAGGCAAAGAAAGGTGTCATAAAGATCCCAACTGAGCAACTGATCCCAGCTGATCCCCAAACATCAAATTACTAAATCAAGTGTGACATGAAATGTTATTTGCGATCCCCTCCTCCTTGCCAGCTGCTCCAACTCAGCCCTGACCACTTCTCAGACAGAACATATGCGATAACCACCACATCTTTAACACCTTTGTCTTCATTTCAAGCACTCCTTCATCCAAAGCCTTCTCATTGCCAAAATAAAGACTGCTTCCAACTTCCTTAGGCAAAGATCACAGGCTGTAGAAGAGAACTTTCACATTTGCTTGCTGGCAGAAAAAGACTCTTCGAATGTGTGACATAATCTTGGTGGAGTCCCACTGATATCCTGGACATATTTAGTGGCAGTTGTCACTGACTGACGTGTGCCAGTTCTGTTCACATTTTGACCCATTCAGTTTATCTACAACTTAATATCCTCTAGATAGACGTGTACCTAATGACTGTCTGATGTACAGCCCAAATTGTAACACATCTTCATTCCACATTCAAACCATAACAATCTAGCCTTCAAATTTCTTGTTCTCTCTTAGGCTTGCTTCTGGCCACACTGAAATGTGTGCATTCCACATTTTGATTTGTTCTCCTCTTGAACTTGTCTTGCTTCTAAAATCCTTCTCTACAAAGTTTTGCATGGAATGATAGAGGCTTCCTCCTTCTCCTCCTCTTTTCCTCCTCCCCCACCCCAGTCCTGCCCCTGCCCTTCTCCCTCCTTCTCCTCTTCCCTCTCCACCTCCTCCTCCTCCTCCTCCTCCTCCTCCTCCTTCTTCTCTTTTTTTTTTTTTGTATTATTGACACTGCAAACTGTAAGGTCCACTCCGGGAGGGCTCCATCCAGATGCCCCCACCTGTCTTAAGTCTCCACCCAGTACCTGCAGTTACCTAGGTAACTGACATACCTAGAGGCAAATACCTCCCCTCACCTGGCCACACCTCCCTGCCCCTGCCCTAGATAAAGCAGAGCCTGGCAAGGGTCACCCTTTCTCTTAGGGCATGCATCATCTTGACCACAGGCCAGCAGTTTGGAAATAAACTTTTCTCTCCTGCCTGAATACCGCGTGGTTCTCTCCTTTATTGGCCACCTGCTTTAATAAACCTTATACAAACTTTTTAAATTCCTTCTTTCTTGTGAATGATGTTTTGATTTCCTCCAACAAATATGGCTAACCTTCTTGCCCTAGTAATATATAGATAGTGAGATTACTTCCTCTGGTGCTTTGCAGATTCTACATTTTCTTTGGGAGACTGGTTCTCTCAAATAACCTGTAGGAGCCTTTTTTTTATGAATATTCTTAATCCCTGGCTCTAACATATAAATCAGTTCTGGTTTTTTTCCTTACATCCCATGCTGCCTAATAAACATCTCTACTTGAGTATGTGTCTTGACTATTAGCTCTCCTGCTGATGCTATTATTACCAAAAGATTGTCTGGCAACCAAACCAGCCAGGATTTACGGTAACAAGCTCTTAAAGAAAAGGAAAGGTAGTGAATCCTATGTTCACATCAGATTTCTCCCATAGGCAGCTGTCAAGTCAGGGGATAATATAAAAATTAATAAAGCAAAACACAACTAAAATCCACCCCATAAATATAAACAGCAGTCTGCAGTTGGAATTCAGTGCTATGAAGACAGCCAGCAGCACTTGATGTGTCAAGATTCCAGAGAAAAACCGTGGAAAAGCATGAGCAATGGCTTGCCTAAAATGTAAAATGTGCAAGAGAAATCTCTAAGAATCCAAACAGAATGCATGCAATAACAAGCTAAAAGCTAGGAAGAGATTTGCCATATTCTTAAAGTATTAAGGAGAGAAAAGTTATAGTTTATGTCTCTCCAAAATGGAGCCAACTCTAAGGCTAAGTCACAGATACGGGAGAAAACTGGAAGTAGTTCAGACAAATTAAAGCGAGTTTTTATTACTCTGTGATAAGAAATTTGAATTCTCTATGAGGGATGATTAAAACATCCGTAACCTCTGCAATTTATCATGAATGATGTACATCATTCAATAAAAAATAGCAATTGTGATCTAAAACAAAGTTTAATAAGTAAAATCAATAGAAAAATCAAGTAAAAGTAGCACATTGGTAGTTGATGGCATGGCTCAAGGAGTAGAGCACTTGCCTAGCAAACATAAATAAGTATATCTATATATATGCATATATGTTATATATAGAGATTGAGAGAGAGAAAGAGAAAGTTTCAGTAAATACTGGGATCCACAAGAAAATAATCAACTGGAACTTGGAATAGCTGAAAAGTACAATATAAAAAAATCATGCTTTATGTAGAAGATTATGCACGTGTAAAGAACAAACACATTAGTCAGTACAGATAGATAGATAGATAGATAGATAGATAGATATAAAGTTTGGTGCTTCACAAAAAAATTAAAATACAGGGGAAAAAAGCTACTAATGATTTAAATAACATACATACCACTGGATTTCCAAAAGGAGAGAATACAGTAAAATCAATATTGTAGCTGCAAATAAGAATAATGTACTCTATGGCTCACATATCTACCCATCTGGGCAACCAAAGTCAAGGAGATTCCTTTCTTTCTTTCTTTCTTTCTTTCTTTCTTTCTTTCTTTCTTTCTTTCTTTCTTCTCCTTCCTTCCTTCCTTCCTTCCTTCCTTCCTTCCTTCCTTCCTTCCTTCCTTTTTCTTTCTTTCTTTCTTTCTTTCTTTCTTTCTTTCTTTCTTTCTTTCTTTCTTTCTTTCTTTCTTTCTTTCTTTCTTTCTTTTTGCCAGTCCTGGTGCTTAAACTCAGGGCCTGAGCAATCCCTTGCTTCTTTTTGCTCAAGGCTAGCACTTGAGCCACAGCGTCACTTCCAGCTTTTTCTATATATGTGGTGCTGAGGAATCAAACCCAGGGTTTCATGAATATGAGACAAGCACTCTATGAGTAGGCTATATTCCCAACCCAAGGAGACAGATTTCTTTACAAATTTCTTTAAAAGATCCGAGCATAAAAGATACTATTATCAGAGAGGCCACCGTAAGACTGAAATCTGACTTCTTAGCAGAAATCTTTTAATGAATTAAAAAAAGACTACCAACACAGAATTACCACTAGAAGTAATATTTTAACAATAATACAAAATATAAATGGTTTCAAACCAAAGAATCTGAAATAATTCATAGTCTGAAGTTTTAACTAAAAGAAATATGTAGATAAGTTTTACTGGAAGGATAAAAATAGCCTCAGATGAAATAAGGGAGCACTAGCCTTGGGAGTACTTGCTGTTCTGAAGCTTGGACTTGAAAACAGTGACAATAATGCATGTATAGCTTATAGCAAACATACAGGTAAGAGGTATGAAGCTACGTCACAAAAGACAAAAGGTAAGTGAAATTAAGTCATTTAAAATATTGGAATTATATAAGCAGTGAGTACCTGATTAGAGCCTAATATAAGACTGGCTGTTATAAGACACAGACAAACTATAGGGCAGAGTAACCATTAAACAGTGTATTTCATGCATGCTAACACAGGGGAAAATGAACCAAAAAATATTCAGCTATCTAAATAAATGCAAAAAGAGAGAAACAACAACAAATAAGCAAATAAGAAGTGTTTATAGGGGTAGGGAATATGGCCTAGTGACAAGAGTGTTTGCCTCGTATACATGAAGCCCTGAGTTCGATTCCCCAGCCCCACATATATAGAAAATGGCCAGAAGTGGTGGCGTGGCTCTAGTGGTAGAGTGCTAGCCTTGAACAAAAAGAAGCCAGGGAGAGTGCTCAGGCCCTGGGTCCAAAGCTCAGGACTGGCAAAAAAAAAAAAAAGTGTTTATAAAAGGCAAATGAGTCAAAAATATGCCAGAAGTTACAGTAAATACAAAGACTATGTCATCAACAAGCCACATTAGTACTAGCAGATTGGGAGAAAGTAACAAGATAATTACAAAAGCATTCATATAAAAGTGGAACTTAAAAATTTATAAATAAGTAATGGGAAAATTGCTCAGGGAAGCCTTACTCAAGCAGTGGAAAAAGAAAAGAAATACAATAAAAATAGAAGACAAAGAGGGAGAAGGGAAAGAAGGAGGGAGGCAAGGGAGAGAAAGAATGCAGAAAGGAAGGAGAAGCAAAAATGATAGTGAGAGACCTCAACCCACCTTTTTGGTTGGCTAAGATCAAGCATTTGAAAACTCAACTATTGGTGAGGGTGAAAAATGTCTGGTCACCTCAAGCAGTGTTGCTAGCTTAAATCTATCCAACCATTTAGAGAAACTGTTGAATGGATCTTCTAACCCACCTAAGATGAATTCTGTAACAGAAATTTCTATGTGTGTGTACAAAAAAATGTACAAGAATATTCATGAACACAAATTAGCACAAAACAAACAACTCAAGTGTCAATCAATAGTAGATAAATAAATTATTATATAGTCACACAGGGTAAACAAATATAGCAGTGAAAAAAGAATCAATTAGTGCCATATATAATAACATTTAAGTAAAAGAAGTCCTTATCAACCAAAAATACTATACTACTTTACATAAAATTCAAAACATCGAAACTACTGCATAGTAGCAAAAATCAGAATGTGCAGCTGCTATCTCTCAAAAATCTATGAATAACCATATAGTCACTAGCACTGTACCCTTGAGCCACATCTTCATTTCTGGTTTTTCTGGTCATTAACTGGAGATAAGTTTCATAGATTTTGCTGCCCAAGCTGGCTTTAAACCATGATCCTCCAAACCCAGCCTTGTAAATTGCTAGGACTGCAGGCATGAGCCACCAGTACCCAGTTAACCAAGATATTTTTCAGAATTTTGTACTTTACACACTTTCTCTTTAAATTTTGGCATTCTATACATATAACTTAAAATAGACATTAACCATCCAATAAATTTGAATTCCATGGTTGTGGAAGTTAAGGATAGGCTGTGTGGTCAGATTGCCTGGATTCCAAGTCTCAGCACCACCATTACTAGCTGCTTCCCAGTTGATAAATTAACTTTTCTGGCTTTTTCCTCATTGAGAACATGAAATGAGTTTCTGTGTCATAGCGTTACTATAAGGATTGTATGGGATAAACACACACACACAGACACACACATACACACACACACTACGATGACTGAAATTTTTCAGGTATTATTTAGTGGTAGTACTCTAAATTTTTTCAGAAGATAATTCTGTTTATAAAATGGAAATAGTCCCAGTCAATTGCTTGACAGAAAATTATGACTCTAGGATAAGAAAAAGAAAATCACTTTGAACACATTGCTACCTGAATCCCCAAGTAAGCTTTCAGTGTTTTCATAGCATTAGAAAGATATTCATGTGAAGAGTTTCTAGTCACTGTTTCAGTAATTGGACCAAGAAAGCTCCAGATGTCTCAAAAAAAAAAAACCCAAAACCCATGAACTTTTTTTTTTTTTTAAATGGAAGTTCATTGACAACAGAGATTTTTACTCTCATGTTTTCAAAACATTTAAGTCAGTATGGTGCTTCCTTTATGATATAATATTAAAGTCTTAGAAAATATGACCTATATTTATTTAAAATTCAGACAATGCTGAACATGCCACTCCAATATTATGGCTCTTTTTAATAATTAAAACCTTTATATTACTTTAAAATATTTCTGTATTATTTGTTTAAAAAGATTTACAAAATAAATAGCTTTCTAACCCCTGCATTGGGAAAACCTTTTTCCTATATGAGCTTGCTATTTGTGTTTACACATCCAATAAAATATTCAAAAATACTCTTCTGGACATTTTCAATAATCAAAGAAATGCACTTCTTTTGAAATTAAGAATAAATAGTATTTAAAAAAATCTTAGTGGCTGGGTGTGGGTGGCACATGTCTGTAAACTTAGTTACTCAGGAAGGTGAGACTGAGGATCACAGTTGGAAGCCAGGCTGGAGAGAAAAGCCCACGGGACTCTTATCCACATCTAGCCACCAAAAGGCCAGAAGTGGAGATATGGCTGAAATGGTAGGACACTAACTTTGAGCACAATTAGATGCTCAGGCCCTGAGTTCAAGCACCAGAACTGCTACAAAATTATACTAAATGAAGTGAGTCAGACCTAAAGAAACATGGACGCAATGGTTTCCCTCATAAGGGAATAATTAGCACAGGTTTAGGTTAGTCACAGCAGAGACCAATAGCTATGGCCTTATGAACACATAAGATGATGCTAATTGAATGAACTCCATGTTATGGAAACGAGTGTTACATCACGTTGTAATTACTTTCAACTCACATGTGAAACCATAGCTTTTTTTGTTGTTGATGATCCTCTTGTATCCCCTTCCTGTGGTTGTCCCGGTGCTATCACTGTATCCCATCTGAGTACCCTGGATACTGTATATACTGGTATTAGAAGTGGGAAGGGAAAAGGAATATCAAAATTGAGAGACAAAGGATAAAAAGACAAATGACTCCAAAAGCATTACTTGCAAAACCATTTGGTGTAAACCAACTGAACAACTCATGGGGGTGGGGGGAGGGAAAGATGGAGGGGGAAGGGGGGAAATGAGGAAGGAGGTAACAAATTGTACAAGAAATGTACCCACTGCCTTACATATGAAACTGTAACCCCTCTGTACATCAATTTGACAATAAATAAGTAATTATTTAAAAGAAGAAAAACAACAAGAAAAAATAACAAATATAAATAAAAGGCATTGAAAGCAAAAAAAAGGAAAAGAAAACAAAATCTTAATGACCTCAGTGACACCATGCTTTTTCCATGGTAACTGAACTTCCAGTTTCACTTTGGAAAGAAAAGTACTTTTAAAAAATCTTACACAGGGGAGAGGGGGGAAGACGGCGGAGGAGCAGCAGAGCCCTAGCTGAGCTCCCTCCAACATCACAGTTTTACCACGCCAGAGAAACTTTTACCCCTAAATAGACAGCCCAAATAAGTTCAAACAGTACAGGGATTCCGGCCAGGAAGGAAAAATCCACTTTGCTGGTCAGAAAACACAGATTTGAGCTCCAGGCTACGTCCCTCCGTCGTGCCAGTGCAGGCGCCGGTACAGCACTGCACACTCCGCGCAGCTCAAAGGAGACCAGGGAGAAGTCCTCCAGACGGTAGCGAACAGACACGGATCGCAGGCTGAGCACGGACGGGCTGAAATCACAGAGACAGCGTGAGTACTCCCACGAAAGACATTCTCACTGGCACCCACAGAGCAGCTCCTCCCCCACCGCCAGAGCAAAGCGCCATCTTTGACACTGGCAAAGGGTCAGACCAGACTGGAGCTAAAGCCCTCCTGGGGAAAGTGAGGACAAAGTGGCCATCTTTGAGAAGGGAAAGAGGGACCAACCAGTGAGAGCCAGCTCCGCCCAGAAGAACACCCTTGCCCAGGCGGGGGGCATGTCCTGGGCCTCAGCTCGGCTAGAGGTGCCCTCCCGCCTGCTGGAATTCCTAAATTAAAAAGCGAAAGCCTCAAGCAGCTATTGGCAACATGGAACAGCCACACGGGAGAACAAACTTCCCGAGACAGATAAACGGTACCATTTAGAAGCCCAATTCTCAGCCTGAAATGGAGCTGAATTCCATACCCAGCTCTGCCCAGAAGGCCGCCCCGCCCAGGAGGGAGGAGCCTCCTCCAGCGAAGCGACTCTCAGCCAGGTCAACCAAGCCACAGACGCCCCGCCCTGCTGAGTCCACAGCCTATTCAGAGCCAGGCATTAAAGGCAGCGGCCACACAGCAGACAAGAGGAGCCATGGTTCCTGAGACAGTTCATGTTGCCAGCTACAGAGGACGCCCAAGGCCTACCTGAAAGCTGTGGGAACCAGAGAGCCCAGGATTTCACTAACAGGGGAAGTGGGTCAGAGTAGATCCACCCCCTGCGAACTGAAAGCAAGTCAAACCAGCCAAGCGGCAGAATACACTGCAGCCCATCCCAAGGAAACCAGAGACTGTAGAAAGCCCACCCAAACAAGGAAGACTTTCTGTATGTTTGTTTTGTCTCAAAAGTTTTTTAAGCTTTCATTTTTATTTTTTTCTTATATTTTCATTTCTGAAACGTCATTGGTTTGTTTTTGTTTTCCATTCTCACCTGTTGGTTCTATCAAGGTTGTTTTTTTGTTTTGTTTTGTTTAATTGTTGTTGTTGTTGTTCATTTTTTTTCTTTTTTCTTTTTCTGGTAAATTTTAAATAATTTTTCTCTGTTATGTGCATCTGTCTTCCAGTATTCTTTCTTTATTTCTCTCTTTGTATTCTCTTTCTTTAAAAATTACTTTCCTATGAATAACACCTCCACTCTTTACTGCTAACTCTCCATTGTCTATCATTTTAACCTTGTTGTTTCTACTGATTCTCCTCTCCTTCACATTTCCACGTCACTGAAACTAAACCAAAATCATCACCCCCCCCCCATACATTTTACTCTAGTTTCTTTACTACCTCTAACCTACCCTCCTGACTTACTTCTAGGTCCTCCAGATCCCATTGACTCCTGGTTATTGGATAGAGGGTATTCCTGCTTAATCCAAGTGAAACAAAGGGGTTCATAGAGAAAGCCAGTCCAAAAGGAACTTAATATAAGAACAAGAATTGCTCATAGGGTTGTAACAGTAAATAAGTAACTACTGAATACATGGCTCAGGATTGGTAGTTATATTGAAATTGTATTCTTTAGGAACACCAAATCTAATTTTATACGCAGGTATAAAAAGGTATGTATATTTAAGTGTGAACTTCTAAGATTTACACAACAGTGCTTGGTAAGGTCTGCTTTGGGTCTTAAATGGTGCTCACAGGTGCTTGTAGATTGGCATTCCCAATCCAAATGGGCAGAAGAAACACAAGAAAGATGCAAACAATGAAGTCTTATCTCCCACTCAAAACAAGCAGGAAGCAGAGCAGTCAATCAAAGACATAGAAGAGAACCCCCAAAATGCTCTACAAAGTCTACTGATAAACATGATAAATGAAAAGTTTGAATCTCTTCAGTCAATTGTTCTAGAGCATGAGGAGGCAAAGCAAAAATTAATGGAGAATTTCATGGCCTCCACAAATAGAAAGATAAATAAACGTCAAGAGTCAAATGAAAAGATAGCTACCCAGCTAAAAGATTTGAGAGACAACACTCAGAAGCAAATTAATGAAGTCAATGAAGTAAAGAAGTCCATACAGGACCTAAGAGATGACATGGAAATCATCAGGAAAGACCAGTCAGAAGGAAAAGAGATTCGAAATTAAGTAGCTAGCCTACAGTCCCAACTAACTGAAGCAGAGGATCAAATCTCAGGAGCTGAAGATTTCCTAGAATCTATGGAGAAAGATCAAAAAGCAATACAATTCCTATGCAATCAACAAAACAGATCGCTCCAGGAGATTCAAGATACAATCAGAAGTCCAATTTAAGGATAACAGGTATTGAGGAAAACCTGGAGAAGGAAGTTAATGGAATAGGTAACCTATTTAAGAGAATATTAGCCAAGAACTTCCCAAATATCCAGAAGGAAAGGCCTATACAGATACAAGAAGCATTTAGAACCCCAAACCGACCAGTCCAGAATAGGACATCCCACTGACACATTATGATCAAAACAGAATGAGTAGAGTCCAAGGAAAGAATCCTTAAAGCTGTTAGGGAGAAGAAAACAATCACATATGAAGGAAAACCAATCAGAATTACCCCAGACTTCTCAGCAGAGACCATGAAAGCTGAGAGCCTGGAATGAGGTATGCCAAACCCTAAATAAAATAAAAATAACTACCAACCAAGAACAGTGTACCCAGCTAAACTCTCATTCATAGCCAAATGTCAAATAAAAGTCTTGCAGAGTAAGGAAAAACTGAAACAGTATATCTCCACCAAACCAGCTTTGCAAAAAATACTCAAAGATGTACTATACATAGAAAATAATCAAGATCCCAATACAGACAGAGAAATGAACCCTAAATAGTAAACCAGAATAACAGATCAACAAATGGGAAGACTCAGCCTTTAACAAGATAAGGATAATGAAAGGAACAAATGATCAACTCTCAATCCTGTCAACATTAATGGACTTAATTCGCCAATCAAAGGACATAGGCTCATAAGCTGGATCAAAAATCAAGATCCATCTTTCTGCTGCCTCCAACAGACTCATCTATCCAGCAAAAGTAAACATCTTCTAAAAGTGAAAGGCTGGAATCAAATCTATCAAGCAAATGGCCCCCATAAGCAGGCCAGAGTTGCAATCCTAGTATCAGACAAAATTGACTTCAAATTAAAAAAGGTAAAAAGAGACAAAGAAGGTTACTACATACTAATAAAGGGATCTCTCCTACAGGAAGATATAACCATCCTAAATATTACACACCAAATACAGGAGCACCCAACATCATCAAACAAACACTACAGTCTCTAAAAACACTCATAGACCCAAACACATTGATAGTTGGGGACTTTAACACTCCACTATCACCTCTGGACAAATCAACACGCCAAAAACTGAACAAAGAAACCACAGAACTAAACAATTGCATAGACCACCTAGACTTAATCGACATCTGCAGAATATTCCACCCAGCAACAACAGAATACACATTCTTCTCTGCAGCACATGGAATATTCTCCAAAATAGATCACATCTTAGGGCACACATCTTAGGGCACAAAGAAAATCTGTACAAATTCAGAAGTATCAAAACCATTCCTTGCATTCTCTCAGACCATAATGTAATAAAATTAGAGCTCAACTCAAACAGCCACCACAGAAAATCCTAGAGTTCATGGAGACTAAACAACACACTGCAGAACCATGAGTGGGTCATTGAAGAAATTAAAACGGAAATTCAAATGTTTATGGAACTCAACCAAGATGAGTACACAAAGTACCAGCTCCATTGGGGCATAGCAAAGGCAGTACTCAGAGGAAAATTTATATCTCTGAATGCATACACCAACAAATTGGAGAAACAGCAACTCAATCATTTAAGGAACCACTTAATTTCCTTGAAAGAGAACAACAAGCCAAACCCCAAGTCAATAGACAGAAGCAAATAATTAAAATCAAATCAGAATTGAATCAATTAGAGATGAAAAAATCATTGAAAGAATCAACAAAACAAAGATTGGTTCTTTGAAAAAATTAACAAGATAGACAGACCCCTGGCAAACCTGACCAAAAAACGAAGGCAGCACACTCAAATAAAATAAGAGATGAAACAGGTAACATCACCACAGAAACAACCAAAATTCAGACTATAATAAGGGACAATTTTGCAAACCTTTATGCCAACAAATTCGAGAACTTGGAAGAAATGGATGATTTCCTAGAAAAAATTCATATCCCCAAACTCAACCATGAAGACTTAAACCTTCTAAACAGACCCATATCCAGTATTGAAATAGAAAAGGCAGTAAGTGATCTCCCAGCCAAGAAAAGCCCAGGTCCAGACAGATTCACTGCAGAATTCTACAAGGCCTTCAAAACAGAACTCACACCAATATTTCTCAAACTCTTCAATGAAATTGAAAGAGAACGTTCACTACCAGACTCATTCTATGAAGCCAGTATAACCCTCATCCCAAAACCAGGCAGGGACTTATCACGGAAAGAGGACTATAGACCGATTTCCCTGATGAATATAGACTCAAAAATTCTCAACAAAATTTTGGTCAATCGACTTCAACAGGCCATCAAAAAAATCATACATCACGATCAAAGTGGATTCATCCCAAGGATGCAAAGTTGGTTCAATATACGCAAGTCAATTAATGTAATCCACCACATCAACCGGAACAAGGTAAAGAACCACAGGGTTCTATCATTCGATGCGGAGAAAGCGTTTGATAAAGTCCAGCACCCATTTATGCTAAAAACCCTGGAAAAACTGGGATTCCAAGGAACATTCCTGAATATGATCAAGGCAGTTTATGTCAAACCAACAGCAAGCATAATTCTAAATGGTGAAAAACTAAAGCCATTCCCTTTAAAATCAGGAACAAGGCAGGGATGTCCACTCTCTCCCTTTCTCTTCAACATAGTACTAGAATTTCTAGCCAGAGCAATTAGGCAAGAGGAAAATATAAAGGGGATCCAAATAGGAAAAGATGAAGTTAAACTTTCCCTCTTCGCCGATGACATGATCCTATACCTAAAGAACCCCATAGACTCTACCCCCCAAGCTACTAGAGCTGATCCAAAACTTTGGCAAAGTTGCACGATATAAAATAAACCCTCAAAAATCAGCGGCTTTTCTCTATGCTAATGACCCAAAGACCGAGGCTGAAATCAGGAAAGCAACTCCTTTTGCAATAGTGTCAAAAACCATAAAATACCTAGGAATAACCTTAACCAAAGAAGTGAAAGACCTCTACGATGAGAACTTTAAAAACATGAAAAATTAAATTAAGGCAGAACTAAGGAAATGGAAAAACCTCCCATGCTCCTGGATTGGGAGGATTAATATAATCAAAATGGCAATATTGCCAAAGGCGATCTACAAATTCAGTGCAATACCCATTAATATCCCAACAGCATTTTTTAATGAAATAGAGGAAGCAATCCTGAAAAGCATATGGAACAATAAAAGACCTAGAATAGCAAAAACAATCCTAAGGGGAAAGAACAGTGCTGGAGGAATTACAATACCCAACTTCAAGCTGTATTATAAAGCTATAGTAATAAAAACAGCTTGGTATTGGCACCGGAACAGGCCTGAAGACCAATGGAACCGAATTGAAGACCCAGAAATGAACCCACAGAACTATGCTTACTTAATCTTTGATAAAGGAGCTAAAACAATAGTTTGGAAGAAAGATAGCCTCTTTAATAAATGGTGCTGGCAAAACTGGTTCAACACATGCAACAAACTAAAACTAGATCCTTATATATCACCCTGCACCAAAATCAATTCCAAATGGATCAAAGACCTCGAAATAAAAACAGGCACCTTGAAAACACTAAAGGAAAGAGTAGGAGAAACACTTGGGCTCCTTGGCTCAGGACAGAACTTTCTTAACAAAGACCCAGAAAGGCTACAAATCAAAGAAAGGTTGGACAAATGCATCAAACTGCAGAGCTTCTGCACGGCAAAGGACATAGTTCGCAAGATAAACAGAAAGCCCACAGACTGGGAGAAGATCTTTACTGGCCATTCAACAGACAAAGGCCTCATATCTAAAATATATGCAGAACTAAAAAAAATTAAATTCCTCCAAAACAAAACCACAAAGAACCAATAGCCCCCTCATCAAGTGGGCTAAAGATTTAAAAAGAGACTTCTCTTATGAGGAAATGAGAATGGCCAAGAGACATATGAAAAAGTGCTCTACATCTCTGGCCATAAAAGAAATGGAAATCAAAACAACATTGAGATTCCATCTCACCCCAGTAAGAATGTCATATATCAAGGAAACTAACAATAACAAATGTTGGAGAGGATGTGGCCAAAAGGGAACCCTACTTTATTGTTGGTGGGAATGTAAACTGGTTCAGCCACTCTGGCAAGCAGTATGGAGATTCCTCAGAAGGCTAAACATAGAACTCCCCTATGACCCAGCAGCCCCACTTTTGGGTATCTATCCAAAAGACCACAAACATAATCACACAAAAGCCACCAGCACAACAACGTTCATCGCAGCACAATTTGTCATAGCTAGAATCTGGAACCAATCCAGATGCCCCTCAGTAGATGAGTGGATCAGGAAAATGTGGTACATATACACAATGGAATTTTATGCCTCTATCAGAAAGAATGACATTGCCTCATTTGTAAGGAAATGGAAGGACTTGGAAAAAATTATACTAAGTGAATTGAGCCAGACCCAAAGAAACATGGACTATATGGTCTCCTTTATAGGGAATATTTAGCAAAGGTTTAGGCAAGTCACAGCAGAGGACCACAAGAGCCCAATAGTTATACCCTTATGAACACATAAGATAATGCTAAGTGAAATGAACTCCATGTATGGAAACAATTGTTATGTCACAGTTGTAACTACTTTCAACGTGCCATATGTAACTGTAGCCTCTATTATTGATGATATTCCTGTATCATCTTCCTGTGGTTGTACCTACACTATCTCTGTATCTTATCTGAGTATATTGGAAACCAGGTATACTGGTATTAGAACCAGGAAATTAGAAGGGAATACCAAAATCAAGAGACACAGGGTAAAAAAAGACAAACAACTACAAAAGCAATACTTACATACTGTTTGGTGAAAATGAACTGAACAACTGAACAACTCATGCGGGGGGAAGGGAAAGAGAGAGGTGGGAGGGGGGAATGAGGGACGAGGTAACAAACAGTACAAGAAATGTATCAAATGTGTAACATATGAAACTGTAACCTCTCTGTAGTTCAGTTTGATAATAAAAAATATTAAAAAAATAAAAAATCTTACATAGTATCATCTCTGAGTTATACAAAGAAACCAGTTCAAAATTAAAAAGTCATTGTAGTAGAAGGGGCTATCAGAGAAGCAGAGGAGGTATAGAGGAGAGAGAAGAGAAAACAAAGGAAATGTAACTACGATTGAAATATGTTGTATATTTAAATGGAAATGACATAGGAAAATTCTTTTGGTATGAGCAATTAATATACACCAGTTCTTTTAAAATCAGAATATAAGAACACAGGACTTACGATTCTGAGTGAAGATATTTGCGTAATTTTCAATTAACATGCATAGTAAAATGAATCTGAGCAAAAATTGATGTTTATTATTTTCCTAAAAGCTGTTAATGGTAATAATAAAGTTTAAATTATATATGTGTGAGAATGTATTAATTATCAATATTCTCCATAGACTTACAAAAGATACTCTACGATAAAATCCAAGTAACAATTTTACCACATTCTTATTACCTGGGGAGGGAACTGGGGAGGTGGAAGGTAGGAGAAAAATGAAGGAGGAGGTAAAAAAATTTGATAAGAAATGTACTCACTGCCTTATGTATGAAACTGTAACCCCTCTGTACATTACTTTGACAATAAAATAAATTTTAACAAATACAATACAGCAAAAAATAAGATATAAAATTCTCCCATCACTTCTTTTCTGTATTTTTCAGTTGAGACAGAAATAAGCTTAAATAATAAACTTACTTTTTATCATATTTAGCATATATTTGATACAAAACATATGATATATATTTCTGATACCAGATAAACTTCTTAAATATTGAAGTATTCATCTGGTTCATTTTTTTAGCTCAAAATGTTCTGAGGATTGTTTTTAGTGATTTTTGTCACTTACCCAATGTTACAAGCTCCTAATTCTGTCCCCTATTCCCAGTAGATGAGTATATCTTTTAAGTAAATGAATATTTACATACCTCATATGTATGCCATTCTAACTATAGGAGTTGAGGAATACTATCTTTTAAAATTGCCATTAGTTTTGATACAATTTTACTTTGGCATGAAAAAAGTCGTATTTAAAATAGTAGTTTCCCAAAGCTGAGCATGTGATTACAAGAAAGCAAGAAATAATAGGTGTTATTTAATTATACCCAAGTGCTAAATAAAAGCAACTTTGAAGCCCCCAGTAACTATATCATATTACGTGGAAAGTCAGACCAGAATGACAAGCCAAGCAAAAGCTTCCAAATAAAGTCAGGTTGACAGAGCAAATCCTATCTACTCCAAAGAAAAAGGCAAACAGGCAGGCAATCTTTGCTGGCTTAGAGCTTACATTACACTTTCCCCAGCCATGAGTTCCCAAACAGGCAGATGAGAGGCAGCTATACAGGGTCACCGAATTACCAACTTTTACTAAAAGAAGTCAACACAAAAGCTACAAATTCCAAGTTAAGTACAGCTGTAAACACTAAGATAGTCACATATGAAACTTTCTGGCAAAAATAGCACAAAAATGAGTCACCAAACATTTTAAAGATACTTTTTTATTATGTATAAATTACTCATTAACCTGTCCCTAAGAGTAAAGGAACAAACTTTCATTTTTCTATTGTGCTTGAATTCCTTTAATTACATATATATATATATATATATATATATATATATATAACTTATCAACAAAACTCATCTTAATATGGGAAATTGTAAAGAAGACAGAAACAGCACATAATTCCACCTCACAGATTTATCTTAATAAAAAAATAAAGGAAGTAGAACACACATGGAAAATTCAAACCGGGTTCAGAAAGACCTAAACTAATCAATAAAAGTCTTCCTTTTCCTGTCAACACCATTCACTAAAGTTTTTATTCAAGATTGTCTTAATTTTTAATATTTCTTTAGAAATACACTTTTATGTTTGGGTCCATGTTTATATTCATTTATTCATTGAACAAGTATTTCATTGTCTTCCATTTTAAAATACAAATGCAAAAACTACTCAAGTCTAAGCACTAGAATTCTTCTACAAAAAGTGCAGCATAATCTTTATAATTGTTCCATTACATTTTGTAAAACACATGGTTTTGAAATAAATTCATTAATCATGTATGGTTTGTTTGGGTTGATGTAAGTATCTATAAAGTGGCACATCAAACCGCCTCCCTCTGTGAAGGAGAATTCTTCATGTGTTTCTTCACAGACCCAAAGAAAAATGTACCAAACAAAACTTCAAATAATCATACAGAAAAAGACAACTTTAAAGAGAAACAAATTTGGAAAACAAACTAAGCTAATTACAGGACTTTAAATTTATTTTACAGACTAATATTAATAATAAAATAAAATTTATTTTATAAATTACCATTTAAGGGAACCCAAAGTATCTACCTCCATTTATCATTGTTAAGACTGAGTATAAAATGTCAAAAAAACTAAGACATGTAAGTTTTTAATATGTTGGTAGTTCTACATTCACTTTTATTTTAAATTATAAACATAAAATCAACCACAAATCAAACTTCATATTCAAAATGTGTCACTTTTGAAAGCAACTGAAACTAGAAAAGTGTCTTCATTGTTTTTATATCTTTTGAAATTGTAAAATTTTTGTATACATTATGTAAACAGATGCCAAATATTTTACTTAAAGTAATTCACAATTCTGTTTTTATTTTTAGTCTCCTAAAAGTATTCCAATTTATTCTCTTTCCAAAAAAAGAATCTATTTACTTATTTCAATACATTCTGAATGGGACTAATATCTATCATAATCTACAATCTTATAGAAATATAAAACCTTTCATTCCCACTTTAATTTTTCTACAAAAACTCATCTAATGAAAAGGAAATTACTCTCCAAGTAAATCTGATTTTTTAAATTAATTTGGAGTTATTGATCAAGCATCTCATGTTGCTGTCCCAAGTTTTGTCAATATCAGTAACATGGTTTACCACAGAGTAAAAAATTAAACTTCAGAATTGGCATTCATATTAAGAAACCTGTGATGAAGAAAGTTAATGCAAATTGATCACTGAATGAATGAAACAATCTCTGCCAGAGGTAGATATCAAAGCCCACTGAAATTTACAATAAATAGATACAATTCGACATAAAAGCACCACATGGTAGAGTAGGTTTTGAGAGCAGATTATCTGCATTTGCTCTGCACAGTGCAGAAAGATTTTGAAATCTTTTCATGGTTAGTGATAGGACTTACCCTCCAATCAAAATGTTTGAAAGTAAGAATTCTTGGTTCTTTCCATTTGTATGGTATGTATTGAATTGGACATGGTAAGGATTTTAATTATGACATTTCCATAGATACCTACAATGTACTTTGGGGAATATTTACTTTAAAATGTGCATATATTTTTCTCAGCCCTGCCTGTGTCCATCAGCTTCCTCCCATTCTTCAAACCACCCCTATCCAAGACCTCAGCGGAGAAGGGAAATCGAGGGGCCAAATTAGACTACCATCTGACTCCTGCAGACGTCCACAACGCCTGGCAGCCTGTTACCACTAATGTTAGTTGTAGTCAATGAAATTGACTCTTTCCAAAGCTCTACCAAAGCAAGAAAGAAGGAAGGAAACAAAGGGATATATAAGCAATGATAGACAGATTGTCTTTTGTGATTTATAGGAATGATAAATTAATTCAGCCGGAGAAAAGAAATATTGAACAGTAACTTAAGGAGCTTCTGTCAAAGGACCAATTGAGTCTCTGGCTGTTTACAAGTCCCACAGTTTCTACTCTAAGTACATTACAAAATAGTTTCCATTTGGACAAGATTTCACCCAGATACTCTCTTGCCTCTGACTGCCTACGTTACTGAGCAACTTGTGGACTATTTTGCTCAACCATACATTCTTGGCTATAAGTTGTCACCTCAGTTTAAAACATCAATATCTTTGGCTTCTATTCTTAGGTAGATAATAAGCCAGTATTTTTTTATTAGTAAATCTGAGTCTCTACTACTACTACTACTAACAACAATAACAGCAATAGTAATAGCAACTAACAGCAATAGTAATATTAACAATAACAATAATGATAAATACAGTGACTGGAAAAGGAACAACTTTTCCTGTTTGTATGTTTATTTCCCCTCTCACCACTGTTTTCTCTTTTGGATTCTAAAACTTTTCTCTCAAACTTTGAGTTGCTCTCAAACACAGCCCTTATTCTTTTGTTTTTTCTCTTTTTTTATTCTGAATGAAAACTTCCTCTGGAAGACGGCATTTTCAGTCTGAATTGATAGCCCATGCTTTTAATTCTAATATTTCAATACATGGACTAAAGGAGATTATATATGTGTCTTGCATTTCATGGACTTGGGGTTGTGATAATTTAGATCTAGATTGCTAGGAATATCGGGGCATTACACAATATATAGTCTGACAGTGGCCATAAAATGGACATTTGTTACTGCACTGTGCTTCGTGCTGTTTAATGGTGTCCACAAATATTTGCAAAACATAAAAAATACTGATATTTTAATGATGCAGTAGGATTACATCAAATAAAAAGCACTTTAGCTATAGCTGTGTGACAACAGAATTTACTGCACAACAATGGCAACAGAATTTAAATGAAAAGTTCTGTGAAAAAGAATAGCCTGCTTTTTCGAAGCTTATATGTGTGTTTTTTTTTTTATTGCTGTGCTAAATTGATTCTATGCAGTAAATGGCATCATTGCCTTTACATAGCATTTTGATAAATTCCAGATGGCTCATGTTTTTATTTTACATTGAAAATTATTAACATGGAATTATTTTCCGAACTTTCAAAATGTGGCCTCAATGCAAATCTCAACCAAGATAAACACCATGATTATGTGATAAGCCTTTTTCATACAAATAACATTTGCAGACATATTATCTATTGACTCTGTAAAATCACTTTGTGCACAAGACTCACATGACTGTTGATGACGACTCTCCTGGAGATACCATTGCTATGCAGATTACTTTGCATTCCACCACCTGTCCACAAATATCCCTTCACCAAAGCTAACACTTCAATCATGTCTCTCTTTTGTTCATTCAGAACTCTTGGCTTGAAAGGAAGGTTACTGAGGTGTCTGATTTCCCAAAAGTCCATTGCCACAGCCTATCATTTGATATTAAATCGCAGTGTTTCTTCTGCCCACCCTGCTTGAGGTGATCTCGTTTCAGCTGGGTGCACAGCCCGCCTTGCCGTCCATTCTCCACACGTCCTCCCCAACGATCTTGTGTTGCTGCACAGCTCGGCCACAGAACACGCAGCCTGGCTGAGATCCAGGCGCACGTGGTGGGCGATGCTACTTTGTGTTTCATGTTAAGTCAGCCTGGTGGGTGATGCTGAGGGAATACTCACCTAATAAAAGTTAGAAACACTATCTTACCAGAGATTTTCCACTTGGTGCTGAGCTGGAAGCCATGTTGGTTTCCCTTGGGCTTCTATTTCACCGAACACTTGCTCCTAATGATCAGCATAATGAAATGTCCTTTGCTGAGGAACCTGAATGACCCAGGTAGTAAACTCATACTGTTGCTAATTGGCTAGGCAATATCAGCTTTTTATTTTGTCATAAAAATATATCCTAACAAACCAAAAGCGTTCACTCAATATTAATTCCTTGTTAGTATTTACAAGTCCCTGCTTTATGCTGACACCTGTAGAAGGCATTAGAGATAAAGCAGAGATTAAAATAATAAAAGCTTTTCCCTTCTTATTGTAGGATGTCTATACTTTTTTTTTTTCCTTCTCCATTGAGTTGCTTCAGCATTGTAGGGCCTGATTCTGGAACAGAAAGGTTTTTAGTTTGGGATATTTACTAGAATTATATTATAATCTTAAGGTAATAGAAAATACCTCTACTTAAGCTATCCTTTTATTGTTTAGAGTGTAGTTTGCTGTAATAACTAAATTCCTTTGAGAAAATTCAAACAAGAAGAATCAGATGGGACAAAATAGGTGCATTGCTAGCTCATTGTCCCCCATATTACCTATAAAATACTTACAAACATTCCTAAACGCAGGCATATACATGCATGCATATACTCTGTTCCCTAGAAGTAATTCCAACATATGGTTTGGTGTGCAGGTCACACACTTATCTACATGTATATTCATATCGAAATAATACTTCAAGCCTTTATTTCGTATAAATGAGAACATTACTTCCACTGAAAATATGTCTTAGAGATCTTGCCAAGCCCATATGTATTAAGTCTTTCTCTTTCTTTTCAACAGCTGAATAGTATTCTTAACTATTCATGAACCATATTGGATTTAACCCAGGTCCCTATTGATGTATCATGGCACCATTTGCAGCTTGAAGGAATAGTATTTTATTGCCTTTTTTTTCTATTTTGAGGAATTTCTGCAGAAAAATCGACACCATACATATGATCTCTATTTTCAGGATACTATTCCTTTTCATTTGTAGTGTTTGAAATGTCTCAAGGAATTCAAGAATTCTGGGTCTAATTCTCTCTGGAGTCTTTGCTGAAATATTACTCACTTGGAGGAATAACTTTCAAGTTTTACACTGGGTGACAACAGTAACCTCATAATTACTTCACAATTGGCATATATTTTAAACTACTGATCCATTTATAGTACCACTACTCAGCATGAAAAGGTTTTTTTTAATATATCTTTTGGAGAAAAGATAAACAAGAAATAGCCTTTTAAGTCTTCATTTAGATGGCTTAGAGGACATGTTTCAAAAAAAATTGAGACTAAAAATGCAATGCATTATTCATTTGATTGACTTTTGAAATTCAGTCCCAATAGGAACAGGGGATAGATCGAGATTCATGCTGTGCTTTGACTAAAATCCTCAGTATGACCAAGACCAAGATAACTTCTTCCTTCAAATTCCCTTTTGATAAAGATATAAACAAATAGCAATGACAAAAAGTAGGCTCTGCAGGTAATAATGATAATATGCTTTAAAACAATTCACAGTATCCATTTCCTCCACATTGGAGAAGGTTACTGGTTGAATTTTACCTTTGATCAGAAATGGTAAATTGCTCAAAAATGACTATTTTCTGAAACCTTTCTCATGTTGTGAGTTGTCTAATATTCCATTAGCATAAAATATGCCAGCACACATATAAGCATAGGTGTTGTTTTTCAGAGAATTTCCATATACTGCTTGTGGGGAAATTTGTAAATTAAATATTGTCACTTTAACCACCACATGGTCTAATAGAACATCTAATTGAAATTATATCCCCACATGTCTCTCCACATTTCACCAACTTTTGCATAAAGCAATAAGTTTAAATTTGAAAGTGTAAAGGCTTTGCAAAGATTTAAGACTGAGGAATAAGCCCCTGATCAGGTTCGAAACACATTGGAGACCAAAGGCTTTGGGTGTAATTATTCCTGACTAAGGAATATTGTATTTTCCTTCACCCCTGCTCATGTCAGCCAATACATTGTCTCTGCCCTTCCCACTCTACAGACCTGACCCAGGTGCTATCCCAGCACACAAACTCTCAGCTGAAATTGAGCGCAAGATCATTCCTCCAGAGTGGTTAATATTCAATTCTAGTTCCTTTGTTCCTGGGTGTAGAAGGTGAAAGACAGTTGGAGAAGCTGTGTTTTATATCTTTTGAATGCAACCCTTTTCGGCAAAGTTCGAAAAGTACCTCTTGGGCCTTGGTGCTCTTTCTCAGGAATGTATGCATCCTTCACCAGGTTATGTACGGAAACTCTGCCTGCCTCAGGCTCCTCAGCAGCTCACAACACAGCTGATGCTTCTGTGTCCTAGCTGAAGATTCCTTTCATTTTAAGCACAACAAAATGCCTATACTTTGGGATGTCATCTCATAGGATAGTCTAAAACCTTTTAAAATTTCCTTTGCAAAACATCATTTCTCTTTAGCTTCACTGATTTTTCCCCTTACTTTTATTATAACAACAAAAATGTTATGGTCTTGTTTTACCTCCAAAACCTTAAAGTAAAAAACAACAACAACAACACAACTGACAATACCAAGTCAGGCAAAGATGTGGAATGGCTGAAAGGAGTTTTCACCCATGGCTGGTAGAAATGTAAGTTGATTAAGCCACTTTAGAAAATAGTTTGGCAGTTTTCTACAAAGTGAAATATATGATTTTTCTTGTAATCGGACAATCTTCCTTTTCGATAGTCTCCCAAGGGGACTGAAAACATATACCCTCACAAAGACTCCATGAGAATGTTTATATCAGCTTTACAAACAACAACCAGAAATTAGAATCGCCACATGTCCTTAGAATCAGATGAAGCAAGGAACAAGCAAGCTCTAGTATGTTCATTTAGTGGAACCCTAATCATAACCTAAGGAAGAAATCTACTGATAGAACAACATAGGCAAATCTCAGAACATGTGCTGAACAGAATAAGATACACTCAAAAAGGTACAAGCTGTATGATTCCACTGATGTGATATTCTGGGGAAATAAGCAAAACTGATATACAAAAGTAAGTAATTGCATAAGAGCAGGGAAGGAAGTGAATGGACTGCTAAAGGATACAAGAAAATCAGCAGAAACAAAAAGAATGTTATGTAGCTAGATTGTAGCATCATTACAAGGGTCTCTACAATTTTCAGCCTTTTTATTGGGTTTAAGTTATTACATGTATTTCACAGTATACATTTTAACTTTCACAACGATAAAAATTATCATTCTACTCTATATGGCTTATGAAGTCTATGAGCTTACAATTTTCAACCTTTATGAAATTATCCATTATATAATCATTAGAAATGCCATCATTGGAAAAATTGTGACCTTGGCCAGGAAAAATAAACATTAGTTACTGTAGCTAAAGAAAATGCTGAAAAGGAATCATCTCAGTGTCCAATAATAGGAATATTGTGGAACTCCTAACACTTTAAAGAATATTTTAATGATTAAAATAGCTGCAAATTCCAAGTATTTAAAATGTGACTTATATAATGCTAAAGAATAGAAAATTGCAATACCTATCTAAATGATTCAGTTCATATGTGACCAGAATTGAAAGGAAACTTGAAAAAAAAAAGTTGTATTTGTTCACAAGAAGCTATGCATTTACTTCTAATAGTGCCATCATGTTTTTTTTTAAGTTTTTATTATAAAACTGATGTACAGATAGGTTACAGTTTCATACGTTGGCATTGGATACATTTGTTGTACTGTTTGTTACCTTGTCCCTCATACCCCCCATCATGTTGTTCTTAAAACAAATAACAAAGAATGCTAGCTATTCAAGGAATGTCTTTGTGTCGTATGGTTATGGTGAGCCACTCTTTGGACTTCATGATGCTTATATAGCCAGGAGAGGAACAGATCACTGTGTCTGGACAGATCAGGGTATAGTTGGTATATACTTTGCTGTAAGAGTGTAAGGAGATCCTCTTCATCACTCCAAAGTTCGTGCTTATTTATGCCTCTCAAATTCCATTTCTCCCCACTCTCCCTTCAACCAGTTATGATTTAATGGCAATTGTATTTATTTTCCTCTTCCTGAATAACAAACTTACCAGCATAAGAACCTTGTTATCCAGGGTGTCAGTGCCTTCCAAGTGTAAGCCTAGTGAGTCAGAAGGCTGTAGCCTAGAGGACCACAGTCATCCTCCAGAGAATGTGGAATCCCTTGATTGGAATATATACCCTTGGGTTAAGATGAAACTAGTTATTTCTACCGGGAATTTCTCCAGCCCACATTTCATATCACTGACAGGTATTACTAATAGATCCCTCAGTGATCTCTAATACTGTATCTACACATGACTTCAAATCCTGCTCAGTACAGCACTTTATTATAACTAAGAGTTGACACATCAGCTTAAATCTATCTCAGATTAAAGCAATGTTTTCAGAAAGTGTCAATTAAAATCAAATAACAACCAGGCAAGTGTGGCTACTGACTGTAATCCTAGCTACTCAGAAGGATGAGATCTGAGGATTGTGGTTCGAAGCCAGCCCGAGCAGGAAAATCTGGGAGACCCTTATCTCCAATTAATCACAGAAAAAGCCAGAAGTGACCCTGTGGTTCAAGTGGTAGAGTGTTAGCCTTGAGCAAAAGGAGTTCAGGGACAATACCCAAGCCTAGAGTACAAGCCCCAGGAGCAGCAAATAAATAAATAAATAAAACACAATAAATTTGCTTCTGGATATAGCAAAAATGCTTCAAAGGGTTTACATTCTTTTTCAGAAAGCATAATTGTAGAGCCAGAAGGACCAGAGTAACTCCATATTGTACTAAGACCCAATTCTGTACCTGACTGACCTTACTGTAAGCCCTAAAGACCATACAACGCCCCGGGACAGGGAGTTCTCAGAAAAACCATAAACACCCATAAGAGTGACCGGCAGAGAAGAAAAACAAGTTTTGGAGCTATGCCAGGACTCCCCCACCCAGGTGTGGTTTCCAGTATCTAATTAAAACCCTGCAGCTGTGCACATATCCCCCTTACTACACCCCTATGGCTTAACCAATCAATTTTAAATGCATCAGTCCCTTGATCTGACCAATGACCCTTTCCAGATTCCTTCCCGCCACCAAATGCGCCAAACATGCTTTAGGATTATTTTATAATTTTCCCGGGATGTGTGTTGATTTGTTAAAAGATGCTATGATGTATGCTAAGTCCCTGCCTTCCCCCAAAAATGTATAAAACAGCTGGGAGCCCGAGGGGCAGGGCCTCTTAGCGTCGCCAGCGTGCTGAGTGCGCGAAGGATAGAGCTAGCTCGAAATAAACGCTCTTTTTGCTGCTTGCATTGGTCTTAGTCTCTGGAGGTCTTTTCCAGGGATCCGATCTTGGGCATTTCATAATAATACTCATAATCCATGGGGCTTTTATTTTCCATCCAAGTTATTTATTGTGTTGCTTTAAGAAATGTCTATGTTCTCTATCATTTAGATCAGTAGCTTAACAGAATAAAGTAGATGTAAAAATGACATTGTCTCTTAGTCACTGAGACTATATTTGAGAAGCAACAACAGGAAGATAGCTTCTTTAGTTCTTGTCCTTTACCTCTGTAACAGGGCACTTCAGAATTTCCAAAGTGAAATTATTGGTCTGGGCTCACATCGTTCTTGAAAAAAATGTGGCGATCTAGGCATTATTATAATCTTTGCTTCAAGTTGGAAAGACCACTCTAGGTCAGTCAAGGTCAGATCAGTATACACATCAGTTGCCCAAGCTGAGTGACTTCTCAAGCGGATAAAGTCACACTTAGTTTCTTCTAGTTAAAACCACATTTCCTGCCTGTCAAAGAATCAGATGCAAGACATTGCTTTCATAAAATTATTCTGGCTGCATGGGCTGGGAATATGGCTTAGCTGTAGAGCGCTCACTTTGCGTACATAAAGCCCTGGGTTCAATTCCTCAGTACTACATAAACAGAAAAGGGCAGAAGTGGAGCTGTGGCTCAAGTGGTAGAGTGCTAGCCTTGAGCAAAAAGGAAGCCAGAGACAGTGCTCAGGCCCTGAGTCCAAGCCCCAGGACTGGCAGAAACACAAATTATTCTGGCTACAAGTAACAGCCAACACAAACTACCTTTGAATACCACTGTGCCTCCTTTAACAAGCAGCCCCAGCTTTGTGTCCATAAAGAAATTGAAGCCTCAGGTCTCTATCTACCTGCTGTGGTGTCTTTAGCGACAGGTTTCCTGTCCCGCCCCAAATTAGTTTCCTTCATAGTCAAAAGATGGTGGTCATGGGGGCTGGAAATATGGCCTAGTGGCAAGAGTGTTTGCCTCGTATACATGAAGCCCTGGGTTCGATTCCCAGCACCACATATATAGAAAACCGCCAGAAGTGGCGCTGTGGCTCAGGTGGCAGAGTGCTAGCCTTGAGCGGGAAGAAGCCAGGGACAGTGCTCAGGCCCTGAGTTCAAGGCCCAGGACTGGCCAAAAAAAAAAAAAAAAAAAAAAGATGGTGGTCAGTGGGAGGACAATGCTTTCTTGTTTTTATTAGGTAGACAAAACCCACCTATGTGTGTGTGTGATAAACTATTCCTTCAGTCCTATTGGGCTTCTGGGGTCACAGGTGCATCTTTGGACAATCAACTGTCACAAATAAATGTCATAGAATTGATAAATGGTGTAGGAAACAGCCTCCCCACCTTGGAATAGAGAAGGAGCCAGCTTTCCCAAGCTTACAGACCTCTCTTTTTTATGTAGGCCTGGTTGAATTTGGGCTCCACCAACTCCATCCGTGAGAAACCATGCAACACAGAGCAGAGGCACTACACTGATCTAGTAAAGGACCCAGAGGCTCTAGCTGTACTGCCTCAACTTTCAGACCTAAGACCTAAGACCTCAGTTACAGGGCCCATTCCATGAGATAGCCAGGCACATTAGTTTCTGATGGATGCTTTAACAAGTTACCAAAATTGGGTGGCTCAAAACAACATGGATTCATTAACTTAAACTGTAGGTATTAGAAGCCTAAATAAGTCAACAGGGTGGCATCAGGGAAGAAACTTCCACAAAGGCCCTGTAAAGTCCCTAACTTGGAGTCCTTTTCTTCTATCTTTAAAGTATGTCACTCTAACCTCTGGTTCTGGGTTACTGTCTTCTTTGTCTTTGATTCTCCTGCCTTCTTCTTACAAGGACTCTTATGATTACAATGTCATTGGACCCATTCAGATAATCGAATATAATCTCATTTAAAGATCCATAGCTTAATCACATAAGGAAAGAAAATTGTTCTCCATTAAATCACTAGGAAATGTATTATACATCGCCTCGGAGGGAGGGAGCCAGCAAAGTCTGTGAAGTAAGCCAGACTCAGAGAAACATAGGTTACATGGCTTTTCTCATTTTTGGTAGCTAGAAAGTGCTTCTACAAGTAAACACACTGGATGATTAAAAGAAATATCCTGGGACGTGATAAATTTTACAAGACTAGAAGCAGTCACTCACAGTGAGACCAAAGGAGGATGAACTTAGGAGAGGATCACAAAGGTACAATAGCTTTGTGCATCTGATCATATAAAATATTTGTCAAAATGAACTCCAGGAAATGGAAACTAGAGGAGCGTGTGTGTGTGTGTGTGTGTGTGTGTGTGTGTGTGTGTGTGTGTGTTTCCTGTCCTGGGGCTTGGACTCAGGGCCTGAGCAATGTCCCTGGCTTCTTTTTGCTCAAGGCTAGCACTCTGCCACTTGAGCCACAGCGCCACTTCTGGCCTTTTCTATATGTGTGGTGCTGAGGAGTTGAATCCAGGGCTTCATGTATGTGAGGCAAGCAATCTTGCCACTAGGCCATATTCCCAGCCAAGAGGTTTTTTGTTTTTCCTTTGTTGCTGTTTGTTTTCTTTTCTTTTTGACATTTTTGTTTGTCTGTCTTTAGGAAGTCAAGTGCATGCACAGAAATGGAAGGGACAAAAGGTGAACTAATGCAGCAGTGATACTCATTAGACACTATGTTAAAAATGAACTATACAACTTAAATGTTGAGCAGGAGAGAAAAACTGGGAGAAGGTGAGGGAAGGGGTGACATTGTCCAAAAACAAAATGCAAAAATGCAAAGTACACTTTGCATTGCAAAGTGGGTCTCCTGGAGTGAATGACACTCTACCTTGTTATTAACCCAGGACTCCTGTTCTACTTTTCAATAGACTGACTACAAGCCGAGGATGGAAATGCAGTGCTAAGATGCCCACATCACCAACACAAGACAGCGGAGGGGAGAAGCAGTAAGAAAGTCAAAGTTCTGAGTAAAAAAGTTGATCTTCCTTTTATGAAACGTGTATGTGTGCACACATACACATGAACACACACATGTGGGTGCATGTTAGTCCCAAGGCTTAAACTCAAGGCTTTTAGCTCTAATTCAGCTTTTTTAATCATGTTTGGCACTTTACCACTTGAGACATGCCTCCAGACCCAACATTTTGGTAGTTAATTGGAGATATGGGTCTGGTAGGCTTGTCTGCCTAGGTTGGCTTTGAAGTGCAATCCTCAAATCCTCAGTATGCAGGATTACAGTTGTGAGTCACAATGCCTCATCTGTTTGCATATATATATATATATATATGCATATGTATATAATACTACACACACATACATGTATCACACAGAAGAACTGGGGAAAAGTCTGGAATAAGGAAAACTTTCTCAGAAAGTGATTCCTTTTTACTTGATTCCATCTGCAAGTTTAACTAAACATTGTCTTTCATACCACAGTGTGAAGACCTCTGTATGCTTTAGGAAACGACAATTTTAGAAAACTGTCAGAACAACCTTCCCTACAGCAGGAAACATGTCCTACTATGATTCATGTTATGTACCATAGCACACATGCAACTCACACCTCTAATTCCAGCTATTGAAGAGACGATGATTGCGATTGGAAGCTAACTTACTAGGGATAAATATTTTCAAGATCCCAGCAGCACATAGTGAGTTATGTCTGACAATTCAGCCATTGATGGGAGTGTAAATAGGAGGATCATAGTTTAGGCCAAGCCACCCATTAACATAGGATCCTATTCAGAAAAATAAATAAAAGCAAAACAAGATGGAGTAGGCCTCAAATGATAGAGCACCTGCTTAGCAGGACTCTGGATTCAAATTTCAGTACTACCAATATTTAATAATAATAGCATAATTAGTAATCATATTAATAAGAATAACTCTTCCAGATGACTCCAATAAGCTAAAATTTTAGAATACCCGCCTTACAGTTTTCTTTTTGAGCCTCAGTTTCTTCAATGACAAACTAGTGATACAGCTTTTTTCACTGTGTTGATGTATGAGATTTGCAAAATAATGTGAATTGAACAAAAAATATTTTGTGTTCAATAAACATCTTTCAATTCAGTGATAGTATTAAAAGCACAACCCAAGCTTAGCACCAGTGCTCAGGTCTTATGCTAGCTATTTAGGAGGCTGAGATCTGAGGACTGTAGCTTGAAGCCCATCTGGTCTTCTGGTCAGTAAAGTCTCAGATTAATCACCAAAAAGCTGGAAGTGGAGCTGTGACTCAACTAGTAGAGTGTTATCCTTGAACACAAAAGCTCAGAGACAGCACCTAGGCCCTGAGTTTATGCCCTAGGACCAGCACACACAAACACACGGGTGCCCACAAACACACATGTGCACACACACACAATCCAAATAATATTGTTGACTTGGAGACTACCTTCTATGATATTTATTGCTTAAGTATAAATTGTATTCAATATCTTCAGAAAACACATGAAGCAGTTAGGAATTAAGACAATGTCACACAATAAAGAAGCACCTTAAAAGTCCTCTTCCCATCTCTCCTTCCTGTCACACCTTCCACAGAGTAATCCTCTTGTCCACTCCCAACACTTCTGATTCACCTCCATCTACAGCCTTACACCTGCTCCGAATCTCTTCCTGTCTCTTTTTATCCCTCACATCTTAACCACATGTTTTATGCTTTTGTCATTCTGATTCTTTCTGGTAGAAATAAGTGAAAAAAGTATTTTCACTCCAGGTTGGATAACAAATCTCAATTTAAAAGATTCACTTACTCATTCATTCGTTTGTTTGTTTATTGCTGGTCCTGGAGCTTGAACATGGGACCTAGGTGCTGTAACCCAAGCCTCTTTGTGCTCAAGGCACTATAGCATTCTATCACTTGAGCCACAGTGCCATTTTTTGCTTTTTCTGAGTAGTTTATTGGAGCTAAGCGTCTCATAGACTTTCCTGCCTGGTCTGACTTCAAACTGTGATCCTCAGATCTCAGGCTCCTGAGAAGCTAGGATTACAAGTGTGAGCCACCGGCACCTGGCTCATAGATTCCAATGTAAATGATCAGTGAATAATTTATTCTTGGCATCTAAGATGAACCAGTAATGGTTAAAGCCTATAATCCTAGCTACTTGGGACTCAGAGATAAAGGTATCACAGTTAGAGACCAGAATAGGCAAAAGGAGTTCTTAGAACTTCATCTCAAGCAGTGGCTGGGCACCATGGTGTGTGCCAGCTATAGGGAAACGCATGACTTGTATAGTGGCCCACAGCTGCCATCCCCAATGACATGTAGGAAAACGGTAGCCCTGGCTGGCCTAAGCAAGACTCTATCTCAAAATGCATAAGGTGATGCTAAGTGAAATGAACTCCATGTTATGGAAACGACTGTTATATCACTGTTGTAATTACTTTCAACACTCCATGTGAAACCGTAGCTTCTATTGTTGATAATCCTCTTGTATCCCCTTCCTGTGGTTGTACCCGCACTATCACTGTATCTTATCTGAGTACACTGGAAACTGTATATACTGGTATTAGAACTAGGGAAGTGAAAGGGAATATCAAAATCGAGAGACACAGGATAAAAAGACAAACGACTACAAAAGCAATACCTGCAAAACTGTTTGGTGTAAACCAACTGAACAACTCATGGGGGGAGAGGGGAAGGGGGAGGGGGAGGGGGGAATGAGGGAGGAGGTAACAAACAGTACAAGAAATGTATCCAATGCCTAACGTATGAAACTGTAACCTCTCAGTACATCACTTTGACAAAAAATAAGAAAAAATGTATAGACAAAACAAATAAGCAGTACATAAAGGCGATGAAGTTGCATAGTGCCTGCCAAACAAGAGCAAGATCCTGAGTTCAATCCAGGTATCACACATAAAGAAAAAAAATTAAAATTAAAAAAAATACCTGTTGTATCGGACAACATTGATGGTGCTGCTCATACACACCTTCCAAGCATTGACAGGCACATGTTTCCAGACACACACACACACACACACACACACACACACGCACACATTTTCCAAAGTCCATTTTTCCTCTTTCTAATAGATGTTTTAAAGCGGATCTGACTTTGAATATCCACCTAGTAACAATTACATAACACATACTAAGTGCTAAGTCAAGCTTTCGAAACCATTTTTACATAGGACAACTGATTAGAGCCTTACAGATAGGCTGCAGGATGGGGCTGGGAAAGGGGGCCGCTGCCCCAATATGCCTGACGTTCCTCCACTCTCAGCAGCGCGCGATCATGATCATAACAAGCAGAGTCACAGGCTCCTCTGAAAATTATGGTGACATGAATCAAAAGCTTTCTGTACAACTATGATTATATTCAAGAACAGAATGGCTGTATGTATTATAATAGATGCAGTAATATATTTGTATTATTTAATAAGATATTCATGTCTGGCATTAATGTATTATAGTAGATATAATGTACATTGTATAAGTTGTAACAAGAAGGCACATATTCTATACTACATATAAAGAGGTTTATAATAGATGGTACCGTGTGTGTGTGTGTGTGCGTGTGTGTGTGTGTATTCGTGTGTGTGCCAGTACTCAGGCTTAAACACTGTCCCTTAACTTTTTCATTCAAGGCTGGTATTCTACTACTTGAGCCACAGCACGACTTCTGACTTTTTGGTGGTTAACTGGAGATAAGAGTCTTGTGAACTTTCCTGCCTAGGCTGGCTTTGAACCAGAGTTCTCAGATCTCCTCCTGTTGAATAGCTAAGATTACAGACATGAGCCACCAGGGCCCAGCTTCATGATGCCCTTTTACATCCGTTCTTCCATGGTGGGGAGCTGCCATGCTAGCTCGTGAACCTGCTCTGCTGGTTTTCTGGTTAGATCTGGAGCCCCAGAGCCCATCAAATCCTCAGAGGAAGAATGCCACAGCTGTTTACCACACTGAACGGTAGGTTCCTCAGCAACTGATTACCATCGCATGAGAATGTGAGAGGAGTTACAGGTGACGCAGAAAGAGAGAAGAGACAGTAATATATGAAGACATATTACAGAAATATGCAAATGATAGACTTGTCATTTCACCTAGAGAGCCCTGCAGTCTTCAGCCTGGTCTTCTTCAGTCCTATAGCAATTTGCCAGGCCCCTGACATCCCCTGGGCCGAATGAAAAACCTCTCCTCTCGAGATTTCAGAACATGTTTTTGTTCTTTATAACTTAAAAGACCCTACACACTGATTTTATGAAGTGAGATGTTTAAAATTTTCTCTGGATGGCTAAGCCTTAACCCATCTTCCCCCCGCCCCCCCTGCCTATCCCCTCTGAAAAGGAAGCAGGCAAAACAATAAAGATCAAATACTTCAGTACTGGAACTAAGTGATTTTTATTTTCCGGAGCAGAATTTTCTTATCAACTACTGAGCGGGACAAAAATAAAATCCTCAACTTAAGATGGAAAATATACTTTGAGCTTTATCTCCCTTGCTCACCCTGTTTAAATAAAATGTGTGCACAGAGAGTAACACAATGTTTGCCATAAAGGAACCAAGCACACAAGGTTTGTGCAGTTTGACCAAATGTTCCATTCCATTTAGGTCACTGGAGACTTTGGTGAAAATGTGTACATTTTCCTTACTCTTTGTTGCTTTGGGTGTTGTTGTTATTAACAAAATTTTTGTTATTAACAAAAATGTTATTATTGTTGTTGTTTGTTTTGGTGCGGGTCCTGAGGCTCAAACCTAAAGCCTAGGTGATGGGCCTGAGCATTTTTTTTTTTTTTTTTTTTTTTTTTTGCTCAAGGCTAGCACTCTACCACTTGAGCCACAGCTCCACTTTCAGCTTTTTTGATAATTAATTGGAGGTCAGAGTCTCACAGGCTTTCTTGCGTGGGCTGGCTTTGAACCATTATCCTTAAATCTCAGCTTCTTGAGTATCTAGAATTACACTGGTGCCCAGCATATTTTCATATTTTTGCTTTTTTGTAATGATACCAAATTGCTACTAAATGTGCTGATCCAGAAGGTGTCTGTGGAGGCATGTCTATGATCAGGTACCAGGGATAAGAAGACTTAGAAAATGAGGCTGAATAACCAGCAGCTTAGGGGAGGAGTGCTTCTTCTACACTACTGGCCCTCTGAAATTGTGTTAGGATAAGTCTGCTCCTTTCCAGGAAACTGCATTTCCTATCAAGGCATTAACCCACATTAATATCCTGGTCCTCGGGCTGGGGATATGGCCTAGTGGCAAGAGTGCCTGCCTCATATACATGAGGCCCTGGGTTCGATTCCCCAGCACCACATATACAGAAAACGGCCAGAAGTGGCGCTGTGGCTCAAGTGGCAGAGTGCTAGCCTTGAGCAAAAAAAGAAGCCAGGGACAGTGCTCAGGCCCAGAGTCCAGGCCCAGAGTCCAAGCCCAGGGCTGGTCAAAAAAAAAAAAAAAATCCTGCTCCTGAGAGGGAATAGACAAATAAAAATTTAAAAATAAATAAGTAATAGACTCCTCTCTTGTAGCTACAGTGTAGGTGGCCCATGTGTATGAATGTTTTTTTTTCCTTTTGTTCCAGTATTTGGAGAACAAGAAAAATGAATCAGAAAGCAATGTTTCTTGTTTCACAGGACCAAAAACAGTATTGGTACTAGATTCTAATGAGTAATTCATCCATACATGTTGTTTCACCTAATTGAACAGTATTTTCCAACCCCGGAAAAGGGCAGTCAACTTCTCCCCTCCCCTCCATTTTTTCTCCTCTGGCTCTGGCTCTGGCTTTTTGGCTCTGGCTCTCTCATTCTTTCTGTCTGTCTGTCTCTCTCTCTCACATACACACATATATACACACATCTGCATGCAGAAAACTCTCAGGTGCATTATTAGCAGAGCTACTGCACTCAGTTCAAGATAGGAGTTCTGTTTTACTTTCAGTGCCTGCAGAACAATTCCAGAGTCAGGACTTTGAGGATAATAAACATTCTGCTACAGTTCCAGATAAAGCTGAGTTTACACTGTTTGAGACAGACAACTCTGAGGAACTCGGACAAGTAAAGGACCCAGAGATAAGATTCCTTCCTACCTAATTATTCCCAATAAGGGAGACCATAGAGTCCATGTTTCTTTGGGTCTGGCTCGCTTCACTTAGTATAATTTTTTCCAAGTCCTTCCATTTCCTTACAAATGGGGCAATGTCATTCTTTCTGATAGAGGCATAAAATTCCATTGTGTATATGTACCACATTTTTCTGATCCATCTCCCTTATTGGGAATAATTAGCACAGGATTAGGCAAGCCACAGCAGAGGATCACAAGAGCCCAATAGCTATACCCTTATGATCACATAAGATGATGCTAAGTGAAATGAACTCCATGTTATGGAAACGATTGTTATATCACAGTTGTAACTACTTTCAACATCCCATGTGTATCTGTAGTTTATACTGTTGATGATGTTCTTGTATTACCTTCTTGGATTGTACCTACACTATCTCTGTAATCTTATCTGAGTATATTGGAAACCGTGTATACTGGTATTAGAATTAGGAAATTGAGAGGGAATACCAAAATTGAGAGACAAAGGGTAAATTAAGAGAAACAACAACAAAAGCAATACTTGCAAAACTGTACGGTGTAAGCGAACTGAACACCTCAGGGGGGAAAGGGGGAGGGGGGAAGGGGGTATGAGGGACAAGGTAACAAACAAACAGTACAAGAAATGTATCCAATGCCTAACGTATGAAACTGTAACCTATCTGTACATCAGTTTTATAATAAAAATTTTAAAAAATTCACTACATAAACAACAAAAATAAATAAATAAATAAAAATAACAACATCAAAAAAAAAAGATTCCTTCCTAGCAATGTCAAAAGCAAGGAGAAATTTAAAAAGTAGTATTTTTTAAAGCTAGCCTTATAAAATGCTTCATAAAAACAGAACCATTGTAGAAAATACAAACTTGTACTTCAGGTTAAATTAAGCATATCTGGACATAGAATTTTTTTTTGGCTCAGAAAATGAGCATTTAAAAACTGGATCACTGAGACTGGTCTTCACCAGATGTGCAGCAGCAGATATTGGAGCAGGTTAAATTTCAGGAACCTTCCTCAAAGACTTTGAAAAGTAAAAATTAGACTCACTAGTTAAAATTATTTTATTAAAGCCCAAGGAAAGAACTTAGGGTTTCTTTTTGCTTAGTTTACTAGGGAGCACTTCAGCTAGTGCTCCACTTCCTGCCACAGAAAAAGAGAGGTAGCCATGAATTTTCATCCACTCTTAGAAAACTGAGACATACCACTCTGTCAGACCAGCTTGAAATCATTTGCTTTTGGTATTTGTGTAACCAGGAAGTATAAAATATTACTTTGACTCAAAGTCCTGCAATAGTTTTCATTCATATCCAAAGTCTACAGAAAGCATGGCATTCAGTCTTCCATCAAACGTTCCCTGAATATGTACCTTGTGCCAGGCTCAGCTCTGGGCACTGTAAACTCAAAGATGTATAAGAACATTCAGTAAGTATCTGTACCTATTCATTTGGCCTCAAATTGGCACGACATGAGCTGGGCACAGGTGATGATGGCTCACACCTGTAATCCTAGTTACTACAGTGGCTTGGCATCTGAAGACTGCGATTCTAAGTCACCCTGGGCAGGTAAATCTGTGAGACTTATCTTCAATTAGCTACCCAAATGCTGGAAGTGCAGCTGTATTGTCACTGAAGATTGCCTTAATACAATCTCATTATGGTCAACTACAATAATAACGCAAACCAAGCTAACAAAATCAACTGTTACCAATATTAACTCTTGAAAAAATTAAGTAGACCTTGATATATAATTAATATGACATATACTTGATGACATTGATTAATATAATAGATGTTGACACAATGTACATGCTTTTAACATTAAAATTATGTTGCTAGATATTAAAAATATTTCTCTCAAATGCATTACTCTTCCAAGATTTTGTTCATATTATGTATTTTTAGAAATATTTTGACATATAATTTATTTTTATCTTTTTTGTTTCTTAAGCTCCTTTTCATCAAAATAGCCAACAATAACTTTTTTAACTTATTTATTTATTGTCAAAGTGATGTAGAGAGGGGTTATAGTTTCATATGTAAGGCAATGAGTATATTTCTTATCAAACTTGTTACCTCCTCCCTCAATTTTCTCCCACTTTCCCCCCTCCTCAATTGCCCCCACCCCCTGAGTTGTACTGTTGGTTTACAGCATCTTGTCTTGTAAGTATTGCTGTTGCACTGGTTCACCTTTTACCCTTTGTCCTCCCTTTTGATGTTCCCCTTTCCTTTCCTAGTTCCCATAAGCATACATACAACACCCAGGGTACCAAAATCAGTTACAGTGACATCAGGAGTAAAACCATGGGGAAGAAAGACAAAGAAAAAGGCATAAAATTTCACATGGTACATTGGAAATAACAACAAAGATAAACTACCTAATGCCATAACTTGGAGTATATTTTGCTTAGAATCATCTTATGTGTTCATATGGACATAACTAACTATCGAGCTATTGTGATCTTCTGCTAGGACTATCCTACACATGTACTAATTGTTACCAATGAGAGAAACCTTGGACTCATGTTTTTTGGGGTATGGTTCACTTCACTTAGTATGATTTTGTTTTATAATTACTGAAATTAAACTTTGTTCAGCTGTTTCTTTCTACATAACCAAAGTTTCTACATAGAAAACAAACCAATAAGATTTTTCTGGGAGCATTCCCTCCTGTACATGTTCTTTGCATTCTGTTCAGCTACTCTAAAATATCACCTAAAGGGAGGCAGGGGAAAAATGAGGGAGGAGGTAACAAGTTGAACAAGAAATGTACTCTCTGTCTTACATATGAAACTGTAACCCCTCTGTACTTCATTTTGACAATAAAGGGGAAAAAATATCATGTAGAACTTACTTTTTATGTTCTTAATGACTAACTCTGGAACTGCTTTGGGCATATTGAAGCATATACATTAAGTACTCCAAATGAAAGATTTCCTCTGAGCTCAAACTATGAATTCTGACAATCTCACTTAGAAAAATAAAAGAGCCTAAGATATGAATGGAAATAAAAGTGTAAATCTTTTATGTATTTTAAGTATTTAGTAATTTAAATTAGAACAGATCTTTAAACTATAGTAAATAACTTGAAAGACATTTTCCCTGCTTTAATATCATTATATTACTATGTATTATTAGTAAATTTTATTTGTTGAAACTATTTTGTGTGCTTGGCCTATACCAAGGTATTTATGAATTTAACAGAATTTTTCTACTGGTGGAATTTGCAAGAATTTTATTCCCTCACAAGTGACAGGGGCATTTTTTTGTTGCCAAGCAGAATAGAAAAGATACAATGTTAGGATTTACCTTCCTTTAGAACCCAAAGAGAGCTTTCTATTGCCTTTGCAGCTTGAAAGCAAGGGAAACAAGTTTCCCAAATGCTATTTAAATTCACTTCCCAGAATGTAAAATCAGGTCATTTAAGAGAGGGAAAGGATCCAAGACGAAGAAGAAGAAAAAAAAAAGACCCAAGGAAGCCATGTGTCATTAATTCCGTTATAAATTATTAGCCAAAAGCAGCTTCTCAGCGTTTGTATTTGATGAACAAAAATTGATTGCTTCAAGGGCATTTCAATCCTTTTGATGTTCCCATCTTTTAGTTTACCACAAATCTGAATCCTTAACAGAATGATTATAGCATTATAGTAATCCTGAAAGCCAATACTAAAGGATTTGCAAGAGCAATGGAGATCAATAGTTTGAAAAAGAATGTCTTTTTGAATTGACAGCGCTGTCTCGCCTGATCGTGAACCTGAACAAAATAAGTGCAGTCTAAGTACACAAACAACCGCAAAGGCTGCTAGGATGAGCTGGTCCTTGCAGCCTTTGAATAGGCCCAGGCGCTGAATATTTCTCCAGGATTAAACCCCAGCTAATGGCAACCCAAAGATATTTTACAAACAATCAGCCTCCTCCCAAAAATAGTTAAGATAATACATTAAGGGTCTTGATTTGGTATTCAAAAGACTGGGTTCAGCTACAGGTTCAACATTTGCTTTCACATAGTTTGAGATTATGGGAAATTGGATTAGCGATAACATTGCCTTAATGGCCAGCTTCTTTGGGCCAGTTTGAAATGGAGAATCCCTACCGAATTCCAGGATGAATTGGAAAGAGTCATGTCCTTAACATATCTCACATGAAAAAACCCAATAGAATAGCCTAGAAGTTATGCAAAGACATAATTGCCCACATCTATGGGATTTCCAAGTTGTAACATTATTTAAAATGTCAAAAGACAAGAAAAAAGACAGTTGACTGTAAAGGCTCTTTGAACAATTCAAGGATTAGCATAAAATTATACATAAAGGAGAGTTAGGACAGCAGCGCACTTACTCGCCACAGTGGGGGCATTGTTAGCAAACGCAAATGGACTCAGGGAAAGTGTGAAGGCATCTTAACATTGTCTGCAGACCCCCAGGCTTTAACTTGATGTATATATTTTCCAATTCTTTGTTTTCCTAGACAAGAGGCCAGCTTAGTGCACTGGAGAAAGGAGTCAGGAGGCTTCAGATGGCACACATCTGGAGAACATCCCATGGAAAATTGTGAATGGCTAAGTAATCTCTTTCAGTACCAAGACAAGGAGTGGTAATTTATGGCTTAACAGACTACAACCCCTGCCATTAATTCTAACATACAAACCTTAAGAGGAATGATTTGAGAGAGTAAAGTATGCAATAGCAATTAACAGAAGCACAACTATCATTCCTGAATGACAGGAGTTTCACACTGTCATTGAAAGATGAAAAAACAAAGTCTTCTGCCTGCGCTGCTTCTATTGTTTGGCCACTACAAGGAGTAGCCCAGCTGAATGTGACAGTGCTCTATTGGTTCAGAGCCTCACATTTATGGCATCTAAAGGACTGGCTCAAAGCAAGAGCATGTTAAAAATTGCAATCTCTGAGAGTTGTGCTGGACAGACCTAAGCATTTTATTTGGAGGCTGTGCATGATAACATATGAATCTTAGAGCTAACCTTTTTCTCAAGCTGTTTAAAATGTTTTGTAGCTGTTCTTGTCTACATGAATCAAAAGAAGGATAAGCAGGAACTAGCATAAATAATAGCTGCCTTAAAAGGGGGCAGCAAAATTGATAGCGCTACAAATGGCAGCCACCTGTACCAGGAAAACTCAAAGAAAGAGAAGAAGTATTTGAGGAGAAAGAATAATTGGAGATGTGACAGCAAAGAATAGAAATCACTCTCCAGAAGGAGTTTTAAAAAGCTCTTCTCTCTCCTACTTAATCACTGTTCCCTTAAACCATAAATTAAAATGCAATGCATATGTTATATGCATTATGAGTAGGAATACTCATGGAATCTAAAGCATTTTAACATTGCCTGGCTTGTTTTCATACTGCCGGACCCCAATTTCATGAATGATCTATACAAGTGACTCTTCCACATCATATTTGATTACAATTTTATTGATCTTATTGGTGAGCAATTACCTCAAATGCTGTCATGAGTGCATAAACAAAATGTTGACTTATTATTCTTTCCTTTAGCAAAATTTTCAGGGACAGTTCCCTAAACATGTGAAAGAAATCTGTGAAAGGAGAAAGAACTTGCCAACGATTTACCTTCCAAAATGTAAACAGTGTCACTTGATAATAATACCTTTGTTGTGATCAAATAAATATTTCAATTGAATATTTTAAAGGCATATATTGTTAGAAAAATAAACATACTGTCTCCAAACTAAAATTATTTGAAGAAAAAAATATTTAACACCAACTCCTCAATACATGAACAACTCAATTGAACCTACATAGTTGACATCAACTTGCCTTCTGGTAGAAACCCACTGTGAAATAAGGCTCTCCAAGAGGCGTATAAACTAGCAGTCTACACACCCTGAAATGTATTTCTGATGTAACACAAAAGAGTAGTCTTCCTTCCTGGTTTCTGAACCAGAAACCTTTGGAATTCCCTGCATGGTAAGAGCCACTTTAGTTACATTCTTACTGAGCCCCCTTCTGTCCCAATTAAGTTTATCCAAATGAGATGGCTTAGATTGTAAGGCCTAAATGGTTTCTCTCTAGACTGGTCACCAGAAAGAGCAAGTGATCAATGCAATGGAACTTTTGGCTCCACCTAAAAACTCTAGGCCAAAGAAGGAGAGTTGGAGATTAAGTTCTATTAGAAAAAAAAGACTCATATAAAGAATCAGATTTGATATTCTTCTGGCAGGGTGCTGCTCTGGAGAGCTCTGCGCATGAGCAGCCCAGGACTCTGAATAGCTTGCTTGCCTTATGTATTTTGTTCATTTGGCTTTCTTGAGTTGTATCTTTTGGAATAAACTCATAAGTATAAATAAGTGTCTTCATTATGCAAACTATTCAATAATTCATGTAGTCTGAGGAGAAGGTTTTGGGAACTCTCAGGTTGTAGCCAGTGGGTTAGAGATATAGGTGAGACCTGAGACTTACAATTGATGGATGAATTGGGTACAGTATAAAATCCAGTGGGTTTCCCCAGAGTACTGGAGAATCATTTGGTGTGGGAGAGAGAAAAATCCACAGATCTCCATATTAGAAATGACATTAGTAAAGAAACTGTTTTTTCCTGGTGTCATTAGTACAATTGTTTCACTACAAACAATATTACCTAAAAGCAAATCTCATAAACAAATGATGACCATGATGATAATAATTATGATGATGATAAAAACCTCCTTATTCCAAAAGATTTTGAGGATCACTTATGGATGAAAATGCCACAATCAAGCACTAAGAGAACAAGGGAATCCCCTTGATGCTGGATGACAGAAACTTCCCCTATGTCATCTACACTCAAACCATGTTCTGTGCAACACTGGACCCAAAAGATGTTCTCTGCAGAAAAATGAGTCCACAATCAATTATGTTGGGAGTTATTACAACTACATACCAATTGAAGAATCACAACCCGTTTCATTGTATAAAGCTTCTTCTGAAGAATCCCTTCAGTAAAAGAAAGATATTAACTCTGCTCCAATTGAGTATTTCAGTTTATTATTTCACACCTGACTTAATTTGTTTATGTGTTACACCACTAACATTGTTGAAATCAGCCATATGAAGTAACTAGATGTCTCAGTCCCAAAGCCAAATCATTAGAAGAAAGAATATGGCTGGTCCATTTTAGGATAACTCAACAGAAAACCTTGGCTAAAGAGACACTATAGAAGCATATGAAGACAGGATTCTGAGGGTCCACCCTATGAAGTCGAGGGAGAGTTTCCAAAGGATCAGATAGCTTATGGATTGAGAAACTTCTTTAAAAGTGTTCACTGCAGGTGTTGCGACTGTGATTTAGCAATTTCTGTCTTCATTAAAAAGACAGGCAAAACTGAATACGGTGGGCCAGGCTTGTAATCCAAGCTTTTTAGGAAGCAAAATTTGGAAGGACTATAGTTTCGAGGCCAGTGCAGGGAAAATGTTCATAAGTCTCCCATCCCAACCAATAGCTGGGGTAAGGGCATTTCACACCTGCCATCCCAAATACTCAAGAAATGTAAATTGGAGGATCATGGAAGCTCATCTCTGCTTAATCTCCCATCTCCTCTCCAAATAATTGAAATAAAAGGGCTAGGAGCAGAGTAGAGCAGCTGCCTAGCAAACACAAAGTCCTAAGTTCAACTCTCAATAAAAGGAAGGAAGGAAGGAAGGAAGGAAGGAAGGAAGGAAGGAAGGAAGGAAGGAAGGAAGGAAGGAAAGAAGGAAGTTACAATACTATGAACATAGGAAGATCAACAAAAAACATTACAAACAGATAATAGAAAGACCTAAGTAGTAAACTAACAATGACAGTATTATTGCAGTGGCTTGTAGGGTACTGTGATCTTCACTTCCTTAATATCTGATTGTGTGAACTAAAGTTTCAATGAGGAAAACACATTTTAGATTCTGCTTCAGGTATTCCCCTATTTAGTAATAATTTGAGACATTTTCTGAGATACCATCTAAGCTTTTACTTGCAGTAATTCATTCTAACAACTGTAAATTCATACTGTCAACTTCCTAAAATGATGCAGCAGATGCCTAGAGAAGTAAGTTTTCAAGTGTCATGCAGCTCAAAAAAAATGGAAGAACCCGATTTTCAACCAAAGGAAACTATAGTTTAATGACCTTGTTTAAGCCAGTGGCAACAGGTATGCTTCAACTAGCCTTGTAAGGAAATAAAAACAAAGATGTTCAAACTTAAAAGTACAATTTAATTTGGGTATTAGTTGCTTCTGTCTATAATCCTAGCCACTCAAGAGGTTGGAATCGGCAAAGCCAACCAATTCTTTTCTGTAATTAGCCGGGGGGTGGGGGGGGAGTAGGGGCGAGGGGCTGGAAATGGAGAAATGGAGGGACTCAAGAGCTTCATCTGTGTGCAAAAGAAAAAAAAAAGCCATGTGAGTGCTCAAAGGTCTGAGTTCAAGCCCCAGTGTGGCACAAAAGAAGAAGAAAAGTACAATTTAAGCCGCCCTACCAATAAAAGCTGTGAAACACAAAGTTCACCAGCAAAGCAAGATGAAAAAACATTGTCTCTGAAGTCAGTCAGGAGCACATGCTTTATACCATATGCAGAGAGAAACTCAATCCATTGGTCCTGGGGATTACATTTTTTCTCCTCGGTTCCTGTGAATTGAGGAAGAATTAAAAGAGTTTCTGTTAGGGCAAAAAGCTTTCCAATGAGGTTTTGTTCACTGGAGTTAAAGAACAGTTAATTTAAAAATATGTGCACTTAAGAAGAGTGTTTGATCTTCCAACAAGTAAACCAAGAATTTTCAGTAAAATGGAAAAAGTTTTATAAAGTCTGGAAGTGATATAAAATTGTCAGGAAAAATAAAATGCTTCAATTGTGTAATAGGGGCTTGGTGCCAAGACTGATAGGCTCTGTAGGAGCTAGAGATTCCCCAAAATGAGGGGCATGTACTTAGAAAATTTTATGGATACCAGTCAGGTCTGGGAATGTACCAGCCTTTTAGTATTCAGTAATTGGCAGGCACTTGAATATCAGTTTTCCTCTGGCTTTATTGACAGAGAAATCATCAAAGTCCCAAAGTGAGAGCAATGAAGGTCTCTGGGTCTTGCAAAGTCATGTTGCTCTCTCTAGACACCCTTCCAGGTGAGGTGAGTGAACTCTCTCATGGATGGCCTCAGAACGCTCTCAAAGATTACCTGTGGTTTTTCAAAGAGATGAGTCTTCTCTCGAGTATGTAGGCTATTATGTATTGAACTATTATGTATTGAAGTGCCAATAGCTAAGATGGGAAAAAATAAGTTCAAAGGTTAGGAAACGCTAGAACTGGAAACAAATTCAAGGAAAGTCTTAGAGGGCCAAACAGAAGTGTTTGGTCAGGGCAGAAATCTGAATGTGATTATCATATGGCTTCCTAAGACAAGGAGCCTGACTGGAATGAGGGAGAAGAATGCACACTGGGAAGCATTATAATATGCTTTTCCTCTCTGGTCCTCAGCAAAGAAACCTTGACATCATCCCCAGATTCCACAACTAAACATTCTGACAAAGCTCTGCTTCAAGAAGAGAGGGAAATGGGGCTGGGGATATAGCCTAGTGGCAAGAATGCCTGCCTCGAATACACGAGGCCCTAGGTTCGATTCCCCAGCACCACATATACAGAAAACGGCCAGAAGCGGCGCTGTGGCTCAAGTGGCGGAGTGCTAGCCTTGAGCGGGAAGAAGCCAGGGACAGTGCTCAGGCCCTGAGTCCAAGGCCCAGGACTGGCCAAAAAAAAAAAAAAAAAAAAAAAAAAGAAGAGAGGGAATGTGAGCTGGAAAAACTCAGAATTCATTGAATATAAACTATCCAATTAATACAATTAATAAGATGTGTGCCACTTAATATAACATTATCATATGCGCTATATTAGATATATATGCTACCCATTGCCAAAGATATGAATAAAAGCTTAAACTATGCACTAAATGGATTGCACTTTACGAATATGGGCACCCCACCCCCACTCCTGCCAGGCTTTCATTCCACCGCAGGCATAACATCATTTAGCATCATTTATCATTTGGCTGAAGATGTGTGAAATTGCTAGTTAACACAATTCCCTTTGACAGGCTGTCAAATGAAAAACAAGCTTTCACTGTTTGCAATATGTGTTGGCTATATAAATTAACATAACTGAAGCCAAAACCACAGCTAACACTGACATTACCACATCATTAAGGAAAGTGTCACTACCTGTTCAGGAATTCCATGTGTGCAGCTTACGCAGAAAGCATGCACATTAACTAGCTCCACGTTTCACCCCTCTCCCTCCTTTCTCCCTTCTAAAGGATTATATAGAGGAACCCTTCAAGTATTTTCTCAGCTTACTGCTTTGAAACATGGCCTATATTTATTATGTCCTTTCTCGTATTCCTCTAGTCCCCAAATTACAATGTGAAAATCTCCCCCAAAGAATCAATTCATTCTAGCTAATCAATTTAATTCTATTAAAGGTAACATTTAATAGAGAATTGTAACTGGAAAGTCTGGACACAGGGAGAGAGAGAGGAGGAGGATTTAATAGTTTACAGAAAAGTCAACCTTCTGTAGGAGCAGAAAGCATCACCCATTAGCATTCCAAACAGGCTGTGCAAAGCCTTGCGTAGGGAGCTGCGTTGGGCTCCACTCTCCCCTGTGCACACGTCGCAGGGGCTCCCCTGTGCTGGCGCCTCCACATTCTCAGCCCGTACAGCATCTGGGACTTAATCACCGCTGCAGAGAAGAGATCTGGATCCATCCACTGCTGGTTTGTCCAAATTTTTCTCGTGACTGAGTGGTTTGATATGCATTAACTCACTTGGTATTCTTTGTAGTTGACTTTTGCAGATATTTTCTCTTTCGACACATTTGTTTTTACAAAGAAGAACATATGTGCATCCCCCCCAAAAGATTCTATATGTATGGGTTTCAGAGTTTTATATTTGGTTCTAGTTTAGCTTCTTTTTTATTAAAAAAAAGGTTTTTTACACTTTAAAAGATGGTTTATCTACAAGGAACACAGACAATCACATTTAAAATTCCATAAGGAAGGAAGAGGCATTGTGGCTTCAAGTGGTAGAGCACTAGCCTTGAGCAAAAGAGCTCAGGGGCAGCGCCCAGGCCCTATGTTCAAGCCCCACAACTGAAAAAAAAGAAATCCTTAAGGTCTCTGCCAATTGCTTGTGTATATTTTACCTAGGAGATAAATGGTGGTCTTCAGGGGGGCTAAAAAGCAAGACCAACAAAGAATGTGTTGTGGAGGACTATGTTTTTTGTATATAGGATGGCTACTTCTTATCCAGCATCTCTGCTGGACCTCACCCCCACCCAAGTTCACAAAAATCCACCTTTACCCCACCATGTCTAGGACACTGACCTTTCCAAAACTATTTTTCTTTGATAACTGGAATGCTGAGACAAAAGTGGATGAAAGGGATTAACTCAACAAATCAAATGTTTAAAAGTAGATAGGCAGCCAGGCTTCAGTGGCTCACACCTGTAATCCTAGCTACTCAGGAGGCTGAGATCTGAGTCTGTGGCTGAGATCTTCATGGTTCCAAGCCAGCCCAGGCAGAAAAGTCCCCATGAGACTCTTATCTCCTCTTAACCACTCAAGAACCAGAAATGGAGCTGTGGCTTAAGTAAGTGGTAGAGCACTAGCCTTGAGCACAAAGAGGTTAGGAACAGGGACCAGGCCCTGAGTTCAAGGCCCACAACCAGCAACAGTAGCGAAAAATGTAGATAGGCCTGAGATGCTGTGTCTCTGCTGGGGTTTCCTGGCCTCTTACAGACACATCTGATATGTGTCTACTAACATCATTATAAGTGATGAATAATTATTTCCCAAAGACTTAAATATTGAAGTTTTCAGGGATAAAAGTTCCTTGTAGCTACTTACCATGAATTTTCAAATGATTGGTCTATGAGCATTTCATGATATATTTCTGCAATTACAAATGATAATACCATACTACATTTCATAGACAAATATCAGAGCAAATGATTAAATGCATGGACTCCAGGGTCTTTCTGTAGCTTTCAACTATGGTTCTGTCATTCTTGCTGGTGGATTTGATCAGGTGACTTATCCTGTCTCTACCATTTAGCTAATATCTGTTGAGATTAACTTATTATTTTGAGTCATTTCTGCATTGGTAAATGTGTATTTATACTATTTTAGTCAGTGCAAGTCATGTTAGCTGTTACAACAAACAACTCCAAAATTTTAGTGAGCTTAATACAACAAAAGTATTTCTCCTTCACCTCACAGGATGGAATGCGAGGACAATTCTAATTAGTGTGGAACCCAGCCTTCTCCTATATAGTACTTTCTCCATATTCTATGGCCTTCAAGTTCATCGCTAGACCTTTTCCATTCATCTGCAGAAATAGATTTAAGGAAAATAAAGGAGATTTAGAAGCCAGGACTAAAAGTGTCCTATTCAACTTCCATCACATTTCATTAACTGAAATGTAATCATGTGACCTCAACTTTATGCAAAAGTACTAGAAATGCAATGCCAAAGTGGAAAAGAACATGAGTTCTGGAGAGTACTATTGGTTCTCATCTTACTTACTAAATACCTTTGACAACTAAGGGGCATCACTAGGAGTCCTATGTGCAAATTAAAGAAAGAATAAGCACTATCTTTAGAATTTATCAAAGCAACAGTACATCTATACTCTCCTTTGGGAGAGAAACTTTGTAAAATATCAGAGAGGAGCACAAAATGAATTTGAATTTGCTTTATCTGGCTTCTCATTGTCTTTCTATTTAAACCTGAACACAACACTCTTTTCCAAAACATATCTAATAAAACTCCTGGTTAGAAGCTATGTTTTTTTTAGAATATACAAATTTTGAGAATATACAAATTGTCCTCTTGGTTGTGCAGTGCTTTACATCTGCTAAAAATAACTTGTTTAATGCAAAACAGGGACTTGAAAGGTCAGTCATTTTTAAAAAGTTGGTTCTTTTAGGGAGAAGCTTTTCTCAATGTAAGATGTCACACTGCAGATTTAAAATACAGACTACCAATAAAATGCATACAGTGATTAAAAAATAAAGATGAGTGTATGGGTAGTATCTGGCAACAAGTAGGTACCCAATGCTTATCAGTTATTTTATTAATTATTATATATGGATTTACAAGCCTTAGCCATATCATACACCAAGAATAGTTTGAGAGACTATAAAATAGCTTTTCCACAAATCTTTCAAAACTTGTCTGCATGAATGTTTGCACTTTCATTTTCCTTAAAAGAGAATCTCTTCAGCCATAAGCAGATAAAACCAAAGGCCCCAAACAACATTAAGCATTATATTTTCTAATATCACTACTTACTTCTCCCAAGTGCCATCTTAGCTTCCTCTGACTATGTTCTAAGTCCAGAGAATGGAAAAAAAAGTAATGGTGAGGAGTATTTGATGTAACCTGATAGTACTGTGGTGCTGCCCATCAAGGATATAATCTTGCTCACAATTTCTCTAGCTGACACATCTTGTTTTGCAAAAATGACCCTTGGAAGAAATGTACCCAAGGCCTAATGTATGAAACTGTAACCTCTCTGTACATCACTTTGACAATAAACAAGAAAAATAAATAAAAATAAATAAAAAAGACCCTTGGATTGCACATATTCTGCTGAAGTTTCAGTAAAATTGGGAGTATCATTTTAAAGAGTAATGAGCTTTTTGCCAGCTCATTAAAAAATGTATACCAGTTAGACCACAAAAAGAAAATTAGGTGACTCAAATCTAAAGACAACTTGCATTTGCCAAGTTATAACAGTGCACTTGCAAATTGTTGCTTCCATAGTGCTACCCTGTAAAACTTCATGTAGGCAAGTTTCTTTGGTAGAGGCTAGGTTATCAATAGAGCATGGGTGCTCTTCCACAAAAGAGCACAAATTTCTTCTTGTAGAATTTTTTAAAACTTTTTTCTGTCTAGCAGACTGTGTTCCAATTACCTTTCAGCAAGAACAATAAGCTGCATTTATAATGTTGACAAAAATAAAAGTGCAAACTAAAACTTAAGTGTACTTAAGTGTACTTCCTATATGTGTTAGAAAATATCAGCTGTTTTGAGTCATTGCTATGAGGAGCTATAAGAAAGAACCTCCTTCTAAATCCTTTGACATAGGTTCTATTGTGAGCCCCATTGTACAGGTAAAGAAATGGAGATGCAGAGAGGTTCAATAATTTACTTATGGTTGTGGCAGTTGTTGAAGGTGAAGGTGGAATTTAAGTAGAAGGAATCTGGCTTGGTCCATCAGCTTTGGAGTCAAAGCGCACGTTTTAATCTCAACTCCATCACTAACTATCATGAGAACTTGAGCAAATATTTAACTTCCCAAGCCCTCAGTTTGTTTGGTCTGCAAAATGGAGATAATAATTGAATTTAATGCACAGGAACGTAGTACAGATCTGGAGTTCTTAGCACAGTTTGCCATGAAGTGTTTGATCACTGCTAATTATTATTACTATTACTATTACACAAGGAGTGGATTAGGATAAAGGATCCAATTTCCTTCTTACACTTGGATTCTAAGAGGAAATTCACTTAACATGCCAGAATTACATCTCCCCAGTTTCCCTTTTTGTTTTCTTTTCCAATATTTTACCCAGAAAGTGCAATGTGAATCTCTTTCTCCCACTCTCCTGAGAATCTCCAAGTACCCTCTGAATGGAACAATGTTTGGTACTGAGACACTAAACAAAAGAAAGGAACTGATCCAAACAGATCGTGTAAAATCAGCACAAGGATGATGAAATTAAGAAAGAGACTTCCAGAATTCTCTTCTGACTCCTCTCCTCACCAAATAGCCCTCCCTCTGAAAACAATTGTGTGCTCCAAATATTAGCCAGACCCTGAAATGTATAAAAGGCGATGAGAAAAGAAAGGGAACTTGGATTTGAGAAAAAAAAAAAAAAAAAGAAAGGGAACTTGGGGTGACAGTGTGGCAGGCACGTCAGAAGTCTCACCCTCATCATGCATCTTAAAAACAACACCTTCACCCCCAGATGACCAGTGACAATCCCACCTAGTAGTTGGCTTTAATGTGAAGGACAGCATCTAGGAGCCGGCAGGTTTCTGAGGAGGGCTGAGCTTCTTTGCTGCCCTTCTCACAGCCCTGAGTATAAGAAAACTTCAAGTTTACAGGCGGCCATAGGAAGGGTGTACTTTCTTGCAGTTGGGGTAAATGGATAACGTATGGGTTGCAAAAGAGGATATTCAAATGTTCTTGGTTCTTTTTACTTTTCTCAGTGTTTGCCAATGCAAAGGGAGAGAATCTCTCTCTCTCTCTCTCTCTCTCTCTCTCTCTCTCTCTCTCTCTCTCTCTCTCTCTCTCTCTTTCTGTACCCTGAAGGGTATTAACGTTTTATGGAGAGGAGATGGATTGGTCTTTTTGAAGTGCTTGCTTTGCTATTATTGCTCAAAGAAAGAAATCAGTTCCGCATTAAGTTGAGGCTCTCGTGGTGGCCTGGGAGGCCAGAGGGATGTCATGTTTCCACTTTCTGAACTCAACACACACAGCTAAGAGAAAGTCGTGGGATTCCTCAGGTCTGCTCAGAGCCACTTGCAAATTGGTGGCTATAATTGGATCAACACTACCCAGCTGTTGTTTGTTGCTGACTGGGTATAGCAAGGAGGGGTCCCTTTCCTCCCCAGTGAGACTGTTAGAGAATGGGGGGAATGCCTTAATCAGACTGCAGATTAGACAAACAGGGAGGTGACATCTCAGGCCTTAAAGTGTCTGCAGCTTTTATTCCAGTTTTCCAAATGTGTAATGAGAAAACGTGGAAGGCCACTTCAAAAATGCACACAGCCACTCAGGGAAGGGGGAAGTCACATCTGCCACTGGCCTCCCTTACCACTACACCCAAATGCTAAGTGCTTTTCCCGGCTGCAGCTGCGCAGGTTAAGTTCCAAGATGAGACATGCACTTATCCTGCATCCTGTTCTCTCTCTGAAAGCTCTCTACCATCTACTTTGCATCTCTACTGCCTACCATCATGACAGTTTCATGGCTTACATTTGTTCCTGGCCATACAACTGGGATGGAAGCCTAGATTTCCCCAAGGCAGAGGTCCATTACTCTGATATATGTGCTTTACAGATAGATGATAGATAGGTAGATGATAGACAGACAGATAGTTAGGTAGGTAGACAGATGATAGACACACAGACAGAGAGACAGATAGATAGATATCCCTTACCAATATATACCTCATCTTTATTACAAAAGGCCAAGTTGTACTGATCACTCAAGTGATGTAAAGCTAAGAGTTTAAAAACACAAAAGCCTCATCTTCCCAAGGAGGACACTAGATTTTGCTAATGGAAATACATCAGTTCCCAAGCTTGCTGCTGGTTTTCTTTTTGTCGCTGGCAAAGGCGACTGAACTCCATGCTGTGAGTACAATGAATTCTTTACATATGCTGGAAAAATTACCCAATCAAAATGCCCCGTGCCATTCAAGACACCCCCACCAAATCTTAGATATTTGTATGCACCCAAATTCTCAATTAAATTCCTTAACGCTAGTGATCTCAGTAAGAGAGGAAAAAAAGAACCTGAATTTGGAAATCAAATTAAAGATATTACCTCAAACTTCACTATCTCTAAAAGGTTTTTATTGGTGACAGTGAAAGGAAGGAACAATACGTCTGTCATTGTACCCCTGAGTTGAAAGGAAGACCTAATCACGTGATTCTCTGCCACTTTCCTCATGAAAAGAAGGGGGACTGTTAGGTAGAGATATAAAGTGACAAACATAAGATGTGGCAGATAACATGTGGTCCATTTTGACACTTCTATTTCCCACAGTGCCTTGGGCTGCTGTTTCAGTGCTTCTTCTACCCATAATGCGCTTAGTACCCACTCAAAGCCATCAAGTAATAAGCTCAAAGACCAAGAGAGGAGACATGGGAGGAGCCTCATACTATAGAAATCACCCTGACAGAAGATGCCATTGAACCCCCTCTGTGGGCCACTTTCAACATGGAGAGTCTTGCTACTTTTCCTTTTCTGGATTTCACTTTCAAATAAACTAGCTCTTTGTGCCTTTAACAGTTTCTTGCCTTTTAATTCTTTAATGGGATGAAAAAATGAATCTGTAGGCCTAGATGGCATTACCTTCATTTTTCCTTCAGGTTGACTCCTTGTCTATTCAATATCTGTAGGAGAATTCCTCTGGGACTCTGAGCCAAATCAGAGCAGTAGAGTTGAGAAACAGTAAATTTCTGTTTCCTCTTTGAGCATCAGAACAGAATATTTTATAGTGAGCCGCAGCTGCTAAATTATTTGAATCCTTCTTCAGATGTTCCTAATTTACATTGTCTGGGGCAAATAAAAAGATAAGTACAATCCATATTGCAAATGCAGCATGCTGTGATAAATCTGTAGCCTCCTTTCTCTGAGTCTTCTCCACCTCGTGGAATTTATATTGCAGCCATAATAATGTCAGATGCACACTATGAATATCTTCCTGCTAATTATGCCTAGTTTTTAAAACAGTGTCCATTTATGAAGACAGTATTATGGTATCCTTGATTATGCCCTAAATAATTCTGTAAACATAAAACATGCTGAATAATATTGGAATTCCACTAAAAAGCTGCAATAAAAATAAAGCTATCACATACATTCTAGCACTTGCTTTTCACAAACAATGTGCTTGGTAAGATGTCTTTTTAAACCCCCTATGCAAAAAATATTCACACATTGGAATTAGGACTTCAGTGCAACTCTAGAAACAAATTACAGAATTTGGATCAGGGACCAATGTTAAAATAATAACAGTTAGATGGATGTGGTGATATATGACCATACTCCCAGCTACTCAAGAGACAGAGGCAGGAGGATTACACACTGAGGATAGCCCAATCAAAAGCACAAGACTTTGCGTGTGCACACACACATGCGCGCGCACACACACATACACACACAAGACTCCATTTGCAAAACACACTAGAGAAAAGATGGTTTGAGTGTGTTTACCTAGCAAACACAAGGCCCTGAATTCAACCAGTTCCACAAAAAATAACAATATTAATTATTATTGTAACCAAAATACTAATTATAATAAGCAATTTTAATTTAGTGGTTAGCTAAGAATGTTCTAGGTACTGTGCATCCATGCTATGAACAGAATACTTTTACAATCTTCTAACAACTCTTTAAAGTAGGGATTCTTGTTTTCTTCATTTTATGATTGGGGATATAGAGTTTACGTACTCTGCGTATGGTCCCAATGCTTGTGTGATTAGAGTAAAATTACAAAGGTGGAACAGGCATTGAGCTCATTAAAAGCTGTGTACTTCTAGTTCTCAGATTCTCAAAACTCCAAAATCAGAAATGACAGAAAAAGTCTTCACTGTGGCTTCCAAATTACCCAATCCCATTGATTCCTTTTGTGCATGCATGCAGATGAACTAGAAAGACCTGGTAGGCAAACTTACATTGATGGGTCTCGTAAACATCGTATTCATAGTCACTTCATAAAATATATATGCAAGAATCAAGGTGAGCTCTCTTCTAATCTGACCTCTCAGTCCTGTCTTAGTGGCAGCAACAAGTTCCACTTTTGGAATCATGGTCTGATATGACTGCAATCATTGATAGAATGGCTTTGCTTTTCAAACTATTCTTCTGATGTAACTCAGTTTCAACTCTCATTCTGTTTGGGCAAGTCTTCTGTTCCAAAAAATTTATCTAGTCCTATGGCATGTGATAGAGTGTAGGATGGGAGCTTGGACTCCCACCCCTCTATCCGTTCACCTGTGCCTGGGACCTGCGTAGGAATCTGGGACAGTCCTATGGGTTGAGAAAACGAAGCATTGCATTTAAAACACTTGGAATAAATTATTCAATTTTATTCCAATGGAAAAACCTAAACATGAGGAACAAAATAAATAATGGTTAATATCACATACGCTAAGGTTGCTGAAATGTCATTTTCTGACATAAAAAAAGATAAATCAAATCTTCTTATAATTTAAAATTTAAAATCTTGTGCTGTAAAAAAAAAGCTAATAGCTTTGTTAAAACTCACATTCATCTTCACAAAATAGTTCAAATCTTACTCTGTATAATTAAGTTATCTGGCAAGTTCTATATAAAGCAGCCAGAAATTACAGTAAATAGTTTCCATGTTCATCCCACACTCCAGGACATCACCACAAACAAAATCTCACACTTAACACAAAGAAAATGACTCCATGTGCCTTGCAAGAAATTGGAAACATTAACAGAGATCTGTGCAAATGAATTCTTCCTGATCAATTATAACCTATTAAATAAGATTTGGTCTGAAATGAATATCACAAGATTTGAGGTACAGTCATTTTCTTAATCTTTGAAAGGTTCATATTCTTCCATCCTTTGTAGACTTCTCTTTTAATCAGGGAGAAATAAAAAAGAAAAATCCAGTTCAATTCATTTCCTCCAATATAGCACAATTGGACTTACTCATTTAAACCACAGCCAATGTCCCCTCCCTCCTGCTTTCTCCTCCCCTGAGCCTGGGTCCAGGGAGACTCTCTCAATGTATGCTCAGCCACCAGCTACCTCAAGTCACTTAAGTAAACACAGAGGCACCTTGGTGAAAGCAATTGCATGGGCTGAATACCATCAACTGACACTTCTATTCAGTGACCCTCTCAGGTCTCAGAAATGGTCTTTTCAGATTCCGGGTCTTGAGGTATTGATTTCAATCAGCAGCTTTTCCTAAGAGCATCATTTCAAAAATAGCCCTGTCACAATTTCCACTATCTCATCTTAGTTTCATCTGGGCTTTGTATTCCTATTTGAAACCATTCAACAAGACAACACCAGAGGGTTTTACTGAGGCATTGATTCAGCTTCATACATAGGTAATAGATTTTATCCTCCTGTATATGAAAAAAACATTAATATTTAAGTTTGGTGGATGGAGCTTTGAGGTTTCAACAGTCCTATTATTTTTTTCTCTTCTTATAAAAATAAAAAGTCTACAATAGATCATTCTCATACAATTCTTAAGCTTAGCGGTGAACTGGTGAAATTCTGCCCCTTTAGGATATATTAGGAATGGACTTACTTTTTAGGCCCAAAAGAAGATGTGTGTGTGTGTGTGTGTGTGTGTGTGTGTGTGTGTGTATTTCTGTGTCTGTGTTTCTGTCTATGTATGTGTTTTAAAAAGTAAACAACATCAAATAATAATCTACATAATTGTAATATGACTGTGTCTCCAACTGGCCCTGTCATCTATACTTTAAGTTTCCCTGGAGTTTCAATTATAAGCTTCCCAATAAATATTTATTTGATAACAATGACCAAAAGAAAACTGACATATTTTGTAGTAAGAATATTGAGGTGCAGAGTCCCCTGTGGTCTTCTCTGTTAAGGAAATTCTTGCGTTGCTCGGACAACTCTGCTATGACAGAAAAAAAAAATCATGTTATTTCTCCATTTCAAAGGAAAAGGAAAAGGGCTGACCTTCCACAGCTTCAATGCCCTGAACAACATAATAGATATATTATGTGTGTTCTTTCGTTTCAGCACTACATGGGTCCTTTGATGAGGTAATACCACACCTTGCAAATGAAGTAACAGATGTAATATTAAGTGCCTTATCCACATGGTTAGTAAGAGGAAGGAGTGGAGCCCTGGTATCCTGTGTAGTATGGGTTAGTGCCAGTTGAATAGTGTGTGGTTGCTGACCACAAAGGATCCAAATTCACATAGAGACAGAAACAGGAAATGGATTGCAACTGAAATATAGAGGAAGAGGCTTAAATTTACGCATTAGATTACAATAAGTCCAACTTATTTGTGGATTTCTTCCATGCTATTTTGACCAAGTGTGTTCAAAGTAGAAATTTAAGAAAAGGAAAAATCCAAAGCAAAATACTTTGTATGTCTGTGCAAACACACACTACACAGCTCAGTTGTTGTAGATATACTCTCAGTCCTGCATTATTGTGTTTTAATTCCCTCAATTTTGTGACATCATGTCTCCCTCAAAGCAAATGGTACTATCCAGAACACAGAAAAATTTATGCAAATCCTCCCAAACCAAAAAAGGACACATAATGTGTTTAATATAAGTGATAAAGTGAGATTTCTAGATTTGTTGAGGCTTTAGATTTGTCTTTAGTGAAGGATGAATGAATGAATCAAACATGTACAGTATTCAAGACAAAGTATGAAATATCTATTTTTTCATGAGCAATATTTACATGTACAACTGTCACTTTCATGAGAATAATACAGCCTCTTACATAAGGTGTCAAGTTACAGATGTTCAGACCAACTATACATATTGGTAAACTTGAGTAATGTTACAGTACTGAACTCAGTAGTCACCGTGGAAACACATACTGCCAATACTAAGGGTCTAGTGTACTAAGTACAGAAACATATAAAAGAATAACTTGACCAAGCAAGGTTTGGCCAAGAAACAGGGTTGTTTCAACATTATGATTCACAAAGATATATACACAAAGATATACATATATACACACAAAGATATGTATATATGCACAAATATATATATATATACATACATATACACACATGCTGGCATGCACATGACATTACTGGAACTGGAACTCAGAGCCTCTTGCTCTCACTTGGCATTTTTGCGCAAGGCTGCTCTCTACTCCTTGAGCCACAGTTCCACTTCCTTTATAACATTAGAAAGAAATGTTTCCAAGTAAGAAAATAGGAAAGAAACATTCTATCATTCTGAATGCCAAAAAGTCATTTCACAAATTACATATCCAGAAAATGATATTTTAAGTCTACTAATCAAAAAAAGAATAAAAAATATAATAAAATAAAATAATAGAATAAAAAATTAAAAAGAATAAATTTAAATAGTGGAAAATAAACGTTGTTTGTATAGAAAATGACAAGAGTTTAATAAAAGATGGTATTGTGTAAAAACCAGGAAGCATTGTTTTACATGCTACTAATTCTGAGTTAGAAAAATCTATTAATAACTATATGAATCAACCTATGAAACTTTAAGAAAAAGACACAGAATAGTATACAGTTAAAAGAGGAGTTTCACTTTTAAAGTGATTTTAGAAGAGAATTTGGTAGTACTTACCAAATTGAAGAGATACTCTTCCTTTTACCAATTGGAAGATATCCTTCCTTCCTTCTTTCCTCCCTCCCTCCCTCCCTCCCTCTCTTCCTCATTCCCTCCTTTATTTCTTAGCAGTATTTTTTCCTTCTTTCTTAGTACTGAGGCTTAATCTCAGGGCCTTATGTTTGCTAAGCAGGCACTTGAGCCACTTCACGAGAATGTTTCTGTATTGTATATTTTCAAGATAGACTCTCACTTTATGCCCAGCACCAACTGGACTCTGATCCTCCCATTTTTGCTTCCCTTTGTTGCTGTGATTGCATATGCCATATGCCACTGCTTGCAGCCATGGTGCTATTCCCCATAGCTTGTGATTATAGACATATGTCACCTCACGAAGGCATTGATTGAAATGGAGTCTTACCAACTTTTGTACACAGGCTGACTTCAAACTACAATTCCACAATTTCTGCCTCCCGACTTCAAACTGCAGTTCCACAATTTCTGTCACCCCCAAGTAGCTAGGACAGTAAGCTTGAGCCACCACATCTCCTTGGGTTCTCTTCCATCTGGCAATTTTACTTTGAAGTATTTATTCTACTAAAATTCAGTCACAGATGTAAAACCATGTATTTCCAAAGATGTTTCTTGTGCATATGTATAGCATTCAAATAATAAAAATGATAAGAAGTAGATGTCTATCAAAAACACGGTAATAAAAACACAATTTATGGCACAGTCATACAATAAAATGCCATCAAGGAGCTGGGCACGGGTAGCTCATGCCTGTAATCCTAGCTACTTAGGAGACTGAGATCTGAAGATCACGGTTCAAAGCCAGCATGGGCAGTAAAGTCCACAAGACTCTTATCTCCAATAGACACCTCAAAAATAGATAGAACTGGAGCACTGGCTTCACTTGAGAACTAACCTTGAGCAAAAAAACTGTTCAGGGGCAGCACTCAGGCACTGAGTCAAGCCTCAGGAAGGCACCAAAAAACAAAAACCATCAAGGAAAAAAAGAAAAGATATTCAAATTGGTATAAATGCATGTCTACGATACTTTGTTGGCGGGGAAAAAAAGAGATTTCAAATTTTCATGTTTTCACTTTTTATTGCAATATATTTGTGTATTACATCTGTGTTAACCATTTCTCAGTTTAATAATTTTTCAAATCCTACAAGTCAACACAATTGATAGATATTACAATTGATAAACGGTAATATAAATTATGTATTGTGAGAACCCAGGAAGAAAGTGTAAACTTTTCCCAAAGGGAAAAGAGTGAACTTCAGGCAGCACATGAGAACTATGGGCCTTGAAGGGTAGAGAGGAATTTTCTCTAATGAAACAGCCATGGAACATTCCAGAGAGCAACCCATGCCAAGGACTAGCACAGAAAAAGGCCAGCACATTCCAGGAAGAGTGGCAACCTCAGTACAGCCAAAACATAATTTGTCCAAGTAGACAGGTAGAGAGAGGGCCAAGGGGAAGTTGTAAAGTATTTCACATACAAAGCTAAAGGATTTAAATTTCATTCTACTACTGTAGAGATACAAACAAGTGTGTGTGTGTGCGTGCGTGTGTGTGTGTGTGTGTGTGTGTGTGTGTGTGTGTGTGTATGCTGGTCCTGGGATGTGAATTGAGGGCTTGGGCACTGTCCCTAAGCTTCTTTTGCTCAATGCTAACTAACCCTCTAGTACTTGAGCCACAGCTCCATTTCTGGCCTTTTCACAGTGTATTGAAGGGAAGGATCTCACAGGCTTTCAAAGTTGGCTTTGAACCACAATCCTCAGATCTCAGCTTGCCTAGTAGCTAGGATTAGAGGTATGAGCCACAGGTGCCTAGCTCAAACAAGCTTCCTAGTGCAGAAAAATGACTTGAATTCTTTAGGAAGAACGCCCTGTTAGTAATGTAGAGAATGTAGTATTAGAAGAAGAAGAAATTCTCAAGGAGAAAATAAGAAAGTTCAGCGCATGATGCTGTCTCATGAAATGATGGTCAAAAAATATGTTTAAGTTTGTTATGTTCTATCCTGTAATACAACTTAGAGAACTAAGAAATATGCATCAAGTATGCTATGATTTGGGGGGGGGGGGTTAGACAAAAGGTGAATCTGGGAGGAGAGCAGAGTGAAAACAAAGATATTCCAGTGTCAAAATGTTCTATCTCCTTTCCTATATGAATGGCAAGTCAAAAGTATCCACACAGGGCTGGGGATATAGCCTAGTGGCAAGAGTGCCTGCCTCGGATACACGAGGCCCTAGGTTCAATTCCCCAGCACCACATATACAGAAAACGGCCAGAAGCAGCGCTGTGGCTCAAGTGGCAGAGTGCTAGCCTTGAGCAAAAAGAAGCCAGGGACAGTGCTCAGGCCCTGAGTCCAAGGCCCAGGACTGGCCAAAAATAAAAAATAAAAAAATAAAATAAAATTATCCACCCAGATGAGATGCGGAATGACTACTATTCAGATTTTAAAACCAGAAGGTTGCATATAGCTTCTGTTCCCTTCCACCAAAAAGAATAATGCCATAATATTGTTTGTAAATACCAAGAGTATTAATTGAGTAGCAAATACCACAGGAAGTTTTATAACATCAATTCTATACCAGGATGAAAACAGCTGGAATACATCACTATTTGTAAGGGTGAAGTCAGGTGTTCATCCAATACCAATTTATCATGTCCCAGTCATGTACCAGGCACTGTTCCCACAGTTAGGGTTTGCAGGTAACAGAAGGCAGAGGGAACCATCTCTGTAGCAAGGGATGCTAGTGAAAGAGTTCAGACATACTAGAAATCATGAGGGTACAGCTGCCAGGTTGACAAAAAATCTGAAGTTCAGAGAAAAGTGAGTCCCAAGGCCGGGGGAGAAGAGATCAAGAGAGGCCAGTTACAAAGTGGGGCAGCATCTAAGAGTCAAGGGCATCTGGGTTCTCTTACCACCTCCCCAACCCACAAAGTCTTGGGTATGAGTCTACAGGGCTGGGGTTGGGGGGTTGTCTGTAGTGTCAGTGGCTAGCTCAATATCGGTTGGTGGCAGCATGTGGTGAGTTAGTGCATTGCTAAGTGGATTAGGGGGCGGACTCCATGACCATATTCTCAGAGGTCTTCCACACTGAGCTCACATCTATAGAGCACTTGCCATACTAAGGCATCCATACCACAAGCATTGTCTAACTAAAGGGTAACTCGTAACAGCTTTTCAAGATACGAGTCCTTGGTATCTCCATGGGGAAAGGGCTACACCAGAGTTCCCCAAGTCACACCACTGGAAAGGAGTAGAAATTCTAGTGAAAGCTAAGTCTGGCTGTGCACCTGACTGCACTGGCGGATGGCACCTAGGCAAGGTCAAAAAGGAATGAGAAACAATTTAGAAAATGGTGGGTGGGACTAGATTGCAAAACTATGTAAAGGAGTAAGAGTCAAAATGCTTTGAGGAATAGATGGTGGCTTGTGCACAATAAAAACAATACTTAAGAAAAATGTGTACTTTAGAAGATTGGGAGAATGTATAAAGAAGGAACAGTAAATAATTCTTACCAACAACAACAAAACCCAAAATCTTGTTGGTAATAGGAACCAAACAAATAGGATGTTAGTCAGGCCACTTAAATTTTTTTAACTTTGTTGTTTCTTTTAAAAACTGAGAGATGGGCATATGTTCAGAAACAGAAGCAAAGGAGTCAGTGAAGAAAGAGGGAGAAAAGGAAAGAGTAAGGATACAGTAGGTCTTGTGTTGCAGGATGAAGAGTTGTGGAATAGAATAGGAGATCAACTTCTACAAGACTCATAGGTAGGAAAAAAGAAGATACAAGTAAATTCGGAAGTTTTAAGAAGAGAGAGAAAACTATTTCAGGAATTTCAGAGAGCTGCTATGTAATTGAATCAAGTAGAGTTACAGTTAATCTTAGTTTGACAGAGTAACCAAAAAAAATAAGTATTTTCGGTTTTGGTTGCCTACTACGTATGTTTCTCTCTCCCTTTTAAATGACAGAATCTTAGTTTGTACATTTATGATATTGTCTATATATGCAACTAAAATGTTTAAAAACTGTAGCTCATCAGTAATGGGGCCCTGATGACCTAAAGGGTGAAATCTCCTTGAAGAGAGAGAGGGAGAGAGGGAAACAGAGTGAGAATCTGTATACAGGACATCAATGTACTTAAAAATGAGGGGCATCTGAGATAAGTCAAAATGAGAGGATGAAGAGAACTGTAGAAGAATGGAAGACTGGGAATGTCCAAAGAAAAGCATAAGATCTTTAATCTATAAGAGAAAATCGAACATTGGTGTAACCCCAGTCTCTCAAGTGCCCATTAACAGATGGACAGAGTAAGAAAATGTGGCATATATACATATATTCAGTCATTATGAAAAATAGTAATGTCATGTACAGGAAAAGTGAGTAGAATTGTGAATCATGTTAAGAACAATGAGCTGTTCTCAGAGAGACAGCGATCACATGTTTGTTTGTTTTTCTCATATGTGGAATGTAGAAGAAAATACAAAAGGATATGAAAGTAAAATAGGAACCCTTAGCAATATGGAACAGGCTGGGTGTAAAAGGGATAATAGAGAGAGAGAAACATGATTCAAGTATACTATATGTATTATGAAAATGTCACAATGAAATCCATTACTTCATGCAGTTAACATATGCTAACAAAAAAAAAACAAAAGAAAGAAGTTGGATTAGATAGAGTAAACATTGAAAAAAAAACTAAAGCTTCATGACAAGTACCGTGTATGAGGTGACAAACTATCATTCATTTTGATATGTGTGAGAATGATGTTTGTCTGTCTTATTATTTAAGGCTGGTGCACAAAATAAAATGATAGGATATCTGCAAGTTAGGAGAGCTTTGGGGAAAAAATGTAAAAATTGGCAGCAATGCAATCTGATATCACATCTCTAAAGAGGGAAACCTAGACATAAACCAATTAGAGAGGATATGGAGGAGTGGCAGAATCTTTACATCATTTATTATGTTTTGAATAAGTGGCATAGCATCAGTGTCCGTGAAAAGAAAATAAATTTCAAAAGTAAGACATTATTAAATAAGCCTTCTGAATATTTTAATTTCATGTAGGAAAACTGTCAAGGTTAATTATATAGCAGATGCAAGTATTTAAACAAGGAACAGGTGTGGCCTATAGATGTCTGTAAATAGTGTAAAACTTGCTAGCATAAGCCTCATTGACTCCACACCCTGAAATGTTTTACTTAGCAATGGACAATCTTTAATTATGTAACAGAATTGCAAATGTGCATGGGAAATGCGCCTCTGACCTTTTAAATTAAAAAATACGTTTTAGCATGGCACCTTAGACAAGCCCTGTCTAGCCTAACTAATGGGACATGTGACTGACCCGGTGCTGAAATTGGAAATTAGAGATGTGGAAATGCACTGAATAATAAGCCTCAATTATTGCCTGAACGATTTCTTCTCACATTAGATTCCAATTATCCATCACTATGAACCCTAGATAATTCATCCATAAAGGAGTCTGGCTTTTTTATTTTTTAAGTACATATAGCCAAACAAAACGATCAGAAAATCCTTACCAGAAACTGAGAATGGTTTCCTTATGGCTCTGTAGATATTGCCAAGATTTTCTTTAAGATTTACGTAGATGGCACACAAATAAGATTCCCATATGGAATTACTCCCCACACAGGAGCCTGACGTGGGGGGAGTGTAAGAAAGCAGAGATTACTCAGTAACTTCCAAAGCAAGGACTGCTTTGCATTTTTCTCACCCTGGATCTAATTCCATTGGTAAATACAATGGACATTAAGTTATAAAGCATTCATTATGAAGAAGGTCAAGAAGGACTACAGACAGTCAACTCTCCTGGCACCTCAAAGATAGAAGAAGGCTGGTGGCCAGGAATGGCTAGATGGGGCTGGAGGCCTGGCTGGGTTCTTGGCACCAAGCGCTGTGCCATACTCAGAAGGCAGAGAGAGACAGACTGATCCCAGCAGGAGCACACCATTGCTTGAAGACAATTTCTAACAGTCACCTGTGTTTCCAAGAACAGCTTTCCCCAGCTAGCTTGTGGGCAGCTTCCTTTTGAATAGGAATGCATGTAATGTGGTCAATGCAACAAACCCTTAAGATCCGCATGCAGAATGCCCTTAAATACAGTTTTTGCTGACACTTCTTAGCTCTTGGTTAAGTGAACTTCAGTTGGTTGGGGTTTCTTTCCCATGAAATCAAACATAATATTTATTGGTTAGCATGAAAACATAACACTTCTGTTTAGGCTCATAGCCTGAAAATGTTGAGTGAAAATGCACAGTCTCTAATTACTCTTTAAACCGTTTATATTTGTTAATTGAATAATGACTTTAACGACAGTCAGTTACCATAGGGAACATGTTAGAATAAGTTGTCTATAAGCTTGTTCTACTCTATACTTTTCTTCATATCGAAGTTATTTAAAAGTAATACCAGAACATTCATTTAACAGAAAGTTGAAACATGAGAGTAAATGTGATGGTGCACAATTATAATCGAGACACTTAGGGCAGCAGAAATAGGAGGATCACAGTTTGAAGACAGCCTGAGCAACTAATGGGAACTATATCCTTCAAAAAAATTAAAAAGCAAAAATATTGTGGCCCAAGTGGTTGCTAGCAAGCACACAACTCTTAATTCAATACTCGGAGTTCATTGCCACAAAAGAGAAAAAGAAGAGAAAAGAGAGAGTGGGAGGGAGGGAAGGAAGGGAAGGAGGGAGGGAGGGAGGAAGAGAAAGAAAGAGTGAGAGTGAGAGCAAGAGCTAAAGAGAGAAAGAGGGAGGAGGAGGAGGAGGAGGAGGAGGAAGAGGAGGAGGAGGAGGAGGAGGAGGAGGAGGAGGAGGAGGAGGAGGAGGAGGAGGAGGAGGAGGAGGAGGAGGAGGAGGAGGAGGAGGAGGAGGAAAGAAAATAAAGAAGGATAGAAAGGCCAGGCACCAGTGGCTCACACCCATAATCCTAGCTACTCAGGAGGCTGAGATCTGTGGATGACAGTTCAAAGGAGTTTGAAGCCAATCCAAGCAGGGAACTCTGTGAAACTCTTTTTTGTTTTTTTTTTTTTTTGTTTTTTTTTTCAATTTTAAGTCTCTTTGGAAACAATGGCTTCTCTCCAGGCATTCTTTTTTTTTTTTTCAAATTTTTATTATCAAACTGATGTACAGAGAGGTTACAGTTTCATACGTTAGGCATTGGATACATTTCTTGTACTGTTTGTTACCTTGAAACTCTTATCTTCATTTAACCACCAGAAAATCCAAAGTAGAGCTGTGGCTCGAAGTGGTAGAGCACTAGTCTTGAGCACAAAAGCTCAGGGGCAGTGCCCAGGCCCTGGGTTCAAGCCCCCCAACAGGAGGGGAGGAAAGAAGGAAGGAAGGAAGGAAGGAAGGAAGGAAGGAAGGAAGGAAGGAAGGAAGGAAGGAAGGAAGGAAGGAAGGAAGGAAGGAAGGAAGGCAGACAACAGTAAGGTTGGTCCATCTTTCTCTGAGACCATACATGGAAGTACTGGGGCCACCATTTGACTGGATTGTCGACATTACCTAACTAGCAGTTAGACACTTTGCTTTCCCTTAATCTACTATTATGATTATTATATTATTATATAGGAAAATCAGAATAAAGTAAGACAAAGTTTTACAGTAAACTTATCTGAGGTCAAATTTCAAGTTCACTACATAAGCAGTTTTTAAGACTAGATAACTGAGCCATTCTAGGTCTCAGTTCACTCAGTAAAGAAATGGACACAATCATAATTCTCTCTCTGAGACAAATCTCCCTACTTAGACTTCTCTGTCAATGTGAGCTTGGTTCAGTACTGGATGCACTGTGGTTCAATATGTTGTGCTTTATGATTATCTAAAGAATTTATACCATCAAAACACATAAGGAAAAGGAAAGACCCATTCTATGTGCCTTTTTCTAACACTCTGAAATAAGAAAAAAATGGTCCCTCACCCATCTGGGACAGGTAGTAGACCATTGTTAAGGCCCATGTATGAAAAGCTTAGTCTCAGCCTGATACTAAGGGAGGTGGTGGAAGCTTGAAGAGGTGGAGCCTAGTGGACGGTCCTCTCCTCATTGGTTCACTGTCTCTTCCTCATTTTCATTTCCCATCTGCTTTGCTCTACCCCCAGCTCCCTGCCAAAGTAAGTCTTTCCTCTTTGCAAATTCATTTTCTCAGGTATTTGTTACAGTGTCACAAGACTGATGACCACACATTATAATAAATATTGTGGATTAAATTGAAGTTCAGTTTTCTTGGAAAAAAATAAAATAGATGAAAAAATGTGTTTCCAGAGAAAAACACTAAAGTGAGCATTTTAAAGAATAATGCTGGTACATTTCTTGTCAAACTTGTTACCTCCTCCCTCATTTTTCTCCCACCTTCCCTTCTCTCCAATCCCACCCCCCCCCCCAAGTTGTACTGTTAGTTTACAACATATTGTCTTGTAAGGACTCACTACCTTATGTATGTAACTGTAATCGCTCTGTACGTCCCCCCGACAAGAAAATTGTGTGTGTGTGTGTGTGTGTGTGTGTGTGTGTGTGTGTGTGTGTTGGCTGGGTGCTGGTGGTTCATGCCTGTAATCCTACTACTCAAGAGAATGAGAACTGAGGATCATGGTTCGTTGCCAGCCTGGGCAGAAAAGTCCCTGTGAGACTCTTATCTCTAATTAACCACTCAAAAATCTGAAGTGGAGCTGTGGCTCAAAGTGGTAGAATACTAACCTTGAGCAAAAGAACTCAAGAACAGTGCCCAGGCATTGGGTTCAAGCCACTCAACCACAAAAAAATAGAAAAAGGGCGGGGGAGAGAGGAGGAGGAGGAGGAGGAGGAGGAGGAGGAGGAGGAGGAGGAGGAGGAGGAGGAGGAGGAGGAGGAGGAGGAGGAGGAGGAAGAAGGAAGGAAGGAAGGAAGGAAGGAAGGAAGGAAGGAAGGAAATGTTGGGAGGTATTTGATAACTGTTGTGATAATAATGATAATTATATTTGAATATTTTGTTAGGCTTTAAGAAAAAACTGAAAAATATGAATGATATTGTGTAGGTTTGTTGAATTAGCCAATGACAATTTCTGGAACACATTAAAGGCAAATCATAAATTCCTGAAGGAGGAACAAAGAAAAGAAAGCATGAGAGGCACTATAAAAATTCTCAAGAAAAAAATTCCTAGAAATATATTTTTGTTTGACTTTAATTCCTAACTTTGAATTCTAAAAATACTTTAAATTCCAAAACAAAAATTATTCAGAATCTTCTTTTTTTAATGTGCTTTTGATGCTCATGAATGACAACAAAGTAAATCATCTCAATATTGTAAGCTTATTTTTCCCTTAGGCATTAAAAATGTACTCTGTACCTTCAAATTTTTATTTAGCAAAGTGGAGAAAGAAGCTGTGCTTAAGATATGCTGGTGAAACAGTAAGAAACCACCCTCCAGTGTCTAATATGAAACAGACCTGTTACTTAGTGGTTACTATGCTTATGTGTACACTTCTATTCTTAATTCTCGTTTGTATTATGTGTGTTCATGTTTGTGCTTGTATGTGCATGGGGGAGGTTACCCATTCCAGTATACTCTACAGTTCAAAGGTCTCTGTTTCTTTATAGTACAAGGCTGTTTTTGTGTTGAGTTTTGTTCTTTTTTTGTTGCTGTTGTTGTTATAGACATTTTCCTTCCAATGAACAATTCAGACTCAAGCTGCATATTGGTAACTATATTTTAAACCAAAAATCCTCACATAATAAATACATTTTATGCACATTTACTTCAAATTTACTTCAGAAAGCTATTTACAATATAAATAATTATAAAGGGGAACACTTTGCAAGATATCATTGACATAACTAATATTTTCTACTTTACATTCCAAAGTAAAAGTTCAAATTACAACCGTATACTACAATATCACTAAAAACTATACATTGCAAGGTGGTTATCGGAATATTGGCAATCAGTATCTTTTCTCACAAATATAATCCCTTTTATAGCATGGCAGTCAAAAAACAAACAAAATATTTTATCTTTTCCTTTTTGAAGTGCCTACTCATATGTTTCATTTTTTTAAATATTTCCCTTTGGAGAAACAAAACTGGAAAAAAAACAACATTACAGTACTTCTAAATTTTTTTCCACACCAATTTCAATTCTTTCAAAATGTAAACACATCAGGTTTGTTGGGTATAAATTTAACAGTTATTAAATGTGTCCCAGAACCAACTCCTCCCATCCAGGTTTGTGAAGCAATGCAAAGCCCCATGCAGCAAAATTGCAATAAATAAAACTACAAAGGTCTGGTTTAAAATTGTCAATTAGGATTTCTTGTGTGAACTATAATATATATGTATATATAAAATTGGATAGAGCACATTCTATAAATCCCCAAGATGATACAAAAATCATACTCTGTGTGTGTGTGTGTGTGTGTGTGTGTGTGTGTGTGTGTGTCTTCCGCAGTCTTAGAGAAGGAACTCTGAACAAACATCTATATTTGGAAATGAGTACAATCTCATCTTTTTACTTAAACACTACCCGTACAACCCTTGTGCACAAGAAATGAGCACTACACAAAAATTTCCCCCAAGAGCATCCTCTATGTACGATACCATTTGTATATGCCCATAGCTGTTCTATCATTTGTTTTAAGATTTAGAATGATGTTTTATTCACTGTATGTTTCAAAGAATGAACTAGCCAATAGATGTTGCTTAGATTTAAATGCCTATTCACACAAACTTGACACTTACGAGTTAAATCACTGAATTGGAGGATCACGAGATTTAGGTTCTTTATCCAGTCATTCAGAAAGCAAAATGTATGTCTATACTATGATTTGAGTCAAGGAGGGTAACTACTCTGGCCATTCAAACTTTGTAAATCAGAGGACTGTATGAAAGCATCTATCCCAATGAGCAAGGTGATTGACTCCCAAATTGCCAATTATTCAATTTTCCAAATTTCTGCATTTACTTAGTTACTCCCAACTACTCCTACTAATAAATTACACCTAGTATCTTGGTAATGCCCTGCTCTTGAAAAAGAGAGGGTGGATGGACTGCAAAATAGCAAATCCATATTCAAAGTGTCTCTGTAGCTGTATTCTTCTATCAAATTTGTTTGGTCAAGGTCTTGAGGGTGGGAAGCATCTGTCATGCTATTTTAAGATAGGTATGCATGTTTTCCAAATGATCTTGTATTAGCATTGATTCACATTCTCCAACTGAAAACAGAAAGAAAAGTGGAACATATTATCCCTCTCTGGAAGATGCCATTAAAGTACATTTTAAGTGGGATTCTCTGCCCAGAGGCAGCATGTGACGGCAGGGTGTAGATAGAATTAAGAACAGTCCTCGGTGGAAATATTCTGGCCCTATAAAATATAATCAGGAAATAATAAGTGGTTTTTCTGTATAAACACTGAAGGCAAATCATTTATTGCATCCTGTCTCGATGTGAGTGTCATATCAGCACTGTCATATTAGCTTATACCAAGAAATTACAGTGTAGAAAGCTGGCGTGTTGTACTCATCTCAAAGGATTGCTAGAGCAGAAAGACATCTATGTCTGACCTCGATGGCTGTGACCATACTATTATCCACTGAAAAATAGCACACCCATAATAATTTTAACAGTGTCTTACCAAGGAAGATAAGAGAGATAATCATTTATTTCTTTGGTCATCCAAAATTTTAAATTGGCTCAAGCAAGGAAAATGAGCAGTAAGGACATTCTTACTAGAAAGCATGAGTTTTGTAATACTTAATGGATTTTTACACAGTATCAGTATAATGGGATATAATATGTTTCCATGAAACCCCAAGGTGAGTTTTTAAACAGCATCCTTTGCTCTCAATCAAGTTCCATAGTTTTCAGAGCTTGAGTAAAGTTAGGGGAGTGATGGATTAAATAAAAAACAAAATTTAGTTTGATTTTCACCAATTAAGTTATTGGGAGCATGTTTATTTACATCCCATATTTGTAAAAGACACAAATAATATTTCCTTATGAGGAATATATTCCTGCACAGAATAAAATAATGCAGATTACAAACACATTTTTTACACATCTACATGAATAGGAAGAAGTTACCTTGTTGTAAAAATGTCAGTTTATTTTCGATCATGTATGTCATTTTGCAAAAAAAAAAAGGTTAAGCTATATAATACCATGAGCCTAGAAGGTATTACATGTAATGTCATGAAATTGCTGCTAAAAAATTGACCTTCAGCAAATTAAACAAATGGTTCTGTACTTAAAAGTAATTCAATCAAATTCCTTAGCCAAGATGTAATTTAGTTAATTTTGCCTCCCTTTAAAAATAGTGGTCATGGGCTGAGAATGTGGCTTAGTGGTAGAGTGCTTGCCTAGTATGCATGAAGCCCTGAGTTCGATTCCTCAGTACCACATAAACAGAAAAGCCAGAAGTAGTGCTGTGGTTCAAATGGTACTAGCCTTCAGCAAAAGAAGCTCAGGAACAGTGCCCAGAGACTGACACACACACACACACACACACACACACACACACACACACACACACACACACACACCCCAGTGGTCTTTAGCTGAGCACTGGTGGCTCATTCCTGTAATCCTAGCTTCTTAGGAGGCTGAGATCTTACTATCACAGTTCAAAGTCAGACAGGGCAAGAAAGCTTGTAAGACTCTTATCTCCAGTTAGTCACCAAAAAGCTAGAAATGGAGCTGTGGCTCAAGTGGTAGGAGCACTATCTTTGAACAAAAAAGCTCAGGGTAGAGCACTCAGGCCCTGTAATTCAAGCCCCAGGACCAGCTCAAAAAAAAAAAAAAAAAAAAAAGAAAATTGCCATACCTCCTAAGAAACATTATTTCTCCTGATGAGCCTCTATCTGTAGAATCCATACTTTATTCCTTCTATTAATTATTCTATATATAAAAGTCCACTGGAATTCCTTTAGTGACAGTTTTTTCTTTACTCACAGTTCCTTTACTTTGCTTCCTGTTTCCATTTTTTTTACTGAGTCTTTCCCCGACACATTTGGTGGAAATTTTCCTATAAATAGAACCCATCCACACAAATTTCCTTTCCTTTGTCAGATCCTCCTGTATTTGAAACATTTATCTGTTTATAGAATTCTGCAAAACCTTTAGCATTCCTAAAACCTAACTTCACATTGCAAATAGATCAGTCTGTTTTAAATGTTTCAGAGGTTTCTTACAAATGGTTGCCTCAAAAGTACTTACTAGTTTTTGTTTAAAAATTAACTCAAAATTAATTTTATTGTATTGAAACATTTTTAAAGTAGATATGACTACTACTTTTCTTATTTCTTTTAGCATTTATATTGACAAATGTTGCTGTTACACTAAGAAATAATTCATTCTATGTAGCATCTTTTCTTGTGTACAAGTACCCAGCATTCAACTCTCAAATTATTATCATACAGATTGTCAACAACTTAGAGTTCCAAATAACTGTATTAAATGAAGAAAATATAGTATTAATCCCTGAGTGTCCAATGTCATGTTTTCAAAACTGTAAGTCAAGTTCTTCTAGTACATTCCCTTCTTTGAATATGGCAAAAGTTTCAGACATGAGACTCCTACAAAATATTTTCTATGAAGCGTCTCTGATGAGCTGTCTCTTTGCCGATTAGAGAACAGTGCATTAAATGCATTCTATTCTTCCTTCCCCTGAATTTCTTCCATCTACATTTTGCCTGATTCTAAGAGAAGTTTAACTGTTACTGTACCTTCCTAAAAGAGCCCACGTGCCTGCTTAAGCTACAAACCATGTAGATCTTTACATGTATGCAGCAAAACCAGAACAACTCAATGCAGAGGTAAGTAGTCCCCAACTTGGATTCTGCTGCACCAATAAACCCAGAGCCATAGACCACTGGATCCGCCTTTCAGCACAGAGAACTGTGGTCTAGACACGCAGCGTGACACAGCTGAAATCAGAAGATTAATTCACAGGCAGAGTCAGAACCAGAACCCAGAGATCTTGGCATGTAGGTCATTGGTCTTTGTGCTATACAGTGCACATACCAAAAGCAAATTTGTTGTTTTCATTGTTTGCAAAGAATAAAGAAAAGAACCCCTGCTTGTTCCTTCCATAAGAGTACTCCACTCACCCCCTCAGCCACTTGTCTATCTGCCCATGCTTTTATCTTAGCCTCTCTCCTGAGGCTTTCCACATGCTGACACCACGGCACATCTGTGCTTTGAAATGTTTTCAAACACTTACCCAGCTGTCATGTCACACACTTCACAGGTTTGCCTTCGTTATTTCTACACTTTAGCAGCCTTTTTTATTTCTTGGGGAATTTGGTTTGAATTTTCTACTTGGTTGATTTTTATAAGCAAGCCCCAAACATGTTGTTTACTTAATTCTGGGCCTTCAATTGTTTTGAGATATCATTTCAGCCTTCTCCGTCCCTGGCCTTTCCTTCTTCATTAAACTACTTTCAGCTGAGCACACCACACTTTTGATGCTGCTACTGAGAAAACCCCTTACTGCTGTGACAGTGCAATCCTGGTCCTTGTGTACCTCAAAAGTAAGGTGAAAATACCCCACTTCCTGATTGCTTATAATGGATTCCAGGTGAAAACACATTTTTGTACCACAGCCAGAACCATTTCTCTAATTTATGCCTGAACGAAATGAGATGACTGGTCTGAAACCACAAAGAAGAAATCCATTTATGAGATGCATCTCTTTCTCCCTTGGTTATTTTGTTTAAGAAGCTTCAATATAGTAGAGTTAGGGAAAGGTGCCCTGGTTTGGTGTGTTTATTGTATCTCTTCCTTATTTCTGCATGGTTAGGTATGTTTCTGGTATATATTCTCTACTTCTGCATGTAAAGTGCACATAGCATTTGTGAAGAGTGAGTGATCTGTGTGCAGGAATTTAATGGGATCATTACAATACAACATTGCCATTCAGCCCTTTCATGTGACATATATGCTTCCTTGATTTACAGTATTTTTCAACTCAAATTCGTATCGATTCTTGTTCCCATATAATTGAAGGGGCTATTTATATAGTCACTTCATCGCCATTATCTGTGTATAACCCTGAATGTTAGTGCTATGTTTTCTTCTTTGATTTCATGGGAACACAGGCCATATACCCAGGAACTTAATTGCTCCTCTCTTGACAATCTGTGGTATAGTAAGTGCTGGTAACGGGGCATTAGACTATAAATATGTTTCAGAGACCCTTGAAGAACAAAACATTTTAGAAAAACATCAGCTTCCATTGGTGATTATAACAGATGTTCCTTTGTGTCCTTGAGCTGGGTCTGGCTGCATCCTTAGATGGGAAGTTACATCGAAGTGGGAGCCATTACAGCCCAGTGAATAGTTTCTGAGGGTTTCACTGTCATATAAGTGCTCGAGGGCATATCCAGTTAATGTGTAAGCATGCTTATCAAAATACTGCCGGTGGGAGCCAAAGCAGTTTGGGGAGACAGAAGAATGGTCTCCTGCTGTCTGGTGAGGAGACATATCTGCATGCAGATAGTCTTTAGCCAGGATCAAACTGGATTTTGAAATGCGATCGGAATTGGGACTACTGATTCGAGACAGTGCGGTGGGACTGTTGTCGTAGTCATTTTCGTGGGGACTTAGCATCTTTCCTTCTCTCTGCTGGATGTGGTCACACGGCGACGTGTTGGCCAGGGTGGCGCTGTGGCAGACTTCACCTGTTGCTGAGGCCTGTGGGTAGTTTGCAAAACAGAGAGAGTGTTTTTTCCCAGTTCCGTTTATGGAAGCCAGTTGGTCTGGGGGAACTTTCCGGAGCTGCAGTCTGTTCTCTTCTTCTTTAATCATTTGCTGGGTAGCTCTGATCAGAGTTTCAATTTTGCTGGGTTCCTGCGGGCTGCTTTGATACTGCTCCGTGCGGTACCGCTCACCAGATTCACTGGCTGACCCCGGGTCTGGGGAACTGACCACGCTATCTTCGTCCCAGTGACCTCGTCCTGGAAAGCAGGGAACGTAAAGAGTGAGGCGTTTCAAAATTCACACTCCGACACACGTATTTCTTTTCCTATTCAAGTATATCATACATCTTTATTTTAACATAAAACTTAAGTTACACACAAGCCTACATGCCAAAATTAGTTGCTTTATTGTGCCGGAACTTGTGTTGATTTCATATAAAATCGGTGGATATTAAGTACAGATACGATTTATAAAACATTTTTAGACATTAAGCCTTATTGTGGGTTGTAAATGCCAAATAGCAAATTAGGAACGTTTCTACTTCTCTATCTCTGCATTTTATTGGACCTTTCCAGTTGTAAAAAGAAAAAGAAAGAGAGAGAGAGAGGAAGGAAGGAAGGAAGGAAGGAAGGAAGGAAGGAAGGAAGGAAGGAAGGAAGGAAAAAAATAAGCACATAGAAATAGGTTATGGCATTTTTGAGAGCCGTGTTGGTTAGAACAATGCCTGGAAAATGCTTTCAGTTAAGTTTGAAAAAGACAATAAGCACAGACTAAACCATTTTTTCTATTCTACATAAATCACTGAAAATGTTAATATTGTTCAATGAATCTAAATTAGAGATATATCAAAGCCCTACTCTTAACTCTTAGCAAATCAAAGGTTTATATATATGTGTATATATATAGTACATTTGTAGATGTGTAATGGTGGATTGATATAGATGTAGATATATCTTGTCCCAATCAAAATATAAACACTACTTTATTAAAGGGCAGTACAGGCATCCCAGCTTCTGAGGTCATTTTATAGAAATGCAAATATCTCAGATGGCTTCTGAAGCAATATGAAGAATAAATAAAATCTAGCTGGGTGCCAGTGGCTCCTATATTATAATCCTAGTAATTATAATCTCAATTACTCAGGAGGCTGAGATCTAAGATTGTGGTTCAAAGACATCTGGGGAAAGAACATCTGTGAGACTCATATCTCCAATTATTTACCAAAAAACCCCAAGTGGATCTGTAGCTCAAATAGTATAGTACTACTCTTGCGTAAAAAAGCTTAGGAGCAGTGCCAGAGCCTTGAGTTCGAGCCCTAGGACCCGCACACATACACACACACAAAGAGTAAGTAAATACTAACAATTTGAATAACTTGTTTTGAACCAGGAAGAGTCATCTAATATGGATAAGATTGATACACAGTGCATCCAAAATATATTCCATGAACAAAATTAGTCTCAATGCAGTCTGACATCAGTGCAAAAAGCAAGAAAAAAAATTAGGCAGGGACATACAAAAGCTGAAAACTTCCTAATGCAGCAGAGTTGCACGTGCTCACACAATCGCTGCTCACTTCTCGTATTTTCTTACAGACCATGTAGGTTAAGCCAGGATTTTCCCCATCCCTTTTCCTTTGGCAAGCATTTGCCCTTTTGCTCTGGGTTTCCATTACTGGACTACCAACATGTTCCTTGGTATAGAACAGCCTGTTTACTCAAAATAAAAGCTGAAGAATAAAAAGGCAAGAATGGAAACAAATTAAAATTATTCCTAGAAGGCCATCAAGGTCTGGGTGGCATCTGACAGGAGACTTTACCAATGGAGCTAGCACGGTCTAGCTCATTTCTCATCCTAAAGACAAGAGTAGATCACAGGCCTTCAGATCAATGCGAGTAACACTGACTTTTAATGAAACAGTGAGGCTTTCAAAGAACTGCCTGGACCCAAGCTTCAAATGGTCAGGATGGGTTTTCCAGTTTACTTTGAAATGAACAAAGAAAAGCATTACCAATGATCAAAGCGTTAACTCCAGGGCCCATTTCCATGTGTTGCAAAGGCTGTATAATAATCCCAAGGTGAAAATCTCTGTGGTTTCTAAATGTCCTCCATCCTCACTATGGACCACTGTGGTTGTCATCAGGAGGAGGGACAGCGGGAAGGGCAGTTAATGGATCTGGGTACTCCATGGCCAGAGAAGCTGAAGATCTCTGGTATAAGTGATTGGCCTTGCCAGTCTATCAATAGTGCCCTCTCTGCTACAAACCCTGCTATCACCCAATGAGCTCACCATTCACAGAGAAATAAATACACACACACACACACACACACCCTCGTGCATACATACACACATACACACATATAGACTGCAAGTTCAACAGGAAAAAAATTCACTTTGATTTCTACTTTTCATGATTCTGGTTTTGTGCTGAGACTGGGACTTGAACTCAGTGCCGGGCTGGATGCTGTGCCTGAGCTCTTTCGCTCAAGGCTAGCACTTTACCACTCGAGTCACACGTCCACGTCTAGCTTTTTGGTGGTTAATTTGGAGATTAAGACTCTCGCAGACTTTCCTCCGATCCTCAGATCTTAGCCTACTGAGCAACAAGGATTGCAGGCCTGAGCCACCAGTGCCCGGCACATTTTCATGATCTCAGTGAGAATCTTCTTTCTCTCACTTGTCATATAAGAGTCCCATTTGAGTGGATCATTCCAGACCTCTCTGTAGTCCTCCCACCGGCCCCTGAACAGCCAGTCCCGCTGCGCTCTCACCTTGGATCCGGTGCACCGTGGCGATGTGAGGCATGCTGTTCTCATAGGCTTCTCGGCTTTCCGGGGAGGCCTTGGTCAGGGGCAAGGCTGCCCGGGAGCCCCACCAGGGCTCCCTCCCGGCCTGCGGCGCCCCCAGGAAGTACCTGCCGGCCTCGCAGCGGCCCCCCTCGCAGGCCTGGGTGTGGAAGTGCCGATCCTCCACCAGCCTGGAGTGGTCCAGCGCGAAGCCATAGCAGAGCGAGCCGCGCTCCGAGAACTGTCTGTAGGCGCACGACGCGTCGTGCTGCTGCGAGCCCGCGCGCTCCGAAGGGTCCAGCAGCTGCGGGGACGCCGTGTCGGTCAGGGGGCTCCCGCCCCACTGGCTGTCATGATCTGACTCTGATCGTTCCGTGTGAAAACCAGAGTACTGAAACCGGGAGGGGGAGAGAGAAGGCCATGGCCAAAATAAATAAATGAGCCAAACACAAACCGCCTGGAGTGTGACACCCCCTCCTCCCCCCCCCCAGCACGCACCCCTAGAGTCATATTAGCTTGAGGCTGCCAAAATAAGAGTCATTCCACCAGCACCACCAACTTGTAATCGCTTAATAAATCAGATGATGTCTCCAGAGACATCTAGCAGCGGCCAAAAGGAAGAGATTAATCATCATCATCATCATCATCATCATCATCATCATCATCATCATCATCATCAGTCAAGCTTTGGTGGCTCACCCCTGTAATCCTAGCTACTCAAGAGGCTGTGATCTGAGAATCAAGGGTGGAAGATTCTTATCTCCAAGTAACCAGCACGGAAGCTGGAAGTAGGGCTGTGACTCAGGGGACAGAGCCCAAGTCTTGAGCAAAAATGCCAAGAGAGAGTGTGAGGCCCTGAGTTCAAGCCCTAGAACTTGTTAAAATCAATAATAATAATTAATAATAATAATAGCAAACATTGAACTTGCAGTCACCGGATGAAACATTCCCAGTGAATTATCCCAGAAAGTTCCTCTAGGAGCATATATATGACTGACAACTTTGCTTTCCATTCTGTGTGCACAGAAGAGCTACAGCTCAGAGAAGGAAAGTGATTTGCCCCAGGCCCCAGTGTGAGTCTGAAAAGGAACCACCATTCAACCCAATGTCTTCATCATTACCCAAATGGTCTAATTTTAATTTTTTTCAAAAAAAAAGCCTTATATTATATTTCTCTTTGCTTTTTCCACTTTTTTTTCTTTTTGTGGGGGGGAGGTCAGGGGCTGCAGATGTTGGAGCTTGAATTCTGGGCCTGGGCACTGTCTTTGAGCCTTTGTGCTCAAGGCTAATTCTCTACTACTTAGAGCCACAGCACCATTTCCAGTTCTCTCTCTCTCTCTTTCTCTCTCTCTCTCTCTCTTTCTCTCTCTCTCTCTCTGTAGTTAATTGGACTCTCAAGGACTAGCTGGCTTTGAACTGTGATTCTCAGATCTCAGCCTCCTGGGTAGCTAGGATTACAGACGTGAGCCCATAAATTTTAATTAGAAAAATAAAACAGCAGCCTCTCCACAAAAGAACCCTTTTGCTTTCATCGAAGCAAGCAAGGATGGCGTCCCCTGGCCATCCTGAATAGGGATTAGAGTGCTACACATGCAACCTCCATCAGAGAAACCTGCCTCAGAGAAACAGCACCGGTGCTGTTCCAACTAGGAATTGCCCACTTTCTGCTTGTTTTTTGTATAAGTAAAAGCCAAGCCTATTTCTGAAGTACCCCAGTCAAGACTTCTGAGCCCTGTTGAGAGGGAAAAGCCTTCCTGAGTGTACATGGGGAAAGTGCAAAGAACATTCTGTCCTTCACTCACAAAGAAAATTCAACACAAAGCATCCTTGCCATATAGGAGGTGCAATTCAAGAGCAGGGAAAGAAGAGTTGAAAAGATAAGCCTCTTGTCAATAGCCCAGGAGGACGACAGTAAATACACCACCCTGACATATTCAAGCAAAGTTGACGGTTCATTGACACCAAGACTTCATACTGCTTTGAGCTACAAAGCAGAAGCCCCATCTCAAATTTTAGTAGGTTTTGTTGTTGTAGTTGTTCTTAAAGAAACCTGCGGACATGAACCAATATGCATCCTCAAAACTCCCATCCACCGTCTCTCCTATAAAATGAGTTTTAGTAGATGTTAACTCTTTTGAGAACATGACAACATCTCAGTATAAACTATTTCAGGTGTTCATTAAGGAACAGAAAAAAACAGAGAGCATAAAGAGAGGGAGAGAGTCAGCCAATCTATGCAGGAAGTGCAGAGTCATGATGGTGAATAAACACTGCATAAAAAGGCTCCTGGTCTTCCACACAGCCCCTGTAGCCATTTATGCTTTCAAGCTCTTAATTTCTTTTAGCAGGAAACAATGTCATGGTGACAGTAACCTGCCAAATGCTGAAGCAGAGTTGGAGTCATTTAATGGGAGAAGCATTAGCGATGGAAAGCCAGGCACACTTGTTACCGGGCCCATTCCTATTATACCCCGCAGGGTAATCTTGGGTAAATGATTATGTCTTTTGTAGTGTCCTCTTGAAAATGATTTATTGGGTTAGATTAGACATTTTCTAATTTTATGATATTCTTTGTACTATTGAAATATATGGTTTCTATGCTAGTCTGTATATTCTACTTATTTGAAGAAGATAATTACAGCCAGGCAAGGTGGTTCACACCTGTAATACCAATATTTGGGATGGTGAAGCAGGAAGTTCTTGAATTTGAGGCCAATCTGCATTACACAGTGAGCTGCAGGGTAGCTCTGTGACTTTATCTCTCAATAGATAAATAATTACTGATAATATAACCCAAGTCAAAGAATTTTTATTGTCCTAATAAAAGGAAGTCATGACATAAATTATAATTTTAACACAATGACAATTTTCCCTGAGTATCCCTTTATTATACAAGTTACTGAAGAAAGTGCAAGGCCTTTTAGGCAGTTTTACATTCTAGAATATAGAGGACACTTCATCTTTTGAGTATAAAGAGTGATGGCAGCCATTTGAAAACTAGTATTGACACGCCTGCCTTTCAAAACCTATCATGTGTCAAGAGACACAAATTATATCACCTGTGACTCACAACATGACTAATATCAGGAGGCAGGAAATATGACTAACTTCAAGTTCTTTAAAACTAAAAAATGTATTTAAGAATTAAAAGTCCAGCAGTAGCTACTATGAACTTCTGTAAGGAGAACTGGTGAAAGTAGTGTGAAGGAAGGCAAAAGGGACTTGGAAGGAGGGGTGTTGACTTTAGGACATGAACTAAGCATAGATTTTTTTTTAAATCATTCCTTTTTACACCTACTTAAAGATAATTTAGAAAGGCAAATGCAATTTTTAAATACCAAAATACAGTACCCAAAGCCTAACGTATGAAACTGTAACCTCTCTGTACATCACTTTGACAATAAATAAGAAAAAAAAAAAAGCAACACCTAGAAAACATTTGGTGTAAACCAACTGCACAACTCTTGGCGGCAGAGGGAAAGGGGGAGGGGGGGAAATGAGGGAGGAGGTAACAAGTAGAACAAGAAATGTACTCACTGCCTTTCATATGAATCTGTAACCCCTCTATATCACACTTTGACAATAAAGAAAAAGTAAAGCCAAAAAAATAAAAACAAATGTCAAAATACAAATGCAAGTCAGAACCTAGTGGTTTGCCAGTCACAGGGAAGAACCTCAAAGGTGGAAAAAATTAAAAGTGACAACCTTTAAAAATAGTCACTTCTACATGAAGAATTATTCTTCAAAGATACAGCACTAAGGGAAAGAAGGAGGAGGGAAATTTAGAAATTCGCTGGATACATAAAACTAGAAAGCATAAAACAGGTTAATCTGTTTCTCCTAATTTACCGCTTTCACCACACCATCATTCGCTTAAAAAAAAACAACAAACGTATTTCATAAAACTGATAGGACAGAATATTCTTGCAATAGTATCACAGCCCATGAAGCATCAAGGAAGAGTAAAAAAATTAACCATTATATAAAACCCAGGTCAAACAAAACACAAAAATGCAAGTGCCTCAAGCTAATAAAAATTCTTACCAAATGATTATCAAAGAAAAATTGTAACATGCTAACTTGAACTAAATTGCCTCATAAAGTATGTGGAGATACACGTACATAGACACATATGTGTCACACTTTTAATCAGGAGACTAGGATTTTTAAATTAAGAAATAGACCTCAAACACTCCACCACTGGTTTGGCAGTGTAGCTAAGTGGTAGGGCTCTGGTTTCACATGCATAAGGTCATCAGTTTGGTTCTAGACACAGAAAAAAAAATTATTATTACTGTTGTTATTATCATTACTATTATTATTAACAAATTGTAAAGGAAAAAAGAATAGGTGTGGTTGAAAGCTTAACAGGAGAAATTGTAGATAATTTGGAAAACATTTTAGAGAATAAATTTACCAAAAATAAAAATACCAGAAAGATTAGAAAGAAGACAAAGGGATTTGATACATGTATGTTTACATAGAAAAGGAATTGGAATTGCTTAAATATCTTCAAAAAGGAAACTAAAACTTAGAAAATCTATGTATCGAACTTCCAAATTTACTATATAGCTACTCAAAGAAAAACTGTGGTATTTATGGAGAAACAGTGATTGATAAAACAAGATTTCTTAAAACCCACAAAATTAGGCCCACACAAATATTCTCAACTTTCCTCAAATATTTCTCAAATGTTCTCAACTACATTTTGAGAATTTAATTAAGGAAAGTTAGTTTTCACAACCAACGATGCTGGATATTCACAAGCAAAAAAAGCAAGTGGAGTTTATTCTACATGGTCTACTAGTGGTTACTTAAAAAAAAAAGAGGTCAAACGATCACAGACTTAGATGTAAAATACAAATTAGAATACTTTTTAAAAATAGTGGAAGAAAATCTTCAAAATCTAGAGGAAAGTAAAAAGTTCTGAGACTTGACAACTAAGCACAATGCATATAGAAAGATGAAAAGTTGGACTTTAAATTTTAAAATCTTGTCCCACAAAAGAACCTATTCAGATCATAAATAGCAAACTACAAACAAGGAGAAAATATTTACAAACTACATATCTAATGAAGCACTACATATGTAGAATACATAAAGCAATCCTAAGCTATTAAAATACAGTAAGTAAAAGATATGAAGTGGGCTATACCAGGTAGGATATCCAAATGGCAAGTAACCACATGAAAAAGGCCATGCAAATTAAAACCATCAAAAACACAATGGAATATATCACAACGCACCTACCAGGCTGGGTAAAATTAAAAATAGTGATTCTACCAAACTGGCAAAGATACATGGAAACTAGAACACTCAGACACTGCTGATGGGCTTTTTAAATGAGATAGCCACTCCAGAGATAGTGTTACTGCATCTTAGAAACTTACATTTGCACATGCCATATGCAATCCTAGACACACACACACACCCCAAATTAAACTATATTTATTCAAATACCTGTGCCTCAATATCTTTAATAGTTGTCCCCATATTCAGGTCCTCATTAAATGCTTCTTTAGGATTTGTCATCTGGCATACTTTTAGGTGAACTGTCCAGCTACAGAATCCTTTACCTCGGAAAATGAACTGTGAGCCCATTAAACAAGAATGTCACCCTCCCCTCTCCCTCTGACCCCAGGAAACCATTTTTCTACTTTCTATCGCTACAAATTTAACTATTTTAAGTATCTCACATAGGTGCAAACATATATTATTTATCTTTTTTTCAGATTTCAATTTTTTATTGTAAAGGTGATTTTGTATATTGTAAAGGGAATTTTTTTTATTATAAAGGGGTTACAGTTATGAGTCAGGTAATGAGTACATTTCCTTTTGAACCGTGTCACCCCCTCCCTCATTCTCTCCCAGTTTTCCCCCTCAAGTTGTATAGTTCATTTCTAACATCATGTCTAGTGGGTTTCACTGCTGAATTGGTTCACTCTTTGTCCCACCATATCTGTGCTTCACATTTCCCTCTCCAAATCAGATAAACACAACACAAAGGGTATAAAAATAAACATTTGTCTTTTTGTAACTGGCTTATTTCACAGTGAGTAATATTCTTAGGGTTACCTATGTTATAGCATAGAAATATCAAAATCCCTTTCTTTTCTAAGGTTAGATGATAGTCCATTGTTCATATATATTGCATTTTGTTCATCCATTCATTTGTTGATCACTTGGGTTATTTGACTATATAGATATATGACTCTATGAAACAAATAAAATAGCAATACCATGCACATAAAGTAGAAACTATAGGAGACATAAGAACAAATGAAGAAATAAACTTTATACTATTATATATTATGTTATTATATATGAAGAAAGATACTTTATATACAGGAGACTAACATTACTCACGGTCTAAGACAAGTGAAATTTAAACTATAGTAAATACTACATAATTTAAAAAAAACAATTGGATATTATGGCTATATCTGAAACCTTACACAAAACCAATAAAAATGAAACCTTAGAAGTACTGAGTTGACTTACTTTGAGGATAGTCAAATAAAATAGATCACCCCACATATTCACTCCATGGAAAGTGGTTAAGTTTGACATAGGCCATGTTGAATGTTAGGAAAATAAATAATGTATTTAATTTAGTCTATTAGAAAGTATCAATTACTTTGTTGATGATAATTTTAAAAGAGAAAGAACACTTATTGGTAGGTATTTTTCAAAATTAACCAAATGTTAGCCCACAAAGAAAACCTCAGTAAATTTCATGATATAGGAATATTATAAAGAACACTCTCCTATAGCAATAAGTTAAAATATAAATTAAAAACAAAAAATGAAGAAGACCCTTCTTAAAAAATCTATTAACTAACAGTTGAAGAAAATAAGCAAATACAAATTGCTCTATGGGATTACTAGCATTAAATATACAAATCAACTTAAATGAGTTCAATTCTCAGTTCAAACCTTGGAATCCACTAAAAAGCAAAAGAAATCACAATGAAAAATATGCAAATATATGAGGATTGGGAGAATCGTTCAGTGATAGAGTATTTGCCTAGCAAGGATCCTAAGTTCAAATCTCAATACTGCAGAAAGGAAGAAAAGAAAGAAAGAAGGAAGGAGGGAGGGACGGAGGGACGGAGGGAGGGAGGGAGGGAGGAAGGGAGGGAGGGAGGGAGGGAGGGAGGGAGGGAGGGACGGAGTGAGGGATGGAGGGAGGAAGGGAACAAGGCAGGTAGGCGGGCAGAAAAAAAGAAAGAAACTGTACAAGGATACAGATTGCTTAATCACAAGTAATAAATAATACCACTAAACACATGATAGCATTTAAATCTTAATAATATAAGTGCAAATTAAAGCAACACTAGGGTGCAACTTTGGGGCCATCAGCCTAGCAGCAACTTCAAAGCTAGACGATGTTCTGGCATGGTGGCAGGCAGCAGGTGTTCCCACATATCCTAAATGGGAATGCAAACTGGTCCCCCCCGCCATTTGAGGAAATCTAGCAATGCCTCACTACAAACAACATTTACTCCTTGACCAAGAAGTTTCTCACTGCTAAAGAAGACATCCTAAAAATACACCTCTACTACTAGAAAATAATCATAAATAGGTTGTTTACTATAACAAATTTTTGCATTCACATAATAGTAGAAATCACTTAAGTGTTCAAATACTGGTGCTAGTTGAATAAGCTTGCTATATATGCATATATAGTTTTTCACATAGGAATACACAAATGGCAGAGAATTTTATTTATATATGTATATATGAACATAAATATTTGCATATGCAATATATAATAAATTATATATGTATGTGTGCATGTAATATATAGCATAATATATAATGCACACATCTACTATGCTGTATTACATGTAAAAATAGAACAATTAAAACATAGATGTATCTTCTAACTTTTATGAAAAGAAACCAAAGAAGAAAGTTAGAAAACAAATAAATTGGTAACCTAAGGAAGGAGAGTGAAGAAAAAGGAGACCGAAGGATAGAGGGTGGAAATATAAATCTATCTGCTACTGAAAAAGCATAGATGCAATGATATGACACTAATATAAGCACACTTAATATATAGATCTTAGTTTCTTAATACCATTCTCCACTAAAAGGAGCCAGAGCTTCCTGGAGAAATTGCTGATTCCAGGGCTAGGGTATGGAAGACAAAGGAGAATTTAAACATTTTAGTGAGTCACAAAACAGGAGAGTGTCCTTACAAAATAAAAATGATGGGGTTGCTTCAAAAAGATCCAGCTTGAAGAAATTCCCACTCGTACACAGGAAAATTTTAAGCAAAAGAAAATAAAGACAACCATCAGTGAGTTTTAATCCACTAAACCAAATAGGTATCAATGAATCTATACAGATAAGTTGATAAATAGGGGAGAAAAGTGAAATTTTACTTACAGAAGAGTGTCTGTCAACTGGTAAGTGTGGGAGTATTTAAATTAGAAAATAAATATTTTACCATCAATTTGAAGATTTCCATGAATGCAAATTAGCATAGGTGATAAATCTAAGGAGAAAAGTTTTATAGGGAATGTTTTACAGTTTTAAAAACTCCTCAGATTGCTTTTTAATTGATAGAGAAAAATAGCAAGAATTATATAGCAGAGAAACCTTGACTAGGTAATCAAAATTAAATCTCCAAGCATTCACAGTAGATAGACATCTCATGCCTCTGAGTGTGATAGCTACTCTGAAGACAAAATGTTACTATGGAATGTTCTAGCTGATGATGTAGTGAAATCTACCCGTGAAGAAGCAACACACAAATTCAACTTTTCAAAAACTCTATAAGATGGTTGAAATTTAGCTGGAGGTATGGCTCAAGGGGTAGAGCTCCTGCCTCACAAACACAAAGCCCTGAGTTCAAACCACTGTGCCATCAATAAGAATGAGAATACTTATAGTAACTAAACTGTACTCCTCAAAAAGCCTCTAATCCCAAGGCAGGCAAAGATTGTAGGATTGAAGTTCAAGGCTAGCCCAAGCACAAAAGTTAGAGAGACTCCCTCTCAATCAATAAGTGGATGTCATGGCATGTACCTGTTATTCCAGCTTGGGGGTGGGGTGGGGAAGTAAGTATAAGAATCACAGCCAGACATAAAAAGAGGACCTCAAAATTTATCAATACAGGGGCTGGGAATATAGACTAGTGGTAGAATGCTTGCCTCCTATATGAAGCCCTGGGTTCGATTCCTCAGCACCACATACATAGAAAAGGCCAGAAGGGGCGCTGTGACTCAAGTGGCAGAATGCTAGCCTTGAGCAAAAAGAAACCAGGGACAGTGCTCAGGCCCTGAGTCCAAGCCCCAGGACTTGCAAAAAATTAAATTAAATTAATCAATACAAATAGAAACTCAAAAATAATCTATTCAAATGAGACTAGAGGTATGGTTAAGGGGAAGAATGCCAGCCCAACAAATATGAGCCCTTGAGTTCAATTCTCAGTTCTGAAAAGAAGAATTCAGTAACATGTAAACAGTAATACAAGGAAGAAGCACTAAGCCTAACGCAGACTAAGAGCTACATGCAGTATAAAATCCAGGACTTGGTCATGTATTGAATGAAAACAGCAAATGCTATTAGGGATATTACTGGGTAAATCTACTAGATGGTAACATTAGATAAAACTATACATGTTATACTTCTTTTTTTTTTTTGGCCAGTCCTGGGGCTTGGACTCAGGGCCTGAGCACTGTCCCTGGCTTCTTTTTGCTCAAGGCTAGCACTCTGCCACTTGAGTCACAGTGCCACTTCTGGCCATTTTTTATATATGTGGTGCTGGGGAATTGAACCCAGGGCCTCATGTATACGGGGCAAGCACTCTTGCCACTAGGCCATATCCCCAGCCCTATACTTCTTAAATTTGATAACTGCACTGTGATTATGTAGAGTGTGTAAAGTCATTTGGAAATCCATTCGCAAACCTAGGCATGGTACTCAGGAATACTTCACAGTTGTCTTGTAACTTTTCTGTAATTAATCACTTCAAAATCAATAACTCTTATAGAGTACATGTATGCTTCATTTTTACAGAATGATTTGAAACAATCTTTTAGAAAAAATTTCCATACTTGTCCTTGAAGAGAAACATTGTCTAATAAAGTTGTAGCTTGTACATATAAACTACAGCTCCAAATTATCAACAAGGAATTCTGGGAAAAGAACATGGACAGCCTTGATCTCCTGTCACCTGATGTGACTTGAACTAAGAGCATCTTTCCTTGGGCTTTGCTTTTCCCAATTGCACAAAAATAGAGATTGTTTTTCAGGATTTCAGTGAGAAGCAAAGGATTTCTATCACAGCACATTTTAAAAGTGCAAGCAGCAGCTGGGCCTTGGTGCTCACACCTGTAATCCTAGCTACACTGGAACTGAGATCTGAGGATCCCATTTCAAAGCTGGCCTGGGCAGGAAAGCCTTTGAGATACTTATCTCCAATTAACGAATAAAAAAAGCTGGAAGGAGACCTCTGGTTCAAGTGGTAGAGCATTATCAGTCTTGAGTAAAAAAAAAAAAAAAAAAAAAAAAAGCCCAAGGAGTACCCAGGCCCTGACTTTAAGCTCCAGGACCAGGTCCAAAGTTATAAAAAAGAAAAAAAGGACAACATTAGGATGGGGGATAGAAATGAAAAGGGAGGGCTGGGGATATGGCCTAGTGGCGAGAGAGCTTGCCTCGTATACATGAGGCCCTGGGTTCGATTCCCCAGCACCACATATACAGAAAACGGCCAGAAGTGGCGCTGTGGCTCAAGTGGCAGAGTGCTAGCCTTGAGCAAAAAGGAAGCCAGGACAGTGCTCAGGCCCCTGAGTCCAAGGCCCAGGACTGGCCAAAAAAACCCAAATAAATAAATAAATAAATAAATAAATAAATAAGAAAAGAAAAGGGAGACTTTCATTAAGAAGCACCGGACACTCAAATGGACACATTGAATTGCAACCTCTTGTACAACCTTTTAAAGTCCAAAAATAAATAAATAAATAAATAATCCTATCTTCACAATAGGACCTGTGAAAAAATAGATATGTGAACATGCGTATAAAAATGCAAATATCGGGGCTGGGGATATAGCCAAGTGGCAAGAGTGCCTGCCTCGGATACACGAGGCCCTAGGTTCGATTCCCCAGCACCACATATACAGAAAACGGCCAGAAGCGGCGCTGTGGCTCAAGTGGCAGAGTGCTAGCCTTGAGCGGGAAGAAGCCAGGGACAGTGCTCAGGCCCTGAGTCCAAGGCCCAGGACTGGCCAAAAAAAAAAAAAAAAAAAGCAAATATCGGCTGGGAATATGGCCTAGTGGCAAGAGTGCTTGCCTCCCATACTTGAGGCCCTGGGTTCAATTCCCCAGTACCACATATACAGAAAATGGCCAGAAGTGGTGCTGTGGCTCAAGTGGCAGCCTTGAGCAAAAAGAAGCCAGGGACAGTGCTCAGGCCCTGAGTCCAAGCCCCAGGACTGGCAATAAATATATAAATAAATAAATAAATAAAATGCAAATAAATATATTGCAAATATGAGTTTATCATGTAAAAGATCTTAAGTCACTTCCAAGTAAGCAGATGGAAATGTTTACAGTAAAACCACTGTGGAAAGGTGATTTATCTCCTAGACTGCATTAGAGGCCAGATTTTAGAACCATCTTAGAGACTGTTAGATATATGTGTGCATGTGTGTGTACATATATACATATATGTACATATATGAATATATATGTGTATGTGTACATATATGTACATATATCCATAGAGAGAGATTTTATATATATATATATCTTACATCTTACAGTCCTGTTAGTGATTTATGTATACATATTATATATTAGATACAAAATATATTAGATATAATATATATGCAGACATATAAAAGGATCACCAATTCAACATTCCCAACAGCCAGTCACTGAAACACAGACTTTTTCTTGCAAATATTCCAATTTTCCATGCTAGAATATATTTTTATTTCCTATGTTTCTTATCATGAGCTTGATGAAAAGTCTAAAGATATGTTCTAATTATAAAGAAGAGGGAGAAACCATGGTCAGTTAGGTTACATGCAAGCTTATACCTGTTCTCCTAATCATTCTTGGTGCCTGTACTATTTTCAAGTATAGTAAAAATCATGTTTCATGAGCTACTAAGGTAACTGCTATTCTTCCTTTGAAAAAGTGAGTACTCTTTCTGCTATATTTAAAGCTGAGAAACTGAATGACTTAATTCTCGATTTTAATTAGTTTACATTCACCAAAAAAAAGTTCATGGAAGATGAGTTTTTAGTCAATTTTCCCTATTTTCCTTTCTTAGAAAATTTGGTGTTGAGGGCTGGGAATGTGGCTTAGTAGTAGAGTGCTTACCTAGCAGGCATGAATCCCTGGGTTTGATTCCTCAGCATTACATACACAGAAAACTCTAGAAGTGGCGCTGTGGCTCAAGAGGTAGAGTACTACTCTTGAGCAAAAAGAAGCCAGAGACAGTGCTCAGCCCCTGAATCCCAAGAAAGAGAGAGAGAGATGGAGGGAGGGAGGGAGGGAGGGAGGGAGGGAGGGAGGGAGGGAGGGAGGGAGTGAAGGAAATTTGGTGTTGAAAGGGGTGACATGGATCATGGTGCATTGTATTCATAAACTGATCCTTTGAATGGCACTCCTTTGTACAATTACTTAAAGATTTAAAAAAAAGTATTTTTTAAGACACTGGTGTCATTCTGAATACGATTGTCTTAATTAAACCTGGTGTCTGTTTTTAATATTTAATTTACGAAATAAGCATCCCTGTTTGCAAATTTCAAAGCAAATCCATTGAAGATCCATGTTCTTATAAAACCTGAAATCAGAAACCACCCCAAAAGTTGCCCCTTTGGATTCAGCGTATAAGAGTCATGCCCACATGGGTAAAATGACTACCACATTACACAACAGGCATGAATCACATGACTTCAAAGAGAACTATTTGCAATGATTTGTTCTAATATTTATTAAGTACCTCTATTTTCAAGGCAGTTGGTATGAAAAATACAGCCCTACCTTTTAGGAACTCACATTAGGAAGGATATAAAATACACAGAACATTAATATAAGTGAGAAGATGATGAAGGAAATATAGGAGAAAAGAATAAAGAAGAAAAAAATATTCTCTTCTTCCATACCTGAAGTTAATTAAGAACAGCACATGAACTATGACTGATTAAGGGACAGTTTAGCCAGGCACCTGTATCTCATAGCTCTAATACTAGCTACTCAGGAGGCTGAGATCTGAGGATAGCAGTTTGAAACCAGCTGGGGCAGGAAAGTCTGAAATTCTCATCTCCAATAAACTACCTCCAAAAAAGCCAGAAGTGCATCTGTGGCTCAAGTGGTATAGGACAAGCCTTAAGCAAAAGAAGCTAAGGGACAGCACCCAAGCCCCAGGAACACACACACACACACACACACACACACACACACACACACACACACACACACACACGAGACTATTAGCTTCATGCTATGTATATGCTAATACCCATAGCAAACAATAGTTACCCTTAGAAAAGACTTGTTACTTGTTCCTATTTTGCTGATTCCCCAGACATTATTTTATTAAAAGTCAACAATATCCTACAAGTGTTATTAATTTAAAGTCATAGCAAATGTGGCTATATCTTTGTCCAAAGTAACACAACTATGAAATTTGAGACAAAAGACAACAAGCAAGAGCCTTGCCCTTATGTACTCATTCAATGTACTTAGAGAACACACAAGCAAGTCCTGCAGCTAATGGTTTTACAATGGAGATTTTTTTTCCCCCAGGTTCCCACCTTAGTCAAGTCCATACACAACTGGGGTCTCCTGTAGTCACTAACACAGTCTTCAAGTACAGTTATGTACACAGGCCCTCTTCATTCAATAAGAAGCCTAAGATTCGTTCCTGCTCCAGAGGTCTCCCCCAGACAGGTGCTCTGCATTCGTCTGGATGTGGCAGCGACAATCTGCTCAGGAAATATGCCAGATGTTTCAACAATAGATGTAACAGTTATCTATTTTTGTTATGGCAGCTCATTGAGTTTTTATCATTTTTAAGCTGTAAAATATAGAAAGAGACCCTCTGATGGCAAAGCCCTGTTTTCCATGAAAAAAACTTTCACTCTATCAGGCCAAAGCAGCTTTCCTCTTGATTTGTGTCTGAACCATGAGAGAGAAAAAGAAAAAAAAAAACTTCACAGATGCAGACTGTGCATTGTACGAAGAACATATGCATGCTTTTAAATCACTTTTATCTTACTTTTTACTAATGTAACCCTGAAACATAAAATATGTTCTCTTTTTTTTATTCACTGTTATAGGAAGAACAGATGGTGAAAGAGTTAGATTAAAGTAATATGGCATGTCCATTAAAATAAACCCCACTGCTGGGTGCTGGCCTCAAACAGGAGTTCTGTTTATTATAAGGAATGGCCTGGGTTTGCACTGAGTGGAAATTACCAAGGATTTTCCTAAGGATAAGCATAGGTGTAAGCAAAAAACTAATGACAAAATCAAATGTGTTTTCTTAATGACAATAAGACAAGTTAATTTATCTGAGAGGCTGGCTAACCCCATGAGCCTGTAATTATGAAATTGAACTATAAGCTGCACTTGTAATTTTAGAAATTTTAGGTCCTAGAAAACAACTAATGAGGGGGCTGGGGATATGGCCTAGTGGCAAGAGTGCTTGCCTCGTATATATGAGGCCCTGGGTTCAAATCCCCAGCACCACATATACAGAAAATGGCCAGAAGTGGCACTGTGGCTCAAGTGGCAGAGTGCTAGCCTTGAGCAAAAAGAAGCCAGGGACAGTGCTCAGGCCCTGAGTCCAGTCCCCAGGACTGACCAAAAAAAAAAAAACAACTAATGAAATTGCAAAGAGAGTATACAGTAGAAATTATGGTGCTACATTTTTGGACTCCTATAAGAAACTGTGGGCTGCCTTCCATGTCTAATTTATTGGTTTATCAATAAACAGTAAGGCTTATTCTGTATATAAAATACACTAAGCAATGTTAGATGTGTTTCCATTTCTACACAAGCTTGGAAAATATTTAGTATTGGAGAAGAATCCTTTTGCAATACTTTTTAAGGACTTCACTTTAATTCCATATGGCTCAAAAAGAGTTAAGAGTTTTAAAACTAGTTCAAGTGAAGAAAGACTAGACACTTAGATGGACATATTAAATTGCAATTCCCTTGTACAACCTATTGAAGTTTATTTTTAAAACAAAGAAATAAAAAACATAAAAACACTCCAAGAAAGAGTAGAGAATATTTATTTTTCTTTTCTTGATGCTGAGGATAGAATCCAGAACCTTACGCATGCAAGGCAAACACGCTATTACTGAGCTACAACACCCCCTACCTCAGAAAATATATTCTTGAAAACATATCAATCTCAAATGACACTCCAGAGTTGAGAAGATGAGTAGTGAATATATCCATTAATACTCTAAATAATTGGAAAGAAAATACTGACTCAAAAGTTCAACTATAAGTAATATAAAATGTTTGGGCCATTTATTCCTTCATTTTTAAGAAATAGTGTAAACTATCAGCTTCCCACAATCAGAATTTGTGAATGGGTTTACTGATAGAAAGGGTAACGCTAATCAACATCCATTGTTCTCATAAAGTGACATGCTAAATCAAAACCCCTTTGTGCAACTACTCTGAGATAACAAAAAGAAATGAAAGAAAGAAGGGAGAATATGGGTTTACAAAAAATAAATTCACTCATTTTAGTGCTTTGATGCATTTACAGTATCTTCTATTACTTGTCTTTTTTTTGTAACTTTAGCTCATATTTTTGTTAGTTTAGAGCCAAAAAAATTTCTGGTGAGAAATCTTGCATACATATAAATACCCTGATGTGCTTTATAAGGTTAGAAACATGGGAAGCTGTTTGACTATGCCTCAAATGTGGTTTGAAATGTCATAGGTCTTCTCTTAATCCACCCCCCATAGTCACAAAAATGTTCCTGGGATTCCATTCGCTGGTTTTTCTCACAGAACAGTAACCATAGTCGAGTCTCCTTAGCTGTCAGAGTGACGTGCAGCTGGAAGGGAGTAGTGCACAGCCCAGGGGCCAGGCTTCCTCCGGTGTAATTCTATAAGGCATCGCCTATACGGTTCCATATGGAGAGAACTGTTCCCAAACCACGAAATCCACTAGCATCCCTTTTGTAAACCCAAAGGTGAAGTCTTAAAAAGACTTGTTAGCATTTTCCACTGCTCTGGAGATGGCGAATAGGTAATAACAAGTATGCCATAAGCCTTTAATTAAATCCTTTACCTCATGGCATCCTCAGCTGTAAGTGAACAAGAATATCCAAACTTGCACAGATAATGTAGAAAGAGCTCTAGCTCACTGGGGAAATCCTGGATTTCCAGGACCAGTAGCATTCATTTTAATGGTAATTATCTTCTGTGATAGGCCTCGGCCATGAGCCAGAAGCACTTCCACAAGCCCTTGCTGATGGATGCGCTCACTCTCTCTCTCTGATTTTCCACATGTAAGTGGCAGATTAGATGGGCTTGAGCGAGATGGGCACAGGTGGTGCCACCTGCTCCAACCCCAGACTTTAGTCTTGTTTGGCCTCCTCTGCTTTATTCTAGGTGGAGACAAAGAAAGAGCTTTCTGAGCGGCACTTGGCAGTGTCCTGAAGCTGGTGTCCGTTCAGCAGGCTAATCTGATGGGCTCCGCAAGCTCAATGTGGAGGTCTCACAGACTTATATGACTTGGGGGGGAGGGGGAGGGATGAAAATGAAGGACCTTCACCAAGGTAATCCATTTCCAATGATGACTAGAAGTGGAAGAAGGGGTCTACCTTTTCTTCTGAGCTAAGCACTGTAAGATTAAAGAAAAGCTAAAGAGCAAAAACCACACAGCAAACATCAGAACCTTCTCCCCAGCTATCCGAACTGAGGCCCACAACAAGGATAATGATCACACATTTGACATATACAAAATATTGATTGATGTAAAGATATGCTGTAAAATTATTAGCACAGTCACATTAGCTAACATATCCATTACCTCTTTCGTTTCCGTTGTATGTGTATGTGTGTGTGAGAGAGAGAAAAAAAAACTTCCTACTCTCAGAGTCAAGTATACAGTAAAGTATTAATAACTTCAATCACTACACTCTAAAATAAATCTCCAGAATTTATCCATTTTTTTTCTTTTAGGTGGTACTAGTGTTGGAACTCAGGACTCAAAGCCTTGGCCTTGGTACGTAGGCATAGTACCATTTGAACCACACCTCCAGCCCTTTTTGCTTTTTATTTCTCAATTAATACATTACTTTTTGCCCTGGTTTCCCGGAAACACAATCTTCTTGTTTACACGTCCTGTATAGCTGCCATGACAGGCATGAACCACTGTGTCTAGCTTTATGGACTTGAAATGACATTTTTGATTGGGATGGGGAGGCCTCATTCATTCTTTTTCAACCTGGCCTTGAACCTTGATCCTCCACATATCAGCCTCCAAAATAACTAGTAATACAAGTATGGGTCACTGTGGCTGGCACAGAATTTATTCATCTTATAGCTCAAAGTGTTTTACCTTTTAAACTACATCTGCCCATTCCCTACATTCTAACTTCAGACGAGATCAGGCGCGTTCAAGGTGGTATGGCCATAGACTAACTTCAGCAAGTCATCTACTCTTTCTACGACTCTACCTTTTAGGTTCCATAAATGAGTGAAATCATACAGTATTTCATTGTCTGGCACATTGCACTTAGTATAATGAACTCCTAATTTGTCCACAAGTGATAGGATTTTCTTTCTTTCTTTTTCTTTTTTTTGCCAGTCCTGGGGCTTAGACTCAGGGCCTGAGCACTGTCCCTGGCTTCTTTTTGCTCAAGGCTAGTAGCACTCTGCCACTTGAGCCACAGCACCACTTCTGGCCGTTTTCTGTATATATGGTGCTGGGGAATTGAACCCAGGGCCTCATGTATAGGAGACAAGCACTCTTTGCCACTAGGCCATATCCCCAACCCTTCTTATTTTTTAATGCCTGAATAACCTCCTATTATTATATATCACATTACCTTTGTCACCTGATCCATCAGTAGATGTTTCAGGTTGTTTCAGTGACTCACCATTGAGAAAACTGCTTCAGTGAATATGGTAATGCAAATACTTCTGTGAGATACTGGTTTTGTTTCCTGAAGGTGAATATCAAGAACTAGGGGTTGCTGGATCACATGGCAGTTCAATTTTTAACTCTTTAAAAAACTTTCAAATGCTTAAAATACTTCCTAAAGCTTTGTTGATGTTGTTGATCTGTTGGAAAATGAATTCTCTTGTACTGATCTTTACTACTGCTTTCTACCCAGAACTTCATTTACTTCTGCTTTAATCTGGTTCCTTTGGCTAATTTTGTGTTCAGTTGGTTGTCTTATTTTTCCTTTAATATAAAGTAAGTGCAATGAAGATCATTTTTATTTTTGTTTTTCTAGTGCTGGGGATCCGGCCCCGTGTCTAGCACTCTATCACTGAGCTATATTCTCAATCCTTATTCTTTGTTTAAAATGTTTATATTTAGACTAGTAGAGTAGTTCTAGCCTATATAGTCCTAGCTACTTGGGAAGCAAAGGTCAGCTGATCATGGTTCAACAAGGCATAAAAGTTGGTAAGATTTCATTTCAACCAATGGTTGGGTATGAGAGTACATGCTTGTAATCCCGGCTTCAGGGAAAACACAATGGCTCTGCACAATGTTACCTGCATCCTCAGAGACACAGGGAAGTAAAAGGGTCTCAGCTCAGGTCAATCTGACAATAAAATGAGACACTACCTCAAAAATAACCAAGGCACACAGGGATAGAAGGTGTGACTCAAATGGCAAAGTGCCTTGCTAGCAAACACAAAGTTCTGACTTCACTCCCCAGAACTGCCCCACCACAAAAAATCAAAAACAAAAACATTTACATGTAAACTTTCCTGTTAGAATTATTTTTACAGCATCCTATAGCTTTGGCATGTTCTTTTTCTGTTTGCACTTGGTCACATATTTTTTTCCTCTTTTTTATTTTTACTTCAATCCATCCGTTAGTTGGGAGTCAGTTGTTGAATTTCCACATATTTGTGAAATTTTTTCAATTTTCCTCCTGTTACCGATTTCTAGTTTCATACCATTGTGGTCAGAAAAGATACTTGATATGATTCCAACATTCTTGAATGTACTGAGGAAAGGATGGGCCAAAGCCAGCACCCTGCTTACCACTGCCTGCACCTCCTTCAACCAATTGCCAAGGGATAAAAAAGAAAGAAACTGTGTTCCTAACCTCCCAGGACTGACCACATCATGAAATTTCTTTCCAAAAAGTTACCTTTGTCTCTTTATCTGATCCATGGATATAATTTTCTTAAGGGCTCAACTTTAGCACTTTATTTAAATAAGTACAAGAGTTAGTAAAAGTCGGGGCTGGGGATATGGCCTAGTGGCAAGAGTGCCTGCCTCATATACATGAGGCCCTGGGTTCGATTCCCCAGCACCACATACACAGAAAATGGCCAGAAGTGGTGCTGTGGCTCAAGTGGCAGAGTGCTAGCCTTGAGCAAAAAGAAGCCAGGGACAGTGCTCAGGCCCTGAGTCCAAGCCCCAGGACTGGCCAAAAAAAAAGAGTTAGTAAAAGTCAAAGATTGTACTTGAAGCACTGAAGTCTCACCTTGCTGAGCAAAAAAAAATTCTAGCTTGGCACCGGTGGCTCACACCTATAATCTTAGCTACTCAGGTGGTTGAGATCTGAGAATCGTGGTTCGAAACCAAGCTGGGCTGGAAAGTCTATGACAATCTTATTTCTAATTAACCACCAGAAAACTGGAAGTGGTAATGTGGCTCAAGTGGTAGAGCACTGGTCTTGAGCAAACAAGCTAAGGGACAGCACCCAGGCCCAGAGTTCAAGCCCCACAAATGAAAAAAAAATTTTTTCTAAAGTAATATTCACATGTGCATATACAAAGATCATCTAAAAAGACCTCCTTCTATCTCTATAAAAGGGGAGAGTAATTCCAAATTTACACATGTACAAGAAGTAGAAACAAGCCAGTTCAGTACAGACTTCCTGGGAAGATGACTTTATTTGTATGCAAAATGCATACAATTTTTTTTTATTAGTGATCAAGGACTGCGTGTCTTTTCTGTAACATGTAAAGTGAAGGGATATCTATGTTGGCAGTGGGAACAGCACTGTGTCAAAAGAGAAAAGTTGCCTGCAAAATAATTGCTACTTCTTTGCTCTGCCAATCAATAACTTCGATTCTCAGAGTAGTAATCACTGGTGGACTTCTGAGGCCAAGAAGGACATTTGCAGCAGGAGAATTTCTACATTCACCAAAAGGAAGCAGATTGCTCATAATGAAAATTAAGATGATTCTGTAGGATTCTTTAAGGTAACAGATACAGGAAAGAGCTGCAAGCATTATAGTGTATCTGAAGCAAGTGATTAAATGATTTCAGAAGCCTGCAGAGTGTAATATATGGATTATTAGGAAGTGATGCAGTGAGTGTATTGGTTACTACTGATGCGGGAAGTGACAAGAAGAGGCAGAATGATACCACAGAGTAGGATGGCTTGCTCTGACTATACTAACCATAAACATGCCAAGGTAAGAAGTTCAAAAGGAAACACTGGCATCTGGAAGCAATTCATCCTTGGTGGACATGATCAAACAATAGAAGATAACTTCCAAGACAAAGTACTAATGACTAGTTGCATTAAAAATAGGTGGAGCTAAATTGTTATACAAATTCAATGCAATACCTATCAAAATCCCAGCCACATTCTTCACTGAAATAGAGAAACCAGTCCATAAATTCATATGGAACAGCAAAAAACCTAGAATAGCCAAAGCAATTCTAGGCAAAAAACATAGTGCAGGAGGTATCACCATACCAGACTTCAAGCTCTACTACAAGGCCATCATAACAAAAACAGCATGGTATTGGTATAAAAACAGATCGGAAGACCAGTGGATTAGAATTGAAGACCCAGAAAAAAAAACCGCACTCTTACAGCCAACTGATATTCGACAAAGGAGCTAAAGACATACAATGGAATAAACATAGCCTCTTCAACTACTGGTGCTGGGAGAACTGGGCAGCCATATGCAGAAAACTCAAAGTAGACCCAAGCCTATCACCATGCACCAAGATCAACTCAAAATGGATCAAGGACCTCAACATCAGACCTGAATCCTTGAAACTACTGAAGGACAGAGTAGGAAAGACACTAGAACTTATAGGCACAGGAAGGAACTTCCTGAATAGAGTCCCAGGGGCACAACAAGTAGGGGAAAGACTCAACAAATGGGACTACTACAAATTAAAAAGTTTCTGCACAGCTAAGGTCATAGCCACCAAAATAGAAAGACAGCCAACGATATGGGAAAGGATATTTACCAGCACAGCAACAGACAAAGGCCTGATATCTGTCATCTACAGAGAACTCAAAAAACTAAGCCCCTCCAAGCCCAATAAACCTATTAGGAAATGGGCAAAAGAGCTAAAGAGAGACTTCACAAGAGAAGATATAAAAATGGCAAAGAAACACATGAGGAAATGCTCAACATCCCTGCTAGTAAAGGAAATGCAAATAAAAACAACCCTGAGATACCACCTCACCCCAGTTAGAATGGCCTATACTCTGAACTCAGGAAACAACAAATGCTGGAGGGGCTGTGGGGAAAGAGGAACCCTTCTCCATTGTTGGTGGGAGTGCAAATTAGTACAACCACTTTGGAGAACAGTATGGAGGTTTCTCAAAAAGCTCAATATAGTCCTACCCTATGACCCAGCCATACCACTCCTAGGCATCTATCCTAAACAGCAAAACCCAAGATATCAAAAGGACATTTGTACTTCCATGTTTATTGAGGCACAATTCACAATAGCCAAAATTTGGAAACAACCCAGATGCCCCTCCACAGATGAATGGATCCAAAAAATATGGTACTTATACACAATGGAATACTACATAGCGATTAGGAATGGTGAAATATTGTTATTCGCAGGGAAATGGTCAGAACTCAAACAAATAATGTTGAGCGAGACAAGCCTAGAACACAGAAAACAAAGGGGCATGATCTCCCTGATATATGACTGTTAACAAAGGGAGATGGAGAGACAGTAGAGACCAAGTCTGTGAACACTGTATATGTGCTTGATACATTGTATATTGCATATGGGTCTACCTGACCTAGACAAGGGATGGAAAAACAGGTTGTAAGATATCACAAGAAATGTACACACTGCCCTACTATGTAACTGTACCCTCTTTGCACAACACCTTGTAAAAAAAATTTTTTTGCTCAATTAATAATAAAAAAATTAAAAAAAATAGGTGGAGCTGAAAGACAAACCAATGCAACAGCAATACTTGCAAAACTATATGGTGTAAACCAACTGTACAACTTATGAGGGGAAGGGAATGGGGAGGGGGGAAGGTAGGGGGAAAATGAAGGAGTAAGTAGGATAAGAAATGTACTCACTGCCTTACATGTAAAACTATAACCCCTCTGTGCATCACTTTAACAATAAAGAAATGAAAAAAAAAAAATAGGTGGAGCCGGGTGCCAGTGACTCATGCCTGTAATCCTAGCTACTCAGTATGCTGAGATCTGAGGATCGCAGTTCAAGCCAGCCAGAAGGAAAGTCCTTCAGACTCTTCTCTCCAGTCCAGAAAACCAGAAGTGGCACTGTGGCTCAAGTGGTAGAGGGCTAGCCTAGCGAAAAAAAAAGTTCAGAGACAGCACCTAGGCCCTGAATTCAAGCCTCACAACCAGAAAAAAAATAAAAATAAAAAATAAGTGGAAACTATTGTAGTGATCTTTCACACATAACATCTATAAAATAAATTCTATAAACTCAATAGTTCCATTTTCCCAGAAAAAAAATAATGCAGATATTTCATGATCATAAACTCAGTAACAATAAAACAATTGTCATAATAGTAAAATTACTGCAGCACAGCAGCAAATAGCTACGTGTACAGTCTTTGTAGATTACTACTATTTCTTATAATTTGCTATTTCTTATGACAACTTTTCCAAAATCAGAACAATTCTATTTTGACCTCTCCTGTCCCGTGTAATACATAGAGGTACAAAGGTGGCAGAGTCATTCATTAAGTGGCTATAATACAATCAAGACTAAAAGTGTTCCTAAGGGTTTCTGATTCCAAGCAGGGACCTGGAGGTTCACCTGCTTCTGCAGTCTGGGTAATGGTAGTGAATTTTAATTAATGCATGTCTTGATTGTTCATTTGCAGATGCCTGAACAATTTCAAAAAGCAAAGTTGCTGTTTGTCATTCGCCAGACATCTGTTGAAAATTTCTAGATATGGACAATATACAATAGTCAGGGGAAAAATATCTTAGTAAATAACACAAATTATTAAATCACCATCTGCTTAACTTATTACCCTTTGAGCTCAGTTCTTCTGTGGAAAGTGACATTTGAAGGATCTCATAAGAATTGTTGTGCCATAAATGTGTATACAAAAAAAATAATCAAGAAGAAAAGACAACCGAGCTGGAAGCTGGTGGCTCATGTCTGTAACCCTCACTCCTCAGGAAGCTGAGAGCTGAGGATGGTAATTTAAAGCCAGCTCAGGCAGGAGAAAGACTGTGAGGCTCTTATCTCCAGTTAACCACAAAAAAAGCCAGGAGTGGAGCTGTGGCTTCAGTGGTAGAGCACCAATCAGGCTTAAAAGCTACAGAATAGTGCCCAGGCCCCAAGTTCAAGCACTAGTACAAATATGCAGAAATATTTAAAGTTAAATATATACAAACAAAGCATTCTTCATCCAGTCAGTAAAAAGGAATGTACTATGTATCTGCTAATTCATATGAGGGAATTCAACCTAAGTTTAACAGCTAAAAGCAAGTTGTGAAAAGCAATTTCAGAGTAACTCTATAATTCTGGGCACTGGTGGCTCACACCTGTAATTCTACCTACTCAGGAGGCTGAGATCAAAGAATTATGATTCAAAGCCAACCTGGGCAGAAAGTCCCTGAGTCTCTAATCTCCAATTAACCACAAGAAAACTGGAATTGGAGCTGTGGCTCAAAGTAGTAGAATGCTAGCCTTGAAGAAAAAAAGCTCAGGGACAGTGTCCTGGCCCTAAGTTCAAGCCCCATGACTGACAAAATAAAATTCCTCTATAATGATGAAATTTTATCAATCACAAGAAAAGACTACAAGAAGCCCAAGGTAAAAACATTTTTATCTACTTTTTCATTTGCATTATTTTTACATCAGAAAATAAATTTAATTTAATTAACATCTTCATGGATGCACATCAGAAGCAATTATAATTACTCCCCTAAATAGTTTTCCTTTCTTCACCAGGTTAGTCCTTTCCTGTTCTAGTCAAAGCCCTTCACTCATTCTCTATAAGATGAATTAAACTGCCTTAACTCAGTATATATTTGGGACCAATATGTGTTTCCAACATATTACTACCAGTCCTCATTCAGAGATACTACACTAAGAGTGTGCCATTGCATTTCCTCATAATTGTTTTCTTTCTGAACTCCTCACTCCTTTCCCTCATCCCCAAATGCCTGAACCCTATCCTCAAAGACAAGTTACCCATACCTTCCTTAGCCAGGCAGAAGTTTGTATTACCAATCTATTCACAAAGCCCTCTATATCCATCATCTCTTATATACTACTTATTTTATTCTATAATTTAACATTTTGAGCTGTACTACAAAACTTCAGGATATTTTTATGCACTTCTTTCTAGTCAAGCACCCTTAACCCCACAATGATCATAAACAACATCTTTCCAAAGCAGACTTCCACTGGCATCTGCTGAGTTCAAAACATAGAAGAGCAACAATGCTCAAAAATATAAAGTCAGTTGTAGGGATAATATGAACCAAATATTATTTTTTGAGAAGCTAGTATTTTTTTCATTAAAATTTCTGAGGAGATAGAACACAAGATGGATACGTTTCTCGGTTGTTTTCTTCCAGCAGAAACAGTGCTGAGTTTGCTCTGAATGTCAGCCTTTTTCCATGGAGAACACCCACGCAACATGACAATTTATTGCAAATACCTATCTGTTCATTTATCTGCCTAAACCAGTGGCTCTTTGAAAGCAAAAGGTGTGCATTCCATCTTGGATCTGCATGTATTAGCAGCCCACACAAGATGAACTCAGTCAACGGTTCAGCTAGCAGGATGATTATCTAAAATAAATACAATTTGAAAATCACCTTTCCTAGGCATATCAATGTTCAGTAAATTTAATTTCTGACTATGTTGCTTCAAATGGGAAACATAGCCAAAATTCTAAGGACTGTATTTACGCAAATAATAAACAAAAAATGGATGTACAAACATCAAGAGAAATCCTACATGAAGGTATGTATTTGCATGTGTGTGATGTTTATACATCATAGAATATTATTTTAAAAAGGAAAATTTTAGAGAGAGAATAATGGAAAAAGAAGGATTTTTCTACCTTTCTTCTAAGTTTGTAGAGTTTTTTTAACTATACAATTTGTATTTTAACTACCCAACACAATGAAAAGTTAAAATTTTTTAAATGATGCTAGGAGCTGGTGGCTCATGCCTGTAATACTAGAGACTCATGAGGCTGAGATCTGAGGATCACAGTTCAAAGTCTGGCAGAGGAAGGAAAGTTTTTGAGACTCCCATCTCCAATAAGCTTCCAAACATTGGAAGTAGAGCTATGGCTCAAGTGATAGAGCACTAGCCTTGAGCAAAACAGCTCAGATACAGTATCCGGCTCTGAGTTCAAGCCTCAGGACTGCTACAAAAAATATGTATTCTTAAGTAAATGTCTATTGTTAAAATGAAAAATGGACATTTTGGATGTTGAGAGAAAAATATGAAAGGAAGTATAGAATAAGGGTTTAGATGCCCAACACGAAGGTATAAGGGAAGTGCTTAATTTCTTTTTTCTTAATTTAATTTTATTGTCAAGGTGATATATAGAGGGATTACAGTGACATACATAAGGTAGAGAGTACATTTCTTGTCAACCTTTTTTTTTTTTTTTTTTTTTTTTGGCCAGTCCTGGGGCTTGGACTCAGGGCCTGAGCACTGTCCCTGGCTTCTTTTTGCTCAAGGCTAGCACTCTGCCACTTGAGTCACAGCACCACTTCTGGCCATTTTCTATATATGTGGTGCTGGGGAATTGAACCCAGGACCTCATGTATACAGGGCAAGCACTCTTGCCACTAGGCCATATCCCCAGCCCCTCTTGTCAACCTTTATAACAAGGGACAAACTCAAACCTCTTTGTTAACTTTGTATTTCCTAATTTGAATGCTTCTTTGGCATGTCTGTCCAACACTGCTATATGTTTAAGGAATGATTTACTCGAAGGCACAGTCCATCCTTTCAAGTAATAAAAAGAGACAGTACAACTCACTGTTCAAGGTTGTAATAAGAACAGATTCTTAATGGATGTTCTACAGGAAAAACAAAGTAGCTTCCATCTGCAGTGACTTTGAGTATGTGGTACCTTTCAAAAGTGTTGTAATTTATATATGAAATGCCCTCCCCCCGCCCATAGATTCACAATTTGAACACAGTTTTTGCACTGTTTTGAGAAGTCTTGGAAGGAGACCATAGCTTGAGGAAGTAGATCACTAAGGCCAGGCCCTTAGGGAAATTCTGTCATTAGCCCTCTAATCCTTCCCATGTTTTCTGCTGCTCAGGCTGTTGGCCGACCTTAGCCAATTCCACTTCCTGGTTTTGCAGGAGTGGAAGAGTTGGTGGCTTCCTGGATGCTTCCACCTAGATTTCAAAAGCAAGCTCCAGAAACCAGGCAGTGTCTGCTTAAGTCAATGTCCTGCAGTCAAAGAAACCTGTGGAGCTCTGATGGTGAGATTTAAGCTGCAGTAGAGAACACAGAACGCTCCAGATTGCAGGAACACAGAACATTGACCAAGGAAACCCGCTGGCCAAGTGGAGCCAGCAGCCAAAGGGAGAGGCTGTGTAGGCTGCAATGGCCAAGGCCATAACAGAAGGGCTGCCCATGCCTGGTGAAGCTTATATCCCAATGCCAAATCTTCCAGGTGCCAGACACTGCACTCCAGGATGGAATGTGAGCCCTGCTGGTCTGATTTTTCCTTGCTATTCCCCAGTTGCTTTCTTTGGGGAATGAACATGTTTACTCTGTACCATTCATTGTGTGTTGGAAGTAGACAACTTGGTTTTTGTTATATTGTTTGTTGTTTGCTTTTGATTTTTATTGTTTGTCTATTTTTTTGCCAGTTCTGATGCTTGGACTCAAGTCCTGAGCACTGTCCCTGGCTTCTTTTTGCTCAAGGATAGCACTCTGCCCCTTGAGTCACAGCGCCACTTCTGGCTGTTTTCTATATATGTGGTGCTAGGGAATCGAACCTAGGGCTTCATGTATACGAAGCAGACACTCTTGCCACTAGGCCATATTCCCAGCCCTGCTTTTAATTTTTAGAGGTGCTCACAGCTATGAGATTCCCTGAGTCTCAGAAGAAACTTTGGACATTCAGACAATGTCAGAATGGTTTAAAATATGGAGACCTTGAGTAGATGGACAGAACATCTTTTGAATCATGAGGTGGACTTAGGCTTTTATGAAACTCCAAAGTGGAATTCTGGTGGAATTATGACATTTGGGGGGGTCCAAGGATAGAATATTATGGCTTAAATATGAAATGTCCTCCAGCAATTTATGTTTGGAACACTTGGTACCCAGCTGTTGGCAGTATTTTGGGAAATTCTAGAACATTTTGGGGTCGAACCTAACTAAAGGAAGTGGGGGGGGAGGAGGGGGAAGGGGGCAGTTGAGCCCTTGGGGGAACTGTTCCCCAGCCCCTTCTTCTGCATTCCTTTCTTTTCTGTCTACCATGATACTAAGCTCTGCACTAAAAATCCCTCTCCACCAAGATGAATTAACACCTCTGAAACTGGACACTAAAATAAATCTTTCCTCCCTTGAGTTGTCTCTGTGAAGAATTTTGTCACAGTAATTTTAAAACAACTGATTTAAAAGTAATTTAAAACAGTAATTTAAAATTAACTGATATAATTGGTAAAGTTCCCATTATGCTTAATGGAATTTGTGCACCGAAAACTGTGTAGACTTTGTATATCTCTTCTCCTTCCTTTCACTGGAGTAAAGAAATCTTGTCATCAGTTAAAGAGTTTAAGTCATCTGGAGGTAAGTCTCTTAGAGACAGAGATTATGGTCTTCTCAACTGTATATACCAACTTGCTAAGATAAGCTGGCAGTCATTGTGTGTGTGTGTGTGTGTGTGTGTGTGTGTGTGTGTGTGTGATCATTGAGTCAATGAACATTTCCTCAAATAATAAACACTTGCAAGCATCAACAAAAGAGTTCCTCGGACAAGTAGGAAAATCACTGGATTAAATAAATGATCCAATAACCAATTTGGTTTTCTACTATCCCCAGAATCTTCTTCTGGTTTACCCTGTGAACTTCAGGAAGTTTGACATGGCACACTTCCAGAAAAGGAAGGGAGGAGAGGCAACTACAAGATGCTAGCAGTTGAGCCTGGCACTGGTGGCTCATACCTGTAATCCTAACTACTCAGGAGGCTGAAATCTGAGGATCACAGTTCAAAGCCAGCGAGGCAGGAAAGTCCATAAGACTCTTATTCCCCAGTAAAGTATTCAGAAAAAGCCTGCAGTGGGAAATCCTCTATCCGACTTCCTTGAGGACAGCGCAGATATACCCTGACTCAGTCTAGTTTCTATATCTATGATGGATCAGAATGATAACATTTTTCCTTCTAAGACCCCAGATTTTGCTTTTTGCCTTGCAGTGTTACTAGAAACCCTCCTTTGGGTCTCATCGCTCTCCCTTGCAAAGATGAGAATAGAGTGTTTTTCAGTTCATTACTGCCACCTAGAAGGTTCTTCCTGTCTGATTCCCCCAAGAAAATAGTCTATGCTCAAAGTTCATGGTGAAATAAAACCTTCATTCTTTGCCTCTACCTATTAGCTTCTTTCTGAGTTTCTGGCCATTTTTTTTTTCTGTGTCGAGCTCTTATTTTCTGTATTTTGCTATGCTGGCTGTATCTTTATTTTTATCATTGTAGGGAGAAGTAAACTAGGATCAATACCCTTGAAATAGACCAAAAAAAAAAAAGTTGTGGTTTTGACGACTAGACTCTCATGACCTTTATATAAATGCAGTAAGCCACAAAATCATTCCAAAGTTTTTACTAGTGCTATTCTTTTCAAGGAATCAGAGAAGATAGTTTCAGAAGCCCTTCCAGATTTGTAGATATATTGAATCTATTAACGCCAGATGATTAATCCCAAACAGTTTTAATACTTCTTCAATTCCAAGATCATACTCAGTGGCACACACAAGAGAGAGATTTTAGAAGTCAAAGCATTTACCTGAGGGTATGGGGACGTCCTGGATTTTGACTTTGAGCTGGAGAGCCTTGCCTTAGTCCCCTTCCTGCTGTCCGTCATGGTGGGTGTGGCGCTGCTGGCATAGGAGAAGGCTGGTTTGGAGGCTGAGATCTGATCCAGAGAGAGCTGTAATCCTTTGTATTCTGTATCTCTGTAGAGTGGGAGAACAAAGCCCTTAATTAGCTACTGCAGGAAAGGGATTCATGCCTTCTCTCCTCAGGAATGACAGCCATCCATATGTGAAAAAGGAAGCAAGCAAACATTAGCCACATAACCTGCTTCCACAATGGCTGGGTTATTCTTGGAAAGTATAATGTTTCAAGTAAAATATGTGTGAATGTGACGGCCACACATCCCCAAACCAAGTTATATGATAGGTCTTGAAGCAGTCTGTATTTTAATTATTTTCATTATTGTTGTTAAGCAAAAAAAAAATATAAACCTTTAATGCAATTTATCTGAGCATTTGATTTAAATGTTTCCTATATGAAAAGAACTCAATAGACAAAGCACACATGCTTCCTAGTTATTGACAAGAATTCTTCCAAGAGCAACCATTTTGGTAAACCTCAGAGACATTTTTAGAGCTGGCTAACCAGTATCATAACCAGGCTCATATGTAGTTAAGATATAAATATAAGAATAACCAGGCTGAAAAGTTCTTTTCTACAGGTCATCAGGGTACATTTTACTACCAGATTTATTCATTGAACACACTGTATACGTCTATGTACTGTGTGGAGATGTGAGAATAAGTTAGACATCTATAATCCCTGCTCTTACAAATTATAATGCATTTGGGAAGAAATAATAAACAAATAAGCCTATATAATAACTTCAGGGAATGGTTTCAAAAGGATAAGGAGCTTATGTGAGGAAACCCATTACAAATGTCCAGCATGAGATATTTAAAGGCATAAGATGACAGCCGCAGTCCTGTTCATGGGCATAATCCCCACCCATCCCCCAACCCTCCAGGCAGCAGTTTTAGCCACAAAAGTAGCAAAAATTTAGAAGGCAGACATGCATGTTGTCTTCCAGGCTCAGAAGTCTGACTGTCTCACTGTCTGCTGAACTACTCTAACCACCTTCAGGACAACTCAGATGACAAGCACCTTTCATTCACAAATTCAAAGCCTCCATCCATAATGTAGCTTCCACCTATTTTTCTGACAAACTGGCAAGTGTTTTCTTTTATCTGCCCTTGCTTTATCCAAATAGTATTCTCCCAAAGTGACTTTATACTTTCTGAACTTCCTCCCTGAACACATGCTTATACAGCTACTCTTAAAAAGAACCAGCTCAGATCCGCTGGCCTCCAGGATGTCCTTCCTCACTGACCATTAGTATCATTCACTCAATTAAGGCTTGCTGAGTATGGATTGATCTCTTCTGTGTGGGGCTGTCCCCTGGAGGGTGAGGAGACATTGACACCCAGAAAGCCTAAGTCTCTAGTTCCTCATGAACTAGAGACTAGGCTTGGTTGCTGAGGGAAGTAGAGACCAGAAACGATGAGGGTTTTTCCTTCTCTAACACTAATTTTCAAATGATTATGTCTTTCCCCATGAATCCTAAGTTCCTAAAAGACAAGAGTAAAGAGCTGTTTTATTATATTTCAAGGATCGCTGCATAGAATATCACAAAGATGGAAGAGGAGGTAGATAACAAGGATGCAACTAATGGTTGTTTTCTCTGATAATATCAAGTAACTTGCTAAATAATAGCCTTTCCCAGTCAGAAAGAAAAAAGGTGTTAGCTGTGCATTCTTACACACATTTTCCCTTTGATAATGGTAAACCAAGCAAACTGGACTTTGACACAAGGTAGAGCCTCACCATTGGCCATTTTGGTGTCAAATGCATTTCTAAGCATTGGAAAGCAGAGGCTCTACCTCTGGCACTACCTACCTGACAGGACATTCACTAATACCAAAAAATAATTCATCCAAGCAAATGTAGCCAAATAACTTTCTAAGCCCATTCCCAATGCAAATTCTCAACCCAGGAATTTTATATCCATAAGCAGGAAGTAAACAAAGATTCCTTTTTCTCTTTTGCACTTTCAGATTTCAGAAAGTATGTATCTCAGCTATTGAGAAGTATTCCCAGGGCTGGGAGTATGGCCTAGTGGCAAGAGTGCCTGCCTCATATACATGAGGCCCTGGGTTCGATTCCTCAGCACCACATATACAGAAAATGGCCAGAGGTGGTGCTGTGGCTCAAGTGGCAGAATGCTAGCCTTGAGCAAAAAAGAAGCCAGGGACAGTGCTCAGGCCCTGAGTTCACAGCCTAGGACTGGCCAAAAATAAAAATAAAAAATGAGAAGTATTCCCAAAGAAAATGAATCTCTTCCATACTCATCCTCTGAAGTGAACATTATCCTGGTACCAAAACTAGGTAAGGACATGTGCACACACACAAACACATACATACATGGACCTAACTACAGAACAACATCCCTGATAAACACAGTTGTAAAATTCTCACAAAAACACTAGCAAATCCAATCTAATTGCACATCAAAAAGAACACACACAATGATGGAATGGAAATTTCTCCAGGATGCAGTCATAGTTTAACATATGCAAATCACTAGTTTAATGGATCACTTCCACAGAATGAAGGCAAAGATCACATGACCATTTCTTCAATTGGTGCAGCAAAACTATTAGGTAAAATTAAACATTATGCCATGATCAATACTCTCAAATAAGTATAGAAAAGACATATCCCAACAAAATGTATGACAAACCCACAACCAGCATGATAAGTGTGGGAGAAAGACTGAAATCATTTCTTCTAAGATCTAGACTAAGGCAAAGATGCACACTTTCACATTCAGAGATGACACAGTACTAGAAATATTTGCAAAAGCAATAAGGGAGTGGGCTGGGGATATGGCCTAGTGGCAAGAGTGCTTGCCTCATATACATAAAGCCCTGGGTTCGATTCCTCAGTACCACATATATAGAAAAGGAGATGTAGTCATTACCTTACATATGTAATTGTAAGTCCTCTGTATATCACCTTTAAAATAATAATAATAAATAATAATAATAATAAAGAAAAGGCCAGGGGCTGGGAATATGGCCTAGAGGCAAGAGTGCTTGCCTCGTATACATGGGGCCCTGGGTTCGATTCCTCAGCACCACATATACATAAAATGGCCAGAAGTGGCGCTGTGACTCAAGTGGCAGAGTGTTAGCCTTGAGCAAAAAGAAGCCAGGGACAGTGCTCAGGCCCTGAGTCCAAGCCCCAGCACTGGCAAAAAAAAAAAAAAAAGCAATAAGGGAAAGAAAAAGATACAATAATAATAAGGGGAAAAGAGCAATTATTCCTATTTCAGAGCACCTGATCCCATATAGAGAAAAACCTGAAGACACCACCAAAACATTGAAATAACTGATAAATAAATTCAGGAAAGTTTCAGGATACAAAATCAGCATACAAAAATTAGTAGCATTTCTACACAAAATAATGAAGTTGGTAAGAAGAGAAATCTAGGGAAAGTGATCCCCTCCTCAACTGATATAAAAAAAAATAAGATAAGTAAGATAAGTTTTAACCAAGGAACTTTAACCAAAAAACTTCTACAATGAAAACTGAGAAGCATTTATAAAATAATTTTCCACAAAGGCACAGAAACATACATTTGAGGATACACAGTCTCTTTAATTTCTGCTACTTTATGAAGGAACAGAAGAAAGGATTTCAAGGGCTTCAAATAAATGATAAGGAAATCATGACACTGTGGCTTATACTTGTCACCCTAGCTATTTGGGGAGTAGAAATGGGAGGACTGAAATTCAAAGTAATCTGGGGAAGAGGGGGCAGAGTTAATGATACCTCAACTCAATCAACAAACCTGGCAGAGGAGCATGAACCTATAATCCCAGCTATGCAGGTAGCTCAAATGGTAGAACACTTGTGCAGTAGGCATAAGACCTTCAATTCAAACCCCAGTAGTACCAAAAGGAGGGTAGGAGGAGGTAGTGATAAGATTTTTTTAAATCCCAATTACTGTTATTTGATCAGTAGACATCATTGCATGTGTTAAACTATCACAGTGTACTCCAGAAATATTTGCAATTGTTTTGTGGAAAGAAGAGGATTGTCTTTCTAAAGTTTTGCATATTTTCCAACAACAATAAAACTACAAATTACATAAGTATAAATAACATTTTAAAGCCAATATCAGACTTTAAATTCTACATACATACATGAAAATGTTGTTGAATGTAAGAAGAGTTGATGGATTGATTAAAATAGTAGCAATTTGGTGCTCCTCAAATAACATAAAAATAGCAAGAGGAGCTGAGGCTCAAAGTGGTAGAGTGGTAGCTCACTAGCCTTGAGCATAAAAAAGTTCAGGGAAGGTGACCAGGCCCCAGAAACAGTATAAATACACACACACACACACACACACACACACACACACACACACACACAAACACACACACACTCACTCCATCAAAATTTTGCCTAAGACTCTAAGGTCAGTTAGATGCAAGTTTACAGCAAACTCTACCTGATTGTCTAACAGCCCATTGAGGCTTTGGTTCCCACTGTGTAATTACAGTCATGGGGACATGATAAGATTTAGGTAAATATTGTGTGAAAAATCCAAGGCATGGTACCTAGATCACAGTGAATTCTAGATAGCCATATTATATCTTAACTTCCAAACTGTAACAATTTTTTTGGCAGTCACGGGGCTTAAACTCTGGGCCTAGGTGCTGTCCCTGAGCTCTCCAGTTCAATCTGACGCTCTACCACTTGAGCCACTGTGCCACTTCCAGTTTTCTGGTGGTTTATTGGAGATAAGAGTCTCATGGACTTTCCTGCCTGGGCTGGCTTTGAACCACAATCCTCAGATCTCAGCCTGAGTAGCTAGGATTACAGGCGTGAGCCATTGGCACCCAGCTGTAACAACTTTTTAGCACAACATAGACACCTCCTTATGCTATATTACTTTCCCTTTCACTCCAAATTTAGTTTAATTTTTATATTATTCTTCAATCTATAAAATCTACTGTAGCATGGTCAAAATGTTTATCAAGAAAAGTTCTTCATTGTTTGCAAGTGGGGAGCTTTAGAGAAAGGCAATCACTCTGGGGAATTCAGTCTTCCTGTTTCACTGTTCAAAACCCCAACAGCTCCAAAGATAGGTTAAAATGAAAAGCATTTTATATATGCCCACTTAGAACATTTCAAGTGTGGTTGATGTGCTGTCAAGAGAAGCTGCAAATGACAGACTCATGAAGAACAAAGCATTTGTTTTACTTTTTATATTGTATGAAATGGAGCATTTCATTTGTACAGCTTGCTGGTCTAGATGCCGATGAAAATTGCATTTAGCAAGTGCATGTCCATCTCCCTTCTCCAAACTCAGGCACACAGCAGAGCCTTGTCCTACTCCTCATCCTGACATTCTGCCATCACGCATGCCCTCAACGTTTCCCATAGGCTTAATGAAACCATTTATTTCATTTATGTCTCCCCATGAAGTGGGAGAGAATAAAAATCAGTTGACAGAATTTGAACTTTAGAGAGAAAGAAAGAGAGAAAAATAGGCCCTACCTATGTGGGGGAAAAAAAGGAAGAGGAGGAAGGAGGGAGGGAGGGAGGGAGGGAGGGAGGGAGGGAGGGAGGGAGGGAGGGAGGGAGGGAGGGAGGGAGGGAGGGAGGGAAGGAGGGAAGGAAGGAAGGAAGGAAGGAAGGAAGGAAGGAAGGAAGGAAGGAAAAATCCTCTAATAAGTCAGAAAAGATTAAATTATTTAACAAGATTACTGTGAAAACCATAGCTTAACTTATTTTTAATAAACAAAGGACACAGCACTTCCTTGACAAGTGCCGAGTAGCCTCAGTTTGGAGCTCCACAGTTGATCTTATTAAGGTCCATGGCAGGCTGTTTTCCAGACACAATTGGCACATTGAAAGGGCAACTATGGCACAGACCATTTAGCATCCTCTTCAAAGTAGTGAGAATAATTCACATTTGGCCTTCTCTCCTGTTAAGAATGTGTACAAAAACTATGGACATCTTTAGGTACCAGAGTGGTGAAAGCAATATAACATGAGTAATTTGCAGTTTCTAAGACTGGGGAGCTTGCTAGTCTCACCTATATTTGCATAGGCCAAAGTAATCCTCTTATTCCATTATGGACATTCAGAAATCACTCAATTTGCAGAATAAACCATCAGAATCTACTTTAAATTTTATGTATATTCATGTACATATTTGGAATAACTCAAATTCCAATAGTAAAAAATGAAACCATTGTGCATCATGCCACAACCACTCATGAGGTCAAAGCCACCTTGTTACAGGAAAAGCGCAGGCCAACCAAAGCTAACTGAAAGGATCACAACCAGAGGCTATCCCTAGCTTCAGAGAAATGCATTAATATCATCTCTGTATTCCACCCTCAAATAGGATCAATGCTGACATCCATACAAACATATTTACTACCTTTAGATGAGTTGAAATGAATATACAATGAAGCAATGATATTTTATCAGTTCAAGTTGAGTGGAGATTCTTTGTATCCATTTTTCTTCTCAAAACCACACTTTAGGGTGCTGGTGGTTCACTCCTGTAATCCTCGCTACTCAGAAGGCTGAGATCTGAGAATCAAGACTCAAAGCCAGCCAGGGAAGAAAGTTTGGGAGACTCTTATGGTCAATTAACCATCAGAAAACCTCAGGTGGTACTGTGGCTGAGTGATAAAGCCCTAGCCTTAGCCAAAAGAGCTCAGGGACAGCACTCAGGCCCTGAGTTTAAGCCCCAGGACAAACAGACACACACACACACACACACACACACACACACACACACACACACACACACACTTTCTCTCACTTTCATTTTAGATAGATGCATTTTTGCTTTTGTTGGGATCTGTGATCATGTTGAGAGCTTCTTGGTTGACAGAATGCTATGAGACAATTCTTAAAAGTTGCTGCCAGATTCCCCAACTGAGCCAAAGGTGGTCAAATTATGCAGGCAAAACATGGAAACCAAAACACAAAACTGATTTGGCTCCAAGGGCACTGATTGAAATAAGCAGAGGATTGTATTAAACCATGATCAGATTAAATGGGAATGACTGGGCCTTACACTGAACTTTTTAATTGGTTTCTAGAATCACTGTTATATCAAGTGTATGACCTTCTTTATATTCTGGCAGAGTGATTGCCTGGTCACCCGGTAAACCTCAGCAGCAGAGAGATCTGTTTTATGCTTCAATTTCAGGCTCCCATGGAGCCGCTCCGGCCAAGAGGGTTGAGAAGGAGAACTCCATACTGTGTGGAGCTCACACACCAAAGCAATCTGCTGGAAAATTAGGCTAATCTTCCCTCCAAAACAGAACAATCTCATTCTAATAAGTGGATTTGTGTTCATTTCTAAGAGTTGTTTTCCCATAGTCTTTGATTTTGCATAAAGAATGTCTCTGCCTAGAAACCATCTGGTTTACTATCCCATTTTTATATCAAGAGGGAAAGAGATGAGTATAATCAATAGGCAAACAATAACCAGAACATAAGGCAAATATATATACAAATATATGCATATGCTAATAAGATGGTATAATCATTCATCTTCATAACAGAAATTGAATCATGACTTCCTATCACTTGCATTTGTTTCCTTCCCTCTGCATGGCCACAGTGATTTCTCCTAGCTTTTCAGATTCATCCGTTCACTGCTTCTACTATTCACATTAGCAAATCTACCATGTGGTATCTTCACAACCACTTCTCAAAATCCTTCTTATATGATAGCTTTATTTTATTGTCTAAGACAATATCACACACAGAAGAGTTCCCTTGTAGGTGATTAATAAAATAATGTTCATTGCAAGCCTAGAACACAGAAAACAAAGGGGCATGATCTCCCTGATATATGACTGTTAACAAAGGGAGACGGAGAGACAGTTAGAGACCAAGTCTGTGAAACCAAAAACTGCTTGTCAAATAGTATTCCCCACAGGATTGGGGCAGCGACCCAACAGTATGTAACTAAAACCAAACAATTACTCAACATATAAAGGTCAAAAATTGACCTCTCAGGGGAATACAATAGCTCAAAAGCTAGGTATGTACGTTCATATAAGACTACTGTCGACATATGGTCTAATATCGACATTACATTTAAAGCCCTAGGTGAACTTTCTTGGGCGTGGCCATGTGGCTACTGTATATGTTCTTGATACATTGTATATTGTATATATGTCTACCTGACCTAGAGAAGAGATAGAAAAACAGGACGTAAGATATCACAAGAAATGTACACACTGCCCTACTATGTAACTGTACCCTTTTTGCACAACACCTTGTCAAAAAATTTGTGTTCAATTAATAAACAAATAAATTTTTAAAAAATAAAAATAATGTTCATTGCAATAAACACTCAATCCAAATGACTGAAAATTAAGTTTTCCATATAACTTTTGCTTTGGCAATACTAGGATCTGAACTCAGGGCCTGGTGTTTGCTAAGCAGGTACTTTACCCCTTGAGTAATTCCAAGAGTCCCTTTTTGCACTGGTTATTTTCACTACATGCCTGGGCCCACCTGAATTGTGACTGTCTTATTTGTGCTTCCTTTTGTTGCTAGGATAATAGGCATGAACCACTATACCCAAGCACTGTGTATTCCCTGTAGCTAAGGTAATAGACATCTACCACTGTGCTCAGCCATTGGTTGAGATGAGGTTTTGTGAACTTTTTTTCTGGTCCTGGTATCTGAACACAGAGGCTGGGTGCTGTCTCTCTACCACTTGAGACACAGCATCACTTCCAGCTTCTTCTGAGCCATTTATTGGAGGGAAGATTCTCACAGCGTTTCCTGCCTGGGCTGGCTTTGAATCACAATCCTCAAAGCTAAGATAACAGGCGCGAGCCACTAGCTCCTAGCAAGTCTTGTGAACTTTTATCCAACTGGCCTTGTATCTTGATCCCTAATTTCTATATAAGTGAATCCCAGCTCTATTTAAGTTAGGAAGAAATATCTTCTAAGTTGAGTTTACGTGAGAGATGTTTCTGTAATTCCCAGATTATAATTAGTAATGATCATTCTGAAATTTGTTGAGACCCTAAACCAAATAAGCAATATTTTCCCATTTCAATCTTATGCATACTCATCAAATGAAGTTATTTTTATCAGATTATAATTCAGTCACTGCATACTTGATACTATATAAACTACAATACTGTAATTAATTTCATCCTCACCCATGTACTTGGAACTATTGTGATTTTATTGGAGGAAGGAGGAGAAATAGTGCTTTGAATCCACAGAGAAATAAATTCTACAAATCAGTAGTGAATACAGTATTTCCACATTGGCAAAATAAAAGGGTATAAACATAGAGAGGTTGCTGAGAAATGTTTTTAAGAGTCTTAGCCTCACAAGTAATAACCTATATGAATTAAAGCAATTGAGAAACAATATTTTCACTTTTAAATTAACAGGGTGTAGGATTTTTGTTTGGGGGGGATTGGGACTTGGGTTTTTCATCCCTTTTTGACAATACTGAGTTTATGTTCAGGACCTCATGTCCTGAATGTCTAAGTACATTTTCATGAGCCACATCCCAAGCCTTGTTCAAAGTTATTTTTCAGATAAAGTCTTCCTAAATTTGCCTGGGGCTAGCCTCAGAACTTAATCATCCTAACACTGATTTCCAAATAAGTAGGATTAAAGTGCTACTGCATCCTACCAGTAAAGATTTCTTTATATGACAAAGAATAGTGAGAGCACTGGAAAGAAATGGGCGTGCCTTTACCTTTTGGGTTGTGTGCCCGTGGAGTGGGCTGGGATTCAGTGATGTTCAAATCTGCATGGTTTGCTGTGCTCTGCTTCCTCAGGTTGTACAGTGTGGTGTTATACACAGAGGCCGCCCTCCCTAAATTACCCGACTGAGTTACACTTTGCCCCTTGGTTTTGGGGGACTTAATTATTCCATTTGCTTTCTATGTATCCCACTTTGTACTCATCTATATACCATATTCTTTTTTTTTTTTTTTGCCAGTCCTGGGGCTTGGACTCAGGGCCTGAGCACTGTCCCTGGCATCTTTTTGCTCAAGGCTAGCACTCTACCTCTTGAGTCACAGCGCCACTTCTGGCCTTTTTTATATATGTGGTGCTGAGGAATCGAACCCAGGGCCTCATGTATATGAGGCAAGCACTCTTGCCACTAGGCCATATTCCCAGCCCCTATACCATATTCTTGTTTGGATTTCTTTTTTTATTATAAACAGGAATTCTTTTTTAGGCCAATATACAAAAGTATGGCTATACAATCAAGAAACTAAATGCAGGTATATTTATTTTCTTTAAAACTATAAATTGTAAGATACTCTTATCTATATAGTTTTCCTAATATGGTGAAAATAAAACCTGACTTGCAGAAAGAAAAGAGAGAAAAGAGAGGGAGAAGTATAGTACTCTGAAAAGTAAACAGTGATATTGATCAAAAGTATGAATCTTCATGTTTATCCAATCATTTCACTTCTAGAACTATAAGGAAATTCCTATGAAACAGAAAATAATCAAAGCTAAGTATCAGCATTTATACCAAGTTGTTTAGCAGTATAATTTCTTGCCATTAGAAATAATGAAATAAGTAAATAAACAAATTGCAAAATTGTAGCAAATCTGCTTGATAAAAAGGTATGCAATCATTGAATATTTTGACTCCAATTTTATGGAAAATACAATAATTGAGTGAATTTTTGCTCTTTTTAAATTATCATGTAATAGATGTGTACAGCAAGAAGCCATGAACTAAAATGCTAAGTGCAGATGTTATGGAGTATAAAATTAAAGTCTGTTTCCTTCCCTTCTTCACTTCAGTATATTAGGTTTTCCTTTAGTAGGCATCTGTAATTTTTATTACAAAATATCTTTATTAGAAAACACACTAATTGGGTCTTGGAATGTGGCTTAATGGTAGAGTGCTTGCCAAACATACATGAAGCCCTGGGTTCAATTCCTCAGTACCACATAAGCAGATCTGAAGTGGTGCTGTGGCTCAAGTGGTAGAGTGCTAGCCATGAGCAAAAGAAACTCAGGAACAGTGCCCAGGCCCTGAGTTCAAGCCCCAGGACTGGCAAAAACAAACAAAAAAAGAAAGAAAGAAAGAAAGAAAACACACAAATTGAGGCCAATTTCAAGTGTTTTCACCTCATATTGAAATGGTTCCTCAACCTCCTTTCTTTTTACTTTCTGGGTAAATACAAAAGATAAATCACTGCTAAATTCCCTCCCTCACAGGTTCAACTTCTGGGGAACACTATTTACACTATTTATAATGTTACATGTCCAGATGCCCACAAGCTTTCCCAGTACCAGCCTGTTCCACTTTCTAATCTACTTTCTACCATTCTGGCCTTATAGAATTATCTGGAAAGGCTTTCCTATGAACCATGTAACTTCATATTTACTTTTTTGGAGAGTAGAACTTACATTATAAGAACAGTTCAAACAGAAAAGGTTTCTTAAAACAATTTAGATTTGCCTAAGCTGAAAATGACAAATTTAGCATTGCTCAAATAAAGTAAATCCTAATTTAAGAGCTATTTCGTTGTTGTTCTAAGGAAGTTTTTAATGCTTCACAAATTTGCATGTCATGCATGTGCAGGGGCCATGCTAATCTCTTCTGCATGGTTCTAATTTTAGTATATGTGCTGTCCAAGCAAGCACAGAATTTTTTTTCTTTTAGATATAGGGTCTTGCTCTGTATACCAGGCTGGCCAGAACCTCTCAATCTCCCTGTTTCCTTCTAAGTTCCAAGACTGCACATGTGCATTCCACCACACCTGACTAGAAACTTTATTTTTATCATCAGAAAAAAATCATTGTATAGTTTGCTATTAATATTTTAAATATATTTGTGAGTCTGTTCAATTTGAGATCTAAACTCTATTGATTTATTACTTTTCTGTTCCTTCTTTTCTTGGGAAGTAAGAAAGGTTTGGTCTAGAGAATTCAAGTTTTCAGCTAGCTGGAACAGAAAAATCTTTAAGTCAATACCTTGAAATTAACCAGCAAAAGACTGAACTGGAGGGTTGGCTTAAGTAAGTGGTAGAGCACCAGCCCTGATCAAGCAAATCCAGTGAGAACACTAGGCCCTGAGTTAAAAGCCCTGGTCTAGGAGAGACAGAGACAGAGACACATATATATATGGGTGTTGGTGGCTCATGTCTGTAATTCTCCTCAGGAAGCTGAGATCTAAGGATCGTGGTTCAAAGCCAACTGGGCAAGGAAAATCTGTGAGACTCTTATCTCCAATTAACCACTATAAAGTCAGAAGCGAAGCTGTAGCTCAAGTGATAGTGTGCAAACTTTGAGCAAAAAGCTCAAGGACAATGTTCAGGCTCTCAGTTGAAGCCCTAGAACTGGAAAACAAAACACCAAAACAAAACGCCATTCTCCTCTGCCACAAAAGAAATCCCCTGATATGGGTTTGTTCTAGCAAATACTCAAATATAAACAAAGAAAAGGTAATATTCATCTTAGTCCACTTTGGTTGCTTTTTAAAAACATTTCAACAGTGAGTCAACATGCATGTGCCCTTCTGGCCTCTCTTTTCCATATTCTGCAATTCCTTCCCATCCATCTGTCTGCCCATCTCACACACTAGGCACAACATGGCCGTTTATTAATCTGATGCCTTTCCAATGTGTGGTCCATTCAGAACTCCCCCAGTTCTTCAGAGATGCAGTGGCATATCCTGTCACCTCACACGTTAGCTGTGGCTGTTTTGTTCTCACAGGAACACCCTCGCATCCGGCTCCTCAGATCCTCAGTGAAGCAGATTCCTAAACACTAAAAATGGGTAAAAGGAGCACATTTGTTTTGTCTCCAGACAAATTTCAGAACAGAAAAGAAATAGCAACAATCAAAATCAAACAATCTTCCTATGGTGTTGGTAGAAACTGACCCAGTCACCAAGATGACAATGACCTCAAGTCCCCCCCTCCTCCATTTTGTAGAGAGACCTCACAAAGCCAAACCTCAGGACACCATTCAAGACTCAATCCTTATCTGACTGATACAAAGCTGCTGCCATTTCTGTAGATCATACAGGCACAGAACTTCAGACTTTGCACTCCCCAAGGAAAGATATCTCAAAAATGATGGTGTGATTCAATACTTTCCAATACACAAACCATTTGTTTAACTTAAATATTTTCAAATATGTCCAATAACATTCATTCCTGATTAAACCTCTTCTAGATAGTTAATCATTAATGGTTTCTTTACAGTTGCTGTGCAAATAGCTCATTCATACCTATGACATATCAAATCTCAGAGACATGTTCTTTAATTGGATTCATTTATTTCTAATCTCTTTAAGCCTTCACTCCAGTAATGCCTGACTAAATATACATTAAACTCTATTATTTAAATGGCTAAAATAAATTTGAGATGTTTTTATGAATAAAAATTATCACAATTCTGCAAATGTTCTACCTTCATTGTTGCTATTATGTGCTGTAGGCATCCTTTAAAATCAACTGATAGATAAGTTTTTAAGCAAAATAATTTCTAATCTTGGGGCTTAAACTCAGGACCTGGGCACTGTCCCTGAGCTTCTTTTGCGCAAGGCTGGTGGTGCCTCTGCCTCTTGAATGCCAGCTCCACTTTCAGCTTTTTTTTTTTTTTTTTTTTTTTGTGAGTGATCGGAGAAAAGAGTCATAGACTTTCCTGTCATTGCTTTGAACTGTGATCCTCAGATCTCAGCCCCCTGAATAGTTAGGATTACAGGCAGGAGGATCCACCAGTGTCTGGCCCAGTCATTTGCCTTTTTGTTTTGGTTTGGTTTTTTTTGCCAGTCCTAGGGCTTGGACTCTGGCCCTGAGCACTGTCCCTGGCTTCTTATGCTCAAGGCTAGCACTCTGCCACTTTAGCCACAGCGCCACTTCTGGCCATTTTCTATATATGTGGTGCTGTGGTGCTGGGGAATTGAACCCAGGGCTTCAAGTATACGAGGCAAGCACTCTTGCCACTAGGCCACATCCCCAGCCCCAGTCATTTGCCTTTTTATTGAGGTATAAGGTGATGCTGATGCTGCCCGTCAAGGCCAAGGCTTTGGGGACAGACAACAACTATCTAGAGAATTCAAGTAATTATTATCCAGATGAGAAAAACTAAAGGAATGGGGTCTGAGGTGACCACAGAGAAATTAGAAACACTGAACATGGAAAGAGCATTCCAAAGACGAAATCCAACCTCGAAGCCTAAGCTCTCTAAAGCCTTCATTGAAACTCACCTTCAGCTCCTCATCATCAGTTTGCTTCCTCTCAAATTCCTGTTCCTTCTCTTCTTTGTTGATATGCAGTTTCTGATGATCTCATTCACTCTACCAGCTTCAACTTCCATACAGAGATGACCCTCAGTCTCTCTCTCTCTCTCTCTCTCTCTCTCTCTCTCTCTCTCTCTCTCTCTCTCTGTGGGGGGTATGTGTGTGTGTGTGATGGTACTAGGGTTTGAACTCAGGGTCTGGACACTCTCCCTTAGCTAGCACTCTACCATATGAGCTGCACAACCACTTCTGGCTTTTTGGTGATTAATTGGAAATAAGAATCCCATGGACTTGCCCAGGCTGGATCAAACTATGATCCTTAGATCTCAGCCTTCTAAGTAGCTGGGATTAGAGATGTATGTCACTAGCACCAAGTGGATAGCCCCCTAATCTTTAGGCCATTCTTTCCCACAGACACCTAAGTCCAGCTCTCTATGTGACATTTCCACTCTGACAGATGACATCAAATTGCATTTCAGAGTAGACACATCCCCACAACCCTGATGGCTGAAATTGCTTACCAAATTGCTTTTTCCACCACGCACCAGTTGTTCAGGTGTTGTTCCTGACTCCTCACTTTCTCACATTCCATATCCAGTGCTTCTGCAAATGCCACCAGTTCTGCATGAATGTGATCCCTTCATACTACCTCTCTCTTTCAAGCCCTCATTTTCTCTCACCTAGGTGATTACAATTATTACCCCACTATTCTCCCTGCCTTTATCATCTCCTCTTCCCAAAGCCTATTCTTCATGGCAGCCAGAAGTCTTTTCATACTATGCATTAAATTGCATCATTTGGAGGAAATTGGATGGAATTGGGGGTCATGATGTTGAGTGAGATAAGACAAACTCAGAAAGACCAACATTGGGTTTTGACTCGTGCAAGATCTAGACCTATAATACAACTACCAATACTACCACTAATACTAATAATACTAATATAATATGGTTGTGAGAGGGGCACTATTTGGCAGAGAATCAGCAGATGGGAAGAGAAGGAAAGGAAAAGACTATGGCAATGATTATCATCAAAGTATATTATTTGTATGTATGAAAATAGCACAATGAAACCCAGTTAAAAATGTTTCAATATGACAAGGAGAAAGGAGGATTAAAAAGGAATCAAATTGAAAAAAAAGCATAATTTCAAAATGTGAATTTGATCAAAGTTTGTTATATGCATGTATCTAATGATCACAATGAACCCTTTTGTGTAATTAGTTTATTCTACTGTTTCAAATAACATTGGTGCATGTGTTTGTGTGCCAGTTTGGGGTCTTGAAATCAGGATCTGAGTGCTGTCTTTTAGATTTTTTTTTCTCAACACTAGCACTGTATCACTTGAGCCACAACTTTTCTTCCAGATTTTTAGTTGATTGGAGATAGTCTGATGAAATTTCTTGCCAGGGCTGGGTTCAGGTGACAGTACTCCCATCCTGAGCACCTAGGATTACAAGTGTGAGCCACCAGTGCCTGGCTCAATAATATTTTTTTTTTAGATAAATCATGCCATTCCTTTGCTCAGAACTCTCCAATGACTTCCCAAGGCTTTCAAAACCCAACAATGTCTGAGTGTATCTCTTCTAGCATTTCTCCTTTGAATCTTCCCTTCCCTTAGCAGCAGCCACTGAGACTGATGGAGACTTTTGCCCCTCAACATGTGAGGCTGGCTTCCATTTCCCAACCTTGCATTTGCATCCGTTTGTCAGAAAGTATCTCTTAATCATCCTTCAAGAGCCTCAGAGAGCCTTTTGATGACGCGTCCGGTATCTCTCTGTCTTAGTTAATTTTTCCTATCACTTTCTGACATTATAGGGTGTTATTTGTTTGTAATTTCTGTTTCTTCCCACTAAAGTTGACATGCCCTGAGGGCAGGATGTGCTCTTCCACCTTTACACTGTAGCTCTCCCCCAGAGCCTGCCAGCAGGAGACGCTGGGGAGCAACCTGCGGAGTGAATGAACAAAGCATCCCCAGCTTGCCACTGTCAGGCCACACCCCAAAACATTTCTAACCATCCCCTTAATTACAGCAACAGGGGAAAAAAAAAAAAAAAAGCTGATTCTAATGATAGACATTTGTTTATAATGAAAGTCCTATTGAGCCAACTGAAAAGACACATAAACAGAAAAGAGATTATACTGGAAGATACCGTGTAACGTCTCTAAATAGTTTCCCTTGGTTTTCAATTAGCCTTCCCAATAAAATGCTACCCTGCACTTTGCTGTATCTTTAAGTGCTCTAATGAGGAGAATGAAATTGACACCCACTCTGCTTTCCCTTTTGGAGGCCCCATTCTTACCGCACTGTGAGCTGTAACCCTGCAGGGGTCCATTACCAAATCCAGCATAACAAATGCTGCACTTTGCCAGGACTGTAGTAAGATTTTCACGCTGAACCTAAAGTGCTATGACTTCCAACACTATTAATTTATTAGTGGCTTGTAAAAATGTTTAATGGAGATGTGTGTAAAATTTAAAATGAAGAACTCTGTTGAATTTCCTTAGATGTGAAAATAAAAGGGCAGCTCTTTACCTGAGATATATTTGGACAGCTATTCAATTAACAGGGAGTTTTTGAAAGATGAGACTCTCTTGGCTTTCTCCCTTCAGTCACCAGGATATATTACAATCATCACAGTCTCAGAGAAGAAAATGAATGACTGAAGAGCAGCAGCAAGCCGCAAACCCCTAGGCATGCTCAAAACCAAGGATTCTACTTCTGTAATGGCTTTCAGTAGCATGAGATAGATGAGAGCCAGCAGATTCTAAGGCTGCATTACCAAAGAAGGCAGCTATTCTTGGTGAGATGTAAAAAGGTGACAAGGGACTTGGATTTAAAAGTACAAACACAGAGAGAATCCCACCTTAATGGGTACCATGATGACAACCAGCTCAATATAATGAGGCTATTTCCAAGATCTGGCCAGCAGCCCATATTAGCATGGCTTTACTGATGTGGATACAACAAATTCTGTTTGAACAAGAAATCCCTGGGAAAAAGAAAAGATCCTTTTCCAGGCTCTGTCCATTTAGCAATCAATCAAAGGAAAAATAGCTGTCCTGTAAAGACCGCACAGCACTTCACACTTGAATCCTAGTAAAATATTAGATGATCTAAATAAAATAATGTTCTATAGGGAACACTAATCGCTTGCTTTTTGTAGGAATGGTATTGTTGTTGATACACTGATAACATAGGATTGGACCTGGCATGTGAAGATATCGGAAGGTATCTGTGCTCCAAGCACACCAGAGCAATGAAGAAACTAACGCACATTGTACAGACCCCTTATTAAACAAGAGATATCCTTTCCATAGTCCTATGCCAAATACCTGCTATATGTCATAAATTACTTCATAAATACCAGCTGGAATCAAATGAAATTGCCAACATCAGACTGCTTTAACATACAGAAATAGCAATTTTCCATAGTATTCTCCAATATGAGGGCATCATTTGGAAAAATGCAAGTCAAAGAAGAAAGACACCAGGTAGACTCTGGAGTCAGGACTGCAGGATTTAGTCTGCCTGTAGATCCACTGTAGCTGTGGGGTGTTGGCTAAGTCACTTGACCAACCTTAGTCTCTCACATCAAATAGCTGCGCCTCAAACATGAGTCCATTAAGCATGGGAATGAACAGCAAAGTGGCCACCTCTCCTTCACCTCAAATCTGATGCTCATATTCCAACTTATCCCAGAGCAGCAATGCCTGCAAATTAACCCTTATAAGGAGACATTTTCAATGATACAAAACAACCTAAAATTGTAAGCAGCATTTTCAAAAAAACATAATGAATATACATGGACTATTTAAGATCCAGAAAGATTATTCAATATCAAAATTCACTGAGATTCAAATTCCTATCAGACATCCAACCTACAAATATTGAAAGTACAATGTGAGTAGAAGAGCAGCTCAACATAATAACAACAGGACAATAATCAGCTTGGGTTCAGTGAGAAACCTAGGGGCTACCCTGGGCAATGTCGCTGGGAAAGCTCAAGTTGAGCTCCTTAGCTTATGTCCAATTAGCAACCTCCTTAACCTCTACCAGTTAGCTACTTCCTTACACTGCCCCCTCCCCTCCTACCATTGCCTCCACTTTCTTCCAAAGCTAGTCAGAGCTCATTTCTCAGAGGTGACCCATCCAGGGCCCAGGCACCCTGGCCTCTCTGTTTCTACTGTGAATGGAAGTATTTTCCCTCAGTAAAGCTGAATTAGCCACCAGCCTATTAGGGAAATTGAGCTACATTTGCTTGTGCTTACGTGTTTGCAAACTTCTTTTTCCTGACCATGCGGACACTCATTTCCTCTCTCTCAAACTTGGCACAGCACCTGCTACATGATAAACATGGAATTAATCTTTTATGAATACTTAAAGATCTATTAGTCCTAGGAAACTGGAAAGAGAGCTAACAATCCCTTTGAGACATATCAGAATGGCTTCTGGTTTGTTATTCTCGGTTATAATCCTGTATTCCTAAGGATCAGACTTTTCTTCCTTCAGCTCAAAGACCTGCACATCCAGGCTTGCTAAAAGAAAAAAACATATTTTATTTCACTAAAATTTTCTCCCCCTCCCAATGTTTTGTATTTATTCATTGTCACTTGGTGTGGGCACAGTATCACTAACGTCATAGTCTCATTTAATGTTCAGAATGATTCTGTGAGGTAGAACCAGCTATATTACCTCCATATTATGGATTTTTAAACATACAGGAATTAGCCAGGTGCCAGTGGCTTACACCTATAATTCTAGCTACTCAGGAAGCTGAGATCTGAGAATCATGCTTTGAAACAAGCTTAGGCAGAAAAATCCTTGGGACTCTTATCTCCAATTAGCCACCAAAAACCCAGAAATAGAGCTGTAACCCAAACGATAAAGCACTAGCTTTGAGCAAAACAGTTCAGGGACAACACCCAGGCCCTCAGGAATAGGACTGGATGGATAGATAGATAGATAGATGAATTAAGCAATGCCTCCACAGTCACAGTGCTAGTGAAAAGCAGCAGTAGACATCAGTAGACTCAAGCAAAACGTTTTGTTGCATAACAATATATAGTGATGCCTTTTTTCATAACACATTTTCCAGATACCTGTATGCAACCTATATTTTCCAGAGATTAAAGCATCCAACTAAGAAATCCAGAGGTTAGACTACATATTCTACCAGCAGCAGAATTATGCTGTCAAACAAGACCCTTTGGCTCTGTAAATCTGCAAGAAGTCATATTGGGAGTTTGTGGCTGTGTCATTTGCCCTTCTAGTATACACCTCAGATTTTCTTCCTAAAAATAAACTTTAAAGTAAAACTGTCACAAATATGGTAGTAGTATATATTCATTTCTGGATTTACATTCAATTTCGAATGTGGATATCCCTAAACACTTTGAAATCTGTGTTTATCTGTGGATGGGTACTTACAGAATACTTATTAAAGTTGAGTAAACATGTTGAAAAAAATGTCACTATTAGCTTAGGAAAAACAAAAGCCTTGGAGAAAGTTTCCAGTCCTGATGAAACATGCTAAGTTCTAGCAAAGCAATTCACACTTACAATCCTAGCTACTCAGGAGGCTGAGTTCTGAGAATCATGGTTCAAAACCACCTCAGGCATTGAAGCATTGTTTATCATAGCCAAGATATGGAATCAATCCAGACAGCCCTCATGGATGAATGGATCAAGAACATGTGGTATATATACAACATGGATTCTACTCATCCATCAGGAAGAATGATATTGTACCGTTCATAAGGAAATGGAAAGACTTGGAAAAAATTATGTTAAGCAAAGTAAGCCAAAGCCAAAGAAACACTAGCTGCATGGTTTCCCTCATTTGAGGTAACTAGAATGTGCCTATAAAGCTACAAGTAAACATACAGAATGATTAAAATATGTATATATATGTATGTGTATACACACATACTGAGACATGATAAATTATATAGGATGCTAGACATTCACATACTGAGGTAAAAGGAGGATATACATAGAAGTGGTTGACAAAGGCTAAGTAGCTATGTATATATGATCATATAAAATAATAGTTTATGAAATGAACTCCAAGAAAAGGAAACAAGAGACATTTTTGTTGCCTTTGTTGTTGTTTTTGTTTTCTTTTCCTGTTGTCTTGTTTGTTAGTTTGTTTGTCTTTGGGAGGGTTGGGAAGGGCATAGAAAAGGTAAAACAAAGGTGAACAAATACAATGGTATTCACTAGACACTGGAAAATGAACTGTACATTTTGTGGGTGGGAATGGGAGGAAAAAGCTGGGGGAGAGTGAGGGAAGGGGAAACATGGTGCAAAAAGAATTATACTCATTACCTGATTCATGTAACTGTATCCCCTCTGTATCTCAACTCTACAATAGCAACAAGCAAACAAATAAACAAATAATTTTTTTTAGAAACCAGCCCAGGCAGGTCTGTGAGAATCTTTTCCCCCTTTATTGTCAAAGAGAAGAACAGAGCGGTTACAGATTCATATGTAAGGCAGTGAGTACATTTCTTGTTCAACTTCTTACCTCCTCCCTAGTTCCCCCCCCCAGGCTCCCCCCGCTTTCCCTCTCTGCCCACCCATGAGTTGTACAGTTGGTTTACACCAAATGGTTTTGTAAGTATTGCTTTTGGAATCATTTGTCTTTTTATCCTTTGTCTCTCGGTTTTAATATTCCCTTTCCCTTCCCTAGTTCTAATACATGTACATACACACTATCCAGGGTACTCAAATGAGATACAATGATGGGGGGAATATGAGAGAAACAAAAAAAGGTACAGTTTCACATGCCATGTTGAAAATAATTACAACAATGATATAACACTTATTTCCATAATCCATTCAATCACACACACACAGACACACACAGACACACACAGACACACACACACACACAAAGTAGAGCTGTGGCTCAAGTAGTAGAGTGCCATCTATGAACAAAAAACCTCCAAGACAACTCCTAAGCCCTGAGTTCAAGGCCCAAGACACACACACACACACACACACACACACACACACACACACACACACAGAGAGAGAATATGAAAGTCTTGCTTCAATGAGACCAGTGAGCACATGATTGCTTTCATTTGAAAATGACATAGATTGTGTTACAATAAATACTGGCGAAAGAACAATGAGGCACATCGACACATGTTTTATGTCCATGTCAAAAGATCCAACTTGTTTCCAACCTTTAAAATCCCATTCCATTCCTGAGAGCTGCATCCTCACTTTTAGCTCCTTTAAGTTCTATACCCTTATCAAATAGTATAAGCATTTTTCACCATTCCTATTCTGGCTGACCTGACTTTGTTCATATTGAAGTGGAGCTCTTCTGTTTTGCCAGTGGACCATAATCTGCTCAAGAGGCACCAAGATTTCTGCTTCCTATACAACCATGCCCATCCACGCATAATGATGAGTTACAAAGCTCCACTGAACACCATCAAAAAGGCCAGGGTTTCATGCTTTAGACATTTAATTATAGTTAGTAACCTTGATAAGGTTAACAAGATAGTGGCTCCAACTATATTAGAAATGTGCTGAAAGCTTTGCTTCTTAGAAACTTGTTCTTCCCTAGGAAAGCACCATGTGTAAAGAACTTTAAACCATCCTTAGCCCATAGAAAGCATTGGGGAAACTCTGGATTATGTCCCTCTATGCAGAAAGCTCGGAGCCCTGGAGAGTACATGATGACCACAGCAAAAAGCAGCAGAGCCTAACCAACCTGCCAGAAATCTTCTGTATGTGGAGGAAGAAGAAAATAACTACCAAAGTTTGTGAGTATGAGGATTTAGAAATTCAAGTTAAAAACTTCTTTTTTCCCCAAAATATTTTAGTTGGCATCACAATCAATGAATGCTAATAGTAACAGGCAAGACCTTCTGAGCATCCACTTTCTGCTAGATTCTATGCTAGTTCTCTGTGTCTGCCCCCCCGTGTGTGTGTGTGTGTGTGTGTGTGCGCGCGTGTGTGTGTGTTTTCCCATATAGTCTTTCATAAATCTTGAGTGTAAATGTCTGCATCTCACAGATGGGTCAAATGGATACAGTGGTCTGTGCAAAAGTGTCACAAGTACTACCTGACCATCTTGATTCTGATTCAGATCGATTTAATACCAATACTCACAATTAGCCTTCACAAGTTGCTTACAATGATTCATTCGTTGGGTCTTTATGAAAACAAACATCACAATCTCACTGCAAGATCACTTCCTGGAGTAAAGGTCACAGATGCTATGACTCAGGATCAGCTGGACCCCCACACGCTGTCAGTGCCCTACAGACACAGGTGCCTTCATCCCTCCCAGCTCTGCCCCACCCTCTCCTCTCTTGCCAGCTCCTTGGAATGCCTTGCTTGGGGAAAGGGAGATGAGGTGGGGGATTGTTCCCCTAGGCAAGGCAGAATGTTTAATTTCTCTATTGACAAGTACTCGAGTACATCAGATTTCAGTTATATTCTAATCAATCCTTTTTGCATGATTGCTTAAGCACAAACATCCAGACTTTAACCCAGCAAAATTTTTAGCACCACCTGTTCATCCAGCTAAATATCAGAAGCCAACAGAGAACACTGAGAGAAGCACTAAAGGGAAAGCAGTAGCAGCCATTTACTAAATTATAAAGATATGTACCCTACACACACACACACACACACACACACACACACACACACACACACACACACACACCTAGTACCAAACATAACAGCATTCCCCGATTGAATAGACAGTCAGGAGAGAGTAAACCACATTTTCCTGGAGCTCAAGTAAAGCCTTATTTGAATTTCTCCATCTCTTCACAATACCACATGTGAGTCCCTGCCTTTTTAAATAAGGCAATGATTCATGCTTTTCCATGACATGACTCAAAGATCAGAACCCTTTCCTCCCAATAGGCAGGGTGAAAGAAAGCCCCAGGAGGGGTAGTCAGGCTGATCACTTAGCCCTCAGTGGTCATCACTGGGGAACTCAGGGAAAGGTTCTGTGAGTGGTGCCCTGCAAGCCAAAGCAGTAATGAAGGGAGAAGCAGAGGCCAGAGTGGCCTGGGGAGGAGCAGCAGCCAGACAGCAGCAGTACTGAAAAGACCAGAGGAGGGCACAGCAAAACCAGAGAATGCTGGGACATTCTCCATCCCAGCTAACGAGGAGAACGCCTCTGCTACCAAAGATGCCCTCCATTCTTCTTCTAAGGCACAAAAGAGTCAAAACACACACACACACACACACACACACACACACACACACACACACACACACACACGCTAGACAATACCCCAATGTCACAAGAGGTAATTCACATCATATTTGAGAAAAAGTGTAAATTGGCTTACCCATCTCCTGATATTTGGTTTAAGGTTTTTAAAATGTTAAATTGAGTTGCAGAAATACATTTTATTGCAGCATTGCATCTAGTAGTAACTGAGGGGTTTTATTGCCCTGTGCTACTGAGTTTGAATTCAGAGCCATTGTACCTGCCATGCAGAGCTCTACCCCATTAGCTATTCCTCTAACACTTTTTATTTTCATTTTTGGTGGTGTTGTTTTGTTTGTTTGTTTGTTTTGTGTGGTGCTGGTGTTAGGACTTGAACTCAGGGCCAGCAGGTTGTCCCTTAGCTTCTTCATTCAAGGCTGGTGCTATACCACTTGAGCAACACCACTTCTGGCTTTTTGGTGTCTAATTGGAAATAAGAGTCTCATGGGCTTTCCTGCCTGGGCTGGTTTCAAATCTTCATCCTCAAATCTAAACACACTAATTAGGTAGGATTACAGGTGCAAGCAACTGGCACCTGGCTAACTTACACGTTTTTCAGGTAAGGTCTCACAATTCTGGGAGAACCAGCCTCTGACCATGATTCAACTACCTATGCCTTCCTCATAGCTGACATTACACTCATATGCCACTGGCAACCAATCATAAACATCTATATTCATTTAGTACCATTAGCATATTTGGAAAAACAAACCAATATAGACATATTTTAATGTTTGCTGTGCTAAGAATATGTAAAGTATAAATACTCAGACAATATGTTGACATTTTAAAATCCTTTTCAATTGTAAAACTACAGTGATTTCACACAATAGTTGTGAGAACACACAACAGTATGCAAACAAGAACAAAAGGTAATCATTACAACAATAATTATAATGTGGACACCTTCTATTTCTGAGATGAAGGAAGTCTGTGTTGTTTCAGCTTTGCCCTGACATTTCTATAGACTCAAAGGGGATGTTTACTAGATCACAAGTGTTGCACCATGAATTGTCTGTATTTGCTCAGAAATTGAAATCTTTTAACACAGACAGCAACTTCCTTTTATATTCTCTGGAAATCACTGTGCAACATAATGTGAGATGTTCCATGAAAGCATTGTTCCTTCCTCAATTTAAGAAACAAGAAACAAATGGACATGTGGCTCAAGTGGTAGAGAGCCAGCTTTGAGTGAAAAAGCCAGGCAAGAGCATGAGGCCCTGAGTTCATGCCTCGGTACCAGCACACAGACACACACACACACACACACACACACACACACACACACACACACACACACACACACACTGAAATACAAAAAGCAGCCATCTTTACTAACAAACAAAAAGAAGGAATCAAAATGCCAAATCTGTCAAATCACTAAATCTAATCTCTTACTTCCCAGACACAATAACAGAATTGCAGAATTGCTTATAATTCTCATAGAAATCTATTGTGTATTGTCCTTAAGTAGTTGTACAAAGAGGTTTCAGTTCAACATGTCCATTTGTGAGCACAATGCATCTTGATCAGTGGAGAACCTACTTTGAGATATGCTAACATAAAGAACTACATCCTGTAGAGGTCCCCACACAAAATATTGTCTATCAATCAGCCTACTTGACATCTTACATCAATGAGTACTTGATAGACCTTAGCAGATTGCTTTTTTAAAATTTTATTAATTAAATTTTGTTGACAAGGTGTTGTGCAAAAGGGGTAGAGTTACATAATAAGGCAGTGAGTACATTTCTTGTGATATCTTACACCCTTGTTTTTCTTTCCCTTCCTTAGATCAGGTAAGCATATATACAATATCCAGTGTACCAAAATCATATACAGTAACCACGTAGGGTACGCCAAAGGAAATTTACCTAGAACATTAAACATAATGACAGCAATAGAATCCTCCTGTTTCCTTCTCTTGGAGTTCTTTTGGCTTATCCTCATCTTATATGATCATGTGTACATGTGTACATGATCATATAAGATTGTTTTTAATGGCATCAGTAACTAGCTCTTACCATATCTTTGCAAGCTTTGACTCCTAGTAATTGTCAACAAGACAAATGTGCCATCATAAATGACATGGTGGCCAAATAGAGGAACATTGTATATAAATGAAGTACCATGAAGTCTTTATCTTACTTTGAAATTAGTTAATAGGAGGAAATACACATAAAAATGGACAAGCAAACATATGGCTACAGAACAAACATGGCACATGTTAACTGTGTTGATGACAGGTATAAGGATCTTTGTTGTGTGGTTTTTTCTCAGCTTCTGTGTTTAAAAACTTTGAAGTTTTAAGATGTTTCAAAACAGAAGCTTTACATTTCATTTTTCAAGGTTTATCCTTGAACAAAGAGAAATATTTCTTATTTTTTAAAAGGGGAAGCCTGAAATCATAAAATGAACTGATACTTTCCACTTCCCTTGCAACTACTTTGCATAGCTTATTAGGTGCTCCACAACCTCAATTTTCTTCACACTGCTACTAATGTTTCCCATCTGAACAGACTATGAATAATTACTACCAAAGTCAAGTATCTATGAATGCAAGGAAACCACCCAAGGCTTAAAAGATGGTATACATCCCCTATTCTCTACACCTTCCCCACATCCACTAATACTAGTCACAGTCTCCATTCATCTATCCTCTTAAAACCAAGATCAAGCCTGCCATATGTAGCATTTGCTTCAAAGCCTGAGGGCACTCACCATATATAAGATGTTTTTAACATGGAAGATAAAGCTCCTACAGTATGTGTATATGGTAGAAAAATCACAAACTGTTCTGGATTGGGTTTTCGTTGTGGGGGGAAGGGAGAGAAGGAAAAGCTTTAGAAGTTCCATCGAAAGTCAGAGACAAGAAAAACTAAGAGAAAACTGGAGTTTGAATCATAGTATTTTCTCACCCTCTTTAACAGATTCACAGACTATATGGGAGGGGCTCGCACAGAAACCAGCAAAACATATCAAGACATTCACCACTTGCCTCTAAAAGCATCCTCATTCCCCTATGCACTATTTACAGGTGCTTATTGAAACAAGATTACTGAACGATTCTATTCATTGGTGATGTTGTTAGACAATAGCTTGAACAATAAATTTTACCTTTGGGAGATTAGAATAATGAGCACTTAATGAAAAAAGTCATACTTTCATGTGATCAATGCTTCTTTTTAAAATATCCTCTCCTTTCATGACATTAAATTCCCTTCAAAGTATGTACCATAAAAATGTTTAAGTTTGAAAACCATATGGCATGCAAAATTATTTCAGGACTTATTTTTTAAACGCATTGTTTGAGGTGGGGCATTTGGAAAGAATTCACTTCTCTGACATCATAGAAAAGTAGCCCTAAAGACAAATGTCTGTGCTAGTTCACCACTACCCTAGAGAATCAATAGCCATCTAGTTTAATTTGCTAAGACAATGTAAATTAGTAACTCCCAGCCAGATGTGTGGTGCACACATCAAACAAACTGCAACCTGTTCATTATGAAAATCCTGTTGACACACACAGAGCCACTTGATGGTGTTTCATCTAAAGCAGTTTCCACATTTGCAGCCATAAAAATGGTTCTAAGAATTTTTTTATACAAGGATTGGAGCTGAGACTCATAAAAGGGTAATCAACTTCAGCTTTTCTCCATATATGCTTCTGTCTGTTTATTTCTATTTTCAGCTAGATGTACAAAAAGTTCAGAAAATATGTGCCATGCTATTTTTTTCCTCCTATAAAATATGTATCCTCCTTCCACTTTTTAAAAATCTGATGTAAAGTTGATGGGCTTCTTCTACAGCTCTGAAGAAGTGTGTAAAGCATGGTAGAGTCAATAGAAGGAAAAAGAACACTTACCCACTGGAAAACAAAACAGAATATTTCAAAATGACTTCAAACATAAATTAAGTTTACCCATTGGGAGGTCCAACTTGCATTCAGATCATATGTAGGGGTCTATGTGACTCTAAACCCTGCTGTTTGATAAAGAATGATTTCTAGCCACAGGCACCCACCAGAGAACACAGTGCATGTATAATGCTTGTGATGTCTCAGACATACAAAGCACCTTCTTAAAGAATGTCTGATTTCTTTCCATGCTAAGCAGACATAATTTTTCACCCTCTAATACTTCTGCTTTACAGAGTGACTTATTTTACAAGTTATGCCTTGCCATCTTCTTATGTTTACTTTAATAACATGGAAAACTACATTCATAAGACCAATGGTTTCATTCGGTGATCTCCCAAAATAGAGATAGGTTTCCACTCTGTATTATAATACATAGCCTTCCTTCTATTTCTCAAATCCAATAGTAATACGTAAACATCGTTTACTAGAATGAGAGAAAAGCAATAGATTCTTCATAATAACCAGATATTTTTTGAATACTGAATTCTCGCCTCTACCAAACTCACTTCCAAGGTCTACTGAATTGTATTTTCTTATTAACCGGTGCGTAGATTAGTCTTATTTGCTAAACCCATTTCCAGCTGCTACATTGTTAATGTGGCAGTTTACAACAATGTGGAATGGACCGAGTTCTCATCGACGACGAGAGGATAATCGATTCTAAACACCATCCACCCCCCCAACCAACTTTCTTAAAATCAAAATAGCGTTTCTTCGATCTCGTGTGTCAACCCTTCGAAAATAAATCATTAAGTCCCCTCCCAAATCACAAGAAAGTCAACCTCTTAAAACAAAACCCAAACAGCAACTGGGCCCCCAAGAATTCTTGGGGGGGCTTCAGCCCTGACCAATCCGAGCGTGCTTTCCTCCACCGGCGCTAGGGAGGACACGTGATGTGGCTGCGAGTCCCACCCGCTACCAGAAGAAGGAATTGTACCCCTGCCACCGCAGCCCGGCCTGTCGCCCCCCTCGGATGACCCCAGGGCTGGGCTCTGACCCCCGGGAATCCTTCCAGCCATTTCCGCGGCCGTGGCACCCATCCATCCATAAGCCAGCGCGGCTACCTCGGGGGGACCCTTAACATTCTGGAGGTTTGAAGTAAGACCCTCACGATCACTTAGCCCCCCCCCCCCCACTTTGTGGTTCAAGGAAAGAAACACTCTCTCAGAACTCTTAACTTTGATTGGAGACTCTGGTTAAAATTAAGAGCTTCAAACCCCAGATCTGAAAAAGTGAAACAGATGTCCTGTTTGTTGGCCATAAGTGGGGTCCCTATATCGGATTCTCTCTCTCTCTCTCTCTCTCTCTCTCTCTCTCTCTCTCTCTCTCTCTCTCTCTCTCTCTCTCTCTCTCTCTCTTCTCTCTCTCTCTCTCTCTCTCTCTCTCTCTCTCTCTCTCTCTCTCTCTCTCTCTCTCTCTCTCTCTCTCTCTCTCTCGCTGCTTTATGTAATGCAGAGTTCGCTTTACAGGTTAAGAGAGAAAACAAAGCAAATAACCGACTGGGATGGAGAAACTCCTAACTCTTCCCCAGGAAAATAAGGAGGGCGGGGGTAGGGGGGAGTCCAACAGCCTGGCTGGCGTGGCTGAAGCCCTCCGGAGAGAAGGCTCGTGGGGTGGGGGGGGCGGGGACCGGGGTCCCCGGCTTTGCACTCACGTGAGGACGTAGTTGACGCTGACGATGCAGTGCGGCCTGGACGAGCGGCTGTTGTGAACGATGGTCGCGTAGCTCTGCACCCACACCCAGCCGCCGTGCTTCGCCAGGAACCGGTAGTACTTGGTGGTCACCTGGCCCTTCACCAGCACTGGTGGAGAGACGGAAGCGCGGGGTGGGGAGGCTACCAGCCCCCCCACCACCACCCCGGCTGCTCCCCCACGCCTGCGGGCGGGAGCTCCGACCCCCTGCGGACCCTATCATAACGGCGCCCTGCAGGAGCCGAGACTACTGGCAAATTCCCAATGGAATTGATTGTTCTGTTCAATGGCAGGGAGTCCGGGGCGGGCAGGGGGCTAATAGGTATGCTAATGCAGTTCCCCACTGGGCCTCTGTTTCTACTGCCTAGAAAACGCTATATAACTTGAGAAGTTCCCCTAAACTGAATTTTCTTTTTTTCCTTCAGCACCCCATGTGTATATTGGGGGAGGAGTGGTTTCCTGATGGCTTCATTTTTGCTCAAGGCTGGTGCTCCACCACTTGAGCCACACTTCCACTTCTGGCCTTTTGCTGACTAATTGGAGATTAAAGTCTCTTGGACCTTTCTGACCAGCCTGGCTTAGAGCAGTGATCCTCAGATCTCAGCTCCTATGAATAATAGAATTACAGGCGTGAGCTAAGAACGCCTGGCCTCTCAGAATGGCTTTTCTAACCTTGGAAGGAGTTTGCTCAGGTAAACACAGACATCTAAGTTCCCACTCCAGGGAAATTAAGCTCGAAATAAAGCTACATCAAAAGCCCAGGTGAGTAGATCGGCCTGTGGGGGCTAAACTAGCGGTGCATATTTTTTCAAGAGGCATCCAGGTGAAAAGGCATAATAAAAATAACTTTGGGGGACACTTTGCCCAGAAATGTTCCCTCTCCACCCCGCAGTGTTAGCAGCTGGGGAAAGGCAGAGGGGCCAGATGGGGTTCTGTGGCCCAGGAGGCCTTCCAGGGGCCTCACACACTGGCACCCCCCCACTACCAATCTGAGAGGGCCTGGTGGCTAAGAGCCTCGCGGGGGCCCAGGGCAGGCTCCCGGATGGTCGCGAAGGACACAGGGGTTGGGGCCTTACGCAAGTGGTGCGCGCAGCGCAAGTGGAAGGTGTCGCAGCCATGGACGTGATGGTACAAGGTCTTCTCAATCAGGTCCTGAGGTTCGTAGCCGGTCAGCTCTGCCACCCTGGGGAAAGCAATCCCTCCCAAAGATGAGTGTGAGGGTGTTACCTCACCTCCCACGTGGTCTCAGATCTGGGGGCAGGGGTGGGGCTGGGCGACCGAGTCCTCACTTCCTGACACATAGATAGGGGAGTCACCTTCAAAATGGGGTCCTGATGTGGAAGGAAAGCTGTCCCTCACCGGGCAGGGAGGGCTGCCATTCCTCTAAGGACAGCCCTCTCAGCCGAGTCCACACACCTGGAGTCCAGGAAGATGAGCTTCATGTCCAGGCTGGCGCGGAACATGAACATGTTGCTATGTAGTTTGATCTCTGTGACTGCGCTAGGAGGCAAGGAGTGGCCCACGGCCACCAGGCCCACGTTCTGGTAGCAGCCATCGAAGGGGGACATATCCAGGCTGTACTGGCGGATCTTCAGGTAGCCGCTACAATGAATGACCTGGAGTGGATTCAGGGGGAGAGGGGTGAGGTTCAGCTGGTCACAAAGAACCCACAAAAGATGCAAAGGAAGGGAATCTTACGGAGATTCTACTTGGCCACAAATTCTGTGGGAATCAAGCCCTTCCTTCTGTGGGATCCAAAGGTATTGATTGGTGAGTTATGGTATCTCAAGAGAGTGACTTACATTGAGCTCACCTGAAAGCTTGTTTTAAAATAAAATATATGTTAAGTTTTTGGTGGAGGAGGCCAAGATCTGAGGATCCCGGTTTGGTGCCAGCCCAGGCAATAACACCTATGACACTGTTATCTCCAATTTACCGGGGGGAAAAAAAAGCCAGAAAAGGAGCTGTGGCTCAAATAGTACAGCGCCAGACTTGAGGGATAAAAGCTAAAGGGCAGAATCCAGGCTGAATTCAAGCCCTAGTACTGGCACAACATTAAAATAAAGTAATAAAATAATATGCATATATATGCAAATTATTTAACCCATCTTAATCAGGTCACTTGATCTGCTTTCTAATGATGCTTAATCTCACTAGACTTAAGAACCACAGTTTGTAACTACAGCTAGGGTTCTTAACTTTCTTGGGAGGTCAAAACCTGGAGTTATGACAACTCCATCAGCCTTTCCCTCCTTGAAGACTCTGTGAGCTCGCTCCGATTTTTCAGCCTTCTCTGCAGGTGTTCTCAAAGTTCAGGGACACTAAGGAAACATCCCTGCAGATGCTTTAAAACTTTTGGGGGGATGCAATTGGGGGCCACCCAAATGGGGAAACAACTTGGTGTTCTGCCTCACTCAGTACACCTGCCCACCTCCCACCCTTGGCATCTGTCTTCCAGCTGTGCCACATACCTTGTAGCCCCCGCAGGTGAGGCCAGCATTCCGCTTGGCTAAGACACACTTCATCCTGAGGAAGAAGGAGCGCTCGATCTCATATTCTGGGAGAGAAGAGCAAAGAAAAGCTCAGGACACAAGACTGGCAGTGTGGCGTCCATCTCTCAGCTATAACAAATTGTGGGCAAAAATCCCAGTTGGATTCCCATGGACAATATGGGCCTCAGGCATGTGTTCACCTTACCCTGCACGAAGTGAGAGTGGTAGGGCTGATGAGCGGTGAGCACAGCCGTCATCTCGTCGTGGTCCGCAGGGTGGATGTATTCATAAATGCTGTTTCCGGTCAGCTCTACCTGTAAAGAGGAGGGGATCACCATCTCCACGGTGGCACAGTGCCCCCCAGGAAGAGACTGAACACTTGTTGGGCCCCAGGGAGTCTGCAAGACCATGAGAACAGGAACCAGCGATCTGGAATAGGTCAGCGGCTATAGACTGCAGCTAGCAATAGGCAATGGGTAGCACTAGCTACACATTGCTTCTTACATAAACCACTGCTTCCTTATCTGTGAAAGAATCTTAATAGCAGCAGTGAAGATCATAGTAGTAGTGTTTGCTTCCGGTAATAGTAATAAGGATATAAGTACATAACCTCTTCCCACAGAGTCTGGCTTATGGTAAGAACTTATAACTACAGCAATTGCTTGAGCCTGAGAAGCAAGGCAAGGAAAGACACATTCACAAATGGGGAGATCCAGGCCTGTTTTCAAAGTCCTCCTGCTAGGTGAGCATTATTCAGACTCAGAAACACAGCTAAAATAGGATTTGAGGAAGTGCCCTCCCTTCCCTCCACCAGCACTGGCTGTAAACACCACAGGCTGGAAACATGGACCACTCACCTACCTGAGAAAGACCCAGGTGCACTGAGGCTGTCTCTGAGATGTACATGATCTTCCCGTCTGGAGCCACGACAAAGATGAAGCCATCCAGGGTCTGGAGAGGCAGAAAATAGAGTGAATGGAGAGGTGGTAGAGAGGGCTTGGAGAGACACTGCCAGGGAACAGGACATAGAACCAGCCACCAATGTCCCCTCTTTGGATCACTACAAATTTGTAAACATCTGGGGCATGTAGAAGAGAGAGATACAGAGGGAGCAGGAGACAAGCGTAATGCCCTGGAAAACTCAGGATGCTCCCAAAGGAAAGACACATCTGTAATAGGCATATATGAAAGGGAATAAGGGTGGCTCATAGCCTTTAAGCAAAGGTAAGCTAGGTTCTTGAGATGATGGTCATAGAAAGAACCAGCATTTTTAGTGTCAGTCTAGAAGAACTTTGCAGTGGCAGTGTCCTATGTTGAAAAGAGCAACAGCAGGGGTTGGGAAGGATCAGTGGAGGAGACACTGGTTGACATGGCAGTATAGTGTTTGTAGACAGGAGAAAGCTGGCCAGTGGCTTTGGAGACAATGCAGAAGAGGGAGATGTAGGAGATGAGAGGATTTTCAAGCAGCAAGTCCATAGAGTAATGTTATAGTATGTATGTGTTACATGTAACTGACAGCTCTTCATGAAGAAATGACTTGGATTTCCCGCTGTCCCTTCATCTCTGTGAATGAGTCCACACAGGAGACAGTGGAGAACTAGGATGAGTCAAACCCTGCTCTCAATGAGTTGGAAGTCACATGGGTAACTGGCCTGAAGATAGATATAAGCTGACTGGAGGAGGCTGAATAGGCAAGAGAGCCTGAAGCTCAGCAGCCAGAGGCCTGAGGGAGAATTGCAGAGGCCTTAAAGAAGTGGATGTTTGGCTGGGAAGGTGGCTTTGTGTTTGAGTGCTTGCCTAGCATGCATGAACCCCTGGGTTGGATCCCTCAATACCACATAAACAGAAAATGCTGGAAGTGGTACTGTGGCTCAAGTGGAAGAGTGCTAGCCTTGAGTAAAAGAAGCTCAGAGACAGTGCCCAGGACCTGAGTTCAAGCCCCAGGATAAAGAAGGAGGAGGAGGAGGAGGAGGAGGAGAAGGAGGAGGAGGAGGAGGAGGAGGAGGAGGAGGAGGAGGAGGAGGAGGAGGAGGAGGAGGAGGAGGAGGAGTTGATGTTCGAGCTTGGAGAGGACATGAGTACTAGAGAAGAAAAGAAGAGCACCCCAGGTAGAAGGAATGGTGTAGCAAAAACAGGAGGTGCAGAGAGACTGGATCTGGTTATTTTGACCTGATGAGTTTAGTCTACTGGAAATGAAACTGATGGAATTTTGGAGTTTGACACAACAACAAGGGATCCGAATTTGCTTGTTTAGGGAGGTTTCTAAACAGGACTAAAATGTCCTTTGACATGGGTGGGGGAGGCAGGGCTTCCTCAAGTGTGTGGACAACAACCTGCAGGAAGAAGAAATGAGCAGGAGATTGAAGTCAGTGTGTAGCTGCAGTGGAAATTTGGTTTACAAGCTTGAGAATTTCACAAAGGGATGAAGGAAGGGGAGATCGAATTCAAAGATTCAAAGATGGTATTGGCTGTGAGATTTTATGCAGACTGGTGGCAGAAAGTCTAAAAGTTGATCTCCTGATTTCTGTAAAGATATTGAGCAGAAAGCAGTACCATTAGCTAAGATAAAAATTTAGAGAAACAGCCAGGCACCAGTGGCCCACACCTGAAATCCTAGCTACTCAGGAGACTGAGATCTGAGGATTAAGGTTTGAAGCTGTACTGGGCAGGAAAGTCCATGAGACTCATCTCCAATTAACCACCCAAAATCTGGAAGTGGAGCTGTGGTTTACTCAGAGTACTAGCCTAAGAGTTAACAAATGAGTTCTGAGTTTACACCCCACCAGCAAAAAAAGAAAAAGAAAATTTAGAGAAACAGATTTTGTCTGAATGGAAGTCTGAGAGGAGGGGACAATGGATTTTGTCCTGAAGATGCTAAGCTTCAGGTACAAGCAAATTTTTACTTAGCTGTATCTAGTGGGCAGTAAAATCTCACTGGTCTTAGGACAGAACAGCTGCTCACACGTATCATTCCAGCTACTTCAGAGACACATTGGGAAGGATTCTGGTTGGCCAGTCCCAAGCAAAAAGTTATCAGTACTCTATCACAACAACAGCAACAACAACAAACTTCAGCATGGTGTATGCCTGTAATCCCAACATTGCTACAATGAAGGCCTGAGTAAGAAGGCCTGCCTGAGCAAAAAGATGAGAGGCCCTATCTGAAAAATAATTGAAGCAAAAAGGGCTGGACATATGCTGCAAGAGGCAGAATATCTGCCTAGCAAACAGCTATGAATTCAAATTCTGTAAAATAAATAAAATTCTACTTGGTCTCTGGGGAAAGAAAGAAAAAAGGAATGGAATGGTTTGTAGACCTGTGCTATGCTGTCAGTAGATGCCATTTCTTCAGGCCCAAAGGGGCGAGAGAGCTAACTGGTTGATTCCACTGAGCTTCTGGCCAGTCCAGGAGCTCCTGGTGGACTTGAATAATATTAAAGAGGGTGCAGTATAAGGGACAAGTGTCAAGCCTAAACGTGCCACTGGGAGTTTCACTATTTAAAATATTTGTTCTTCGACATAAGGGGCAACAAGGTATTTACAGCAGTGTGCACTGCAAATAACAAGGTAAGTGGCGTCTCACATTGGTTAAACTCATTACCTAAGGGGCTGTATGTGGGTAGGGGCGGGCTCATTCCCAATCTGAACTGGCCTGAGGCTCACTGGAGCATCCTGGAAGCCTGGGAGATGAACTACTGGGAGATGAAATGAGTTGCAGACACAGCTGGATCCGGAATGTGTGGGCTTGAAGCACTGACCGGTATTTCTACCAGATTCAGATTATTCCCTCTACAAATCCTTCCTTTCAATCAGTTCGGCAGGCCTATCTCTGCCTTCTGGCCGGGGCACTCCAGTTCCCTCAGCTGAAAACTAAGCAGTGGTGCCCATTCCCTTGGTCTGAGAGCTCTGACGAGGCCTTGCTAGCGTGGCTAGTTTCCAAATCCCAATTTGGGGCTGCCCCTTTGCTTCAATCTCAGCCCAGTGAGCTGCCATTACCCATCTTCTTGCAGATAAACTGAGCTGAAAGTTCTAACTTGGGGGAGCTGTTGAGAGTGACATACGTCTAAGCAAGATTCCTACCTCCCTTTTTTTTTCTCCCTTGAGAAACAGAAAGGGAGCACCCGGACTCCGCAGCGCCTCGGGAACTGTGTCAGTACCTGGAGTAGATGCGAGCCCAGTTCTCGGCCCACGTTGTCCAGGGGACTGGTCCGACTGGAGTGGCCCCACGCCTCGCCGAGCCCTGTGGAAACACAGCCTTTAGTGACAAAACCAGACCCAGTTGTCTGTTTGAGGCTAGTTGGCGTTTTATGATTTGTTACACAGGGGCTACCGGTGCTGGATACCATCCCCCTCCCCGCCCCCTCCCAGGTCACACCCCTGCCCAGTGCCAACCTGCCGAGGGACAGGAGGGGGCGTGTCCGAGCGTGGAAATGGCCCCGCCCCCCGCGGCTTCCGAGCAGAAATGGCACTTGCCACCCCCACCGCCGACCCGATTTCTCTGGGAGGACCTCTAAGCGTCTGCCGAGAAAGACTGAACCCCCCCACCCCCGTGGTAACCTGGGCGTAGGTTCACTCGTGTTTCTGCGTAGGCTGGTGACACTTAAAAGTTTTCCTCCTCGGCCTTATCAAAAACGGGAGGGAGGGTGTCCCCACACCCAGAAAACACCACCGGAGAGATCCGAGACAACCCGCTATGTCCACCTGGACCCAGATGCCTTTCTGATTGGCTGGGTGGCTTTCCAGCCGTTCTTTTCCCTTGGCCCCTAACTTTAATCCCCTTATCCCCTTTAAGGGGGGGGGGATGTTGGCGTTGACTTCCAGACATCCTTTCATAACTCGTCCTTCTCCTCCTTTCCCTTCCAAGTACCAGCCTAACACATAGCTCATCCTCCCCCATCCCCATTAAATTAAAAAAGAAAACTGGAAACGCTTAAAGATCCCGCAGAACTTCTCTGAAGTCAGTTACTTCATTGAGGTGGGAACAGCTTCTCAGCAATGTTTTCATTCTATTCTAGACCCAGGGAATCATTGTTTCTATATGCCCCCAACAACAGCTCCTATCAGCAAAAACAGTCCATTCTTCTTGATATTACACACTAAGAGCTTTTCAGGCCTTGCCACAAACCTTTTGTGTGTGTGTGTGTGTGTGTGTGTGTGTGTGTGTGTGTGAAAATGCCTTTAATATAAATAAAACACTCCAGACTTTCCTGTCAGATCAAAACATATTGGCTTTGCTCTATTATATGTGTGCAGGAAGAAATCAAAGTAAGTCAAAAGGAATTTGTGAAAACCTACATTAAAATGTTGGGGAGAGGTAATATAACGGGACTGATGTTGAAATTCTGTTAACTATATAGTTAAATCCTTTTATTCTTATATCATTAAACAGCATTTATCGTGGCCAGGGTTGTTGTTTCTTTAGGAGGAAATATATCATAATGTATACAATGGCAAATATTCGTTTGATTCATGCTCATATAGGGCTGGAAAAATCTCTCACAATAAAACATGGAGTCATATTTGTTAAAAGGTCTTGGGTAGGGGCTGCTTGTTAAGCAAACGATCAAAACCCTGACAACGAGTGACGACGAGCTCGAATTGGATCTTTCTGGGTGTTTGCACATCTAAATAAATCTAACGATTGCCCCACCACTGGGCAAACATCGGGGCCCCCTCCCCCGCCTGCAAATGGGCCCCCCTCCCACTCTCTACAGGTTTCCTCTCCTTACTCGTTAGCCCGCCCCAACTTCCCTCCCCGGAGTGACTCACTGTCCTTTCGGGGCCCGGCCATCCTCCAGGGACTGTACTAGGGGAACCCGACCCAGCCACCCGCACACAGTCTGGGGGGGAGAGGGGGGTCGCCTGCGTTTCACTCTTGACCTACCCAATCTACCCTGGACGGTTTTTGGCAGGACTTGTTTGCTTTTGATCTGGACTAGCCCCCCCCCCCCCGCCCCTACCGCCGCCCACCGCACCCTACCAGTAGCCTCCGGAGGAGCTGGCCACCCCAGCCACACGACGGGAAAGGAAAGGAGCCTTGCTGCTGGGAGCGCCCGGGACTCCGCGGTGCTCGTCTTTGGGACCCCCTCGCACTTGGTCGAGGCCCAACCCCCCCAAAGCGTCGCCGGAGCCCACAGCCCGGCCCTCACGTAGCCGCCACTCGTGCGCCCCGACGCGGCGCGGGGTAGGAAGCCGGCCCCTCGCTGCCCTCCCCCAAGCAAGCGAAATCCCAACTGCGGATCCATAAATGTCTTCCGTGGAAAAAGTTGTGAGTCTTCGGAAGCAACCTCCCGACTCAAAGAATTTGCAGGACCCCTGGGGCTAGGGTGAGGTGCAGGGTGGGACACTGGCTCGCCACGCCGGGCGCCGGTGTGTTTCTTCCGGCGGTGGCCTTATTTAGTATGCACCAGGCAGGGAACCCCAGACTTACCCCCAGGTTAATAAGCAGCCCGTCTGAGGCGGACTTACGGGGGCCTCCCGCGCCCTCGTCGGCTACCAGCACCACCGCAGAGCCCTTTGCTTTCCCCGAGCAGGGCCTTCTCTCTGGGTTCTGGAATCTCGGTCACACGGTTAAGTCTGAGTTAATGTTTTGTAAGGAACTGGCTGCCCCCGTCTACCTGTCGGGATTTCCAAGTGTAATCCCAGGGCTGAGCTGGCCCATCGCGGTGCCCAGGGCCCCTCCGGCAGCCCGGATCAGTAGCACCCAGGACACCCCGGGCCCTGGACCCCCTCGCCCCTCGTATTCGGTGTCTCGAGCAGTACCCAATTTCAGTTGTTTAAGGGGATGTGTGGTAAGCTGAGATTCCATTTCTGCACTTGACCTACCGCAGAAAATTCGCAAATCCTTTGATTGTCTGTTTAAAATGAGTAGGAAAGCAGCTCCTTTTGCGGCGGGATTACAGTGGGCACAAGATCTAAAGATTCTCTTGTAATTTGGCGAGGGCCGAGGGAACCCGGTTTTCCAAAGGAGAAAAGAAGCGCGGAGACAGGGGCGATAACTAAATCGAGTTTTAGACAAAAGGATTTTCCCCAGCTAAAGTGGTCGAAGACAAAGGAAAACATAATCTATTTTGGAAGATTTCCAAGATATGCTACATTAACCTTAGCAGATAAATTTTGCTTCTCCCGCCCCCCTCCTTCCCTTAAAGTCTGGTTTATTATATTTACATAAGTAGCATTAGAAGCGATGTATCTATTGTGAATCTAAAGGGCTATCTCACATTTCATGTGAAAACCCCAAGCAAGTTTCACTGTGGCTTTACCCTTGGTGCTGGGTTGAGCCATTTCCATTTAAATACCCCCTGACCCAAGGATTACCTCAATGGACTGACTGCACGGGTTTTGTAATTTCCTGAAAATGAGATTTCGATTTATAAAACAAGAAACCAATTAGTAACCAAATGAGGCGAAGTAGATCCACTAAAATTGACCTAATCCCACAGGCACCATTTAGGCCCGTTCTTGGCGAATGAATGATGAGCCACCGTCTAGCTGGAGCTCAAAGCATCATCCAGCTGTGTTATTGCAAGGAGCAAAAATAAATTGATCGCGCTTTTCCTTCGAATGAATTTCATACCCTTGACAAAATATAGATTACAGACCCCTGCATCATCTCCCCCCTTCACACTCAAACGGGGAGCAAAGGAACAGTCTCTCTCTCTCTCTCTCTCTCTCTCTCTCTCTCTCTCTCTCTCTCTCTCTCTCTCTCTCTCTCTCTCTCTCTCTCTCTCTCTCCCCTCCCTTTTATCGGGCCTGATGCCTTCTCACCTTTTAGGCAAAGGGAGGAGGAGGAAGTTGCTTGAGCCTCCCAGTGACTACGTCCACAACCTAGAGACTGAGGTGGGCACTCTCTCAGCAGCTCCTAGCAGTGGGTCTCTAGCTACCTGGAACGTCGGAGGCCCGAAGCATGAGGGAGGGGGCTGGCTGGCCTGGGAGAATCTCCCCACCCCCAAATGCTTTGACTTCTGCAAGGCCTGTGGTCATTGTTGAATACACCGTTCAACTATCCCCAGGCTGGTGCCCAGTTGCCTTTGTGTTGAGCTGGGGGTACTCATCCTGGCTCGGGCTCTCTGGGAAAAAGAGGGAGAAAGAATGGGTGATAGCAACTGGGCCCAGACTCCTGGGACTCTGTCTGAGCAGAAAGTCCCTTCAGGCACCGAGTCGCGCTTGCTCGCACCTCTGGCTTTGACTCTCAGGCTACCGGGCGAGCGCAGGGGCCCCAGAGGACGCGCTGACCGTGCCCGGCCAGGCCTTGTCCCACTTGCCTGGCTGGAACTATGTGTGTGTGCCCAGTGAGCACCTGCCCGCTCCCCGGGGGGCAGCGCGTCTGCGCCCTCGCGGGCCCCGTTTGTGTAAATCTGGGGGGAAGACCTAGGGTCGCCGCGCTGACCCTGTCTTTCTGCGTCCTCCTTGGGCTTCCTGGTGGACGCGGTGCAGGTCAACCAAACTCCCCCGGCCGGAGCCAGCCTCCAATGGACGCATAGCTGAGCCGACTGGGGAAAGGCAGGGCTCAGCATGGCCCCAAATTAAACTGGGGAGAAGTGCGTGAGTGAGAGCCCTTCCTGGTGGCTGAAAAGTGTCAAACAAAATGGTTTCAGGCTTCGAACTTCCTTCGGGATCGGGACTTGGCTGCACACGACCCCGGCGACACGCACGACCAAGACCGAGACGCGAGAGGCGGTGGCCCCTGCTTCGGGCTTAACTTGCCGTGGAGACCCGGACGATCGAACCCAGCCTGGCCTCTCCTGGAAGGCAGGGTTCGATCTGAATGCCCTTTGCGTTTCCGATCCCTCCCTGTGCTTGGGGCCCGCGGCCCAAGCAGCTGGAAGGGTGGCTGTCCCCCGGCGGCGCGTCCCCCAGGGGCGACCCAGCAGAGCCACAGCAAAAGGAGCCTGGGAGTCACCGTGCCAGCCTAGTGGGCGGCGATTTCCCACCATCGGGAAGACACAAAGGCGCGCGGCAGAGGCCGGGGAAAATCGGAAGCCTTTGGTCAGACCAGGGTCAGCAAGGGGTGGGGGTACCTGTCGAGAAAGTTTGCTCAGCTACAGAGACAGAGTTAGTACTCTCTTAATTAGCAAGATCATTCATAAATAACCAGGGTTCCCTTATACACACATTAAAAAGCCCACGAATCAGAGGCCGGCAGAGGGTGAGCCACTAAAATCAGTAACAGTTCTCAGAATCCAAACCTTGTTTTTGTGAGAAATACCTGGGGCCACAGAAAAATGCAGGGGGCTTGCAGGGTGCATCCCCATTTGTCTGTAAATTTGAAGCTGCCCAAATTCCCCAGAACTGAAAAAACAACTCCCCTACACAGTCAGGTTTGTTCTCTGTAAATTTAGTCTACGTTGAGCCTCAGGTTTGTAACTTACAAGTGCCTTCCTTTCCTTGTTTTTCTTCATGCTACTTCTTTTATTTTTTGTTAAAATATGGCACTGTTTTTCATTGATTGGATCTACAATTTGCAGTACATAAATCTGCCTGGACAATTCTCTTCATGGGTGTTTTTCTTTATATTTTCAGTGAACATCAAAACTAGAATTAAACAGAGTTAATCAGCGTGGACCATAAACTGGGCTTAAAGGCCTTTAAATGAGAAAAACTTCTGTAAGAAAATAAACATGGAAACCTAATGCTCAATCATTTCCCCGAGAAGCAAAGAAAACAGCCCTAAATCATCAGCCCACGTGGGAAATGGGGCCTCTTTTCTTTTCTTTCGTTCTTTTTTTGTTTTGGTTATCTGCCTCTAAATATACAATGATGAAGAATTTTAATCTTGAGGAAAATGTTCCAGAAAGGGACTATGGAGGTTTGTTTCATCATTCCTGACCTTTCATCATTCCTTTCCTAAATAGTTACTAGTTTCAACTCTGTGGTTATTTTTACTCTCCAAAGATACCTTGATGATCAAATATAGAGTGGTGTTACCAAGATTCTGAATAGCTACTGATGCAAAAACATGTCAGATCCTTTCACTATATTCACCACTATACTCCCAGCTAAAACGATGTTATAGCTGACTAACAAATATGTATTTCAAAGTTGAATGTGTTCTATTTTGCACACAACTAAGATCATTCCATCTCCTTTTTAAAATCAAATCTATTTGGCTTTGATAGCACCAAACATCTCTCTATGCCTCCATTTTTCCTTTGCAAGGCTATGTTAAAAGAGAATATGTTATAAATAAAAATATGCTCTTCTAATTATTTCACAGTATTCTTCCCTTTTTCCTATGAAATCACCACCATAATGCTTATTTTTACATATTTCAAAAACATATATCTCATTTCTCTCTCTCTCTCTCTCTCTCTCTCTCTCTCTCTCTCTCTCTCTCTCTCTCTCTCTCTCTCTCTCTCTCTTTCTCCAATTAGGTAAAATAGTAAAAGTTGAAACATGCCTTTTAAAAACCTATTAGATCCTGGAGGTAAAATTGTATTCGGCAAGTGAGAGGGGGGCCTTTTCCATAGAGGACTGAAGATTTCCCTTTTTTCAAATATAAGTATGATGATGCTTTATCTGTTGGTTTAACATACAACATTTGGCATTACTGGGTAGCGTAGATTAAATGTGAGCAAAAGCAAATTTGATGTTGTTATACATACAGCTATGTCACCAGATTTGTAATTACTGGAGATCATATATTTTGCAAAATCCAAGTCACATATAATCGAGTGTTTACCATGCTAAAGTAGCTATATTTCTTTTATTCCTAAAACAAGATTTCATTGAAGACCTACTGTGAGCTAAAACAACTTTAAAATAAGTGGAATTTCGTCTTCAAGTTCATGAAACAAAGGATCCTATCCAGAAAAAGTATTCAGTTTCCCTGTATGCCTTAGACTTCAACTTTGTGCATCCACTATCTTAACTCTAATCTGAGCCCCAAAATTGGCACCCCCTACAGGTTGTGCCTGGCTTTGCCACTTGTCACCTTTCACTCCTTTGGGAGTGCTCCTTTCAAAGGAGCTGCTTTGGGTTTTTCTTTTGTTGTTATTTTTTTTTATCCTCCTTTCTCTTCTACTTTAAAAGGCTATGTTTGGGCTTTGGGATTTTTGAAACGTATACAAAATACGCTTTACTCTCAAAAGCAAAGCCTTATCCCTAGGACCAGCTGTTCCAGTGATCCTGTCTAACTCATGGAGTGCACGCTCAGAGTGAGTTATGGGCTCAACAGTAGCTGGAGAAATAAATGATGTGGCCAGAGTTCACACATCGTCCATCCCCTCCTGCCCATAAACTCACACTCACCCAAGAAGAGGGATCAGGCAGGAGTGGCCTGGGCCTGGGTCGTGGGACTCGTGGGGGTGTTGTAGAAAACAGAGCTAAAAGTAGCTAGAGTGCGCCCAGTCTGACCTCCCAGGGGACTCTCCTGTCCAGTGCTAAACAAGACATTAGCTAGAAAGTTTACTTCTTGTTCCTCCTATGTTTCATGATGTGATTTATAATTTGTAGAGTTAGCATCTTAAATTGGAAAGCAGAGAGAGAGAGAGAGAGAGAGAGAGAGAGAGAGAGAGAGAGAGAGCGCCACTCATCTTCTCCCTGCTGCCTCAGCCCACGGCCAGTACTTAGCAGACTAGGATCTCTGGCCCAGCTTCCCCGGCTCTCCGGTCCTGCGTGGGGTCTGCCTGCCGACTCTGAACGTTATTCTTCTCCTGCTATTACTCGCAGCTCCACAAGCAACACCATATGCTGCTTCTGATAAAGCAGCCAGCGACATCGGCACCGATAATTGATGAGACCGGCTAGAAATCACGCAGAAAGGGAGCCCACTGAGACCACGGGAGCTGACAAATCACTGCTAATAATCCCGTTAGGAAGAGCGCGGCCAGCCGAGTTCGCAATAGCTTCATTTTTATAAAGTAGGCGCTGACAGTATAAAAGACAACGAGATCTTTAAAAAAAAAAAACAACAACAAAACAGAAGGCAGTGTGGTATAATGGTAATTTTCCCATCAGCAATTCACAGCACGGTTTGAATGGGAAATGTGGTGTTTAGTGTTTAGGTCCTCCTGCCTTTCTTCTTTAAAAGCAAAACAAACAGCACCACCAACAAAAAAAACGAAAACTACTGTTCAAATACTCTCGGTATTGACTCTTCCCCCCCCCCCTCCATTTCCAGAGTCAAATGAGACCCTTCAAAGAACTGTTTTAAAAAGAACTAACAACACCACTTCTAGTTGGAGGGCAACATGGACTGCAGTTTAGTTTGGAAGTTTTCCCACAGTGATCCTGACTAATTTGGAGCATGTTTTACAAGTGTTTACATCAAGACCAAGAAAACTTCAAACCCAACAATTACTACTTCCTCTCCCCCCCAAACACTTTTTCTTGTTGATTTTGGATGTTAACCCCCAAACATTCGAAATCAACAAGGTAAACCTCTATTAGGCCAAATAAGAAATTCACCTTTGTAAATAAAAAGGTTTCTTTCCCTTACATCTTTTTTTTGCTTGTCTAGTAATCACTCCTTTGCATTTACAAATCTCTGTCTCCTAGCAAAGGCATATCTGAAATATTTTCAGGGAATGTATTTATTTGAACAGAGAAATGGGAAAGAAAAGTGAGCACAAATGGTCATCCACAGCATGTGTTCTAGAAAGCCAAGTCCAGGTTCTGGCCCTCATGCAGTGAATTCTAGTCACCTAAACTGCAGTTTAAAATCATGTCAATAGCTAAGCTATCCTAACTTCTAGGCCTTGTTTGAAATTTCAACCCCAGCATCTGTTTGCCAACCTACCACTGAGAAGGGATATTTCTAAGTGGACCAGCCATCTTAACTTAATTTTATGTATTTGGGAACTAGCCAATCTCAGGGCCAGAGATGCAAATTGCAGAGCCTCTGTAGTTACTTTAAGACTCTGGGAACATGTGAAAAACTTAGAATAAATTTATTATATGCAGTTGAAGAGACTGGGTAAAGTCAGCACAGACTGTTCACCAATATTCCCTATTACTTTGCAGAATGATAGAGATACAGAAGAGCTAGTATCTGACTTACTTAGCTTGCTTTACAAGGGTCTAGCTAAACCTAGCAAAACTACAGAATTCAGCAGTACTGCTCTCTGCAGGGTGCAATTCTAACAGGAAGAATAAAACAGAAAGGCATGTTTGGATTAGTAGTACTTTCAATTGAGCCCCATCTCTGAAGTGTTGACAAAAGCACTGTTGGGCTGCTTCCCAACCAAACAGATCTGATGGACTGAAGAGAAAGTATTAGTGGAGCCTAGAAAAGGAACTGCGAGTTCAGTGAGAACTGGTCAAGTAGCTGAGCAAAACTTCCCTTCCGGGAGGAGTATGTAAATACAAATATGCTAGGCTGCTTCTCTACTTGCCGGCCTAGCAAATCTACACCTTCTTCTACCTTTGACATTTCATCTAGGCAAAGACACTTACTTACCTTCGGGGAATACCACCCTCATTTTGAGATAGCTGGTGGTGAGTCTGATTATGGATGCTTTGTCCAGCTGCGAGGTGATGGCCGAGGGCAGAGGCAATAATTTAGCCAGTTCATAAAACTCACTGTTTTCTTTCTCCCTCCTAGTCCGAGCAGCATTTTTGGACTTTTCTTTCATTGTGTCTTGTTCTCCCTTTCTTCTTACAACGTAAACTCCACAGAATCATCCAACACGGAGAAAAAAATAAAGAAACTTTCAACTAGAAATCATACTTGGTGAAAATGTAAAGTATACTTTGAATGAGGAGGCTGAAGTCTGTACCAGCGGGAAATATATGAATTGTAGGAAAAGACCAGGGCAGCAAACAAAATATTTTTCTTTGAAAAATGGGAGTCGCAGGTAGAAGAACGTGGCCGATCGGAGACAATTTGGACAATCCTGAGGATCTGTAGATGTCAAATGCTGGCCGGACTCGTGAGGAGCCAGCCTTTTCTCCTGCTCGGGGCTGAGAACCCCGCTCCTTGGAAAATCGGCATAATAATCCCCGGCGATGTTGGCTCTTCAGCGGCGCCGCATTGGCCGCCCACGAAGGCGGCTCGGAGCCGGCTTGGGTAGAACAGCGATCCGGGCAAACTCCTCTAGACCACTGCGGAGAAAACAGCATCAGAGCATCAGAAACCTGCGACCCCACCACCATCACTCACACCCTCACCCCAAGTCTGCGCGGGGGCGGGGGGACAGCCAGAGAAAAGGTTCAAGGAGCCACGGCTTTCCTGCCAAGATCCATGAAGTTTCCTTACTTTTTCCTTTTCTTGTTCGTTACTGTTAAGACATAGAGAAGTTAGGAGCAAGGCTGAGCCCCCCCCCCCCCCATAAGGTTGGCATCTCCTCACCCACGCCAGCCACGTCCTCCAGAGCTTCCCTCAAGTTGCCCGAAAAACAAAACGCGTATTTTCCGAGACCCTCGAGAGCCTCCGGGCCTCCAGTCCCCGCTCCCGCGCCAGGCTGGGCGCAAGTCCCAGGGCGGCCGCTCAGAATTCCTCCACAGCGCCGCGGGAGCCGCTCGCGCCGGGTCCGGGCAGATCGGGAGCTTGGCCACCTTTCCCGCACGGGTCTCAAGTCTGAAGGAGTCCTCAAAAAGTGGCACTTACACAGTCCAGCCCCTCGGGGACTCCCGAGGCGACCCCGGTCTCTCCCTGCTCAGCAGGGGCGGCTCCACGCTGGGCCGATCGCGCCGGGTTAACAGGTGGCACGCGCGACAGCCCCCTCGCAGGCAGGCACCGGGGAGGGCGGCGCCCCAGCCTCGCCTCCCGGGCAGCAGAACCGCGCGCGCCGCCCGCAGAACTTGGGGTGTTTTTTTTTTTGTTTTTGTTTTTTTTTTTTTTTTCCTGCATCACCTACCTTCAATCCTCCAGGGCTGCAGAGGGAACCTCTTAAGGGTACTCATGCCTACGGGCCAACTAAGCAAATGTGCGGGCCTCCCGCTCCCCACGCGCAGAGAGGCTCCGCGCACTCCCAAGGCTCCCTTTTTCTTGGTCATGAATTGGGGGAGGGGTACGCGGCAGAAGGAGGAGGATGAGGGCCTTGGGACGGGCGAGGTGGTTTTTAGAATCCTCCTCCTCAGTAGTTCCTACGAGCCAGTGTTATTCCTAATTGGAAGCCGAAAGACCTCCCCCCGCCACCCCCTTTTCACGCACACCCACCCCCTTAACTTCTTGATACCTTCGAGGGTTTAGCTTCAACTTCACTCCCGGGCTCCCTTTCTCCCTCCCTCAGCAATGCCACTCACAAGTCTTCTGCCCTCCCATTGGCCCAGCGCGCCCAGGGGCACGGTGCTAATTGGCCGAGGCGAGTGAGTGACGAGACCGTCCTGCACCGCTCCCCCCCCCCCCCCAGCGGCTCAGTTGCGGGCTCCGGGTCCTACCCAGCAGCCTGGGAGCCGCGCGGTTAATGAGTCCCCGGGCGCGGGGGTCGACGCTGCCCGGTTGCCGCTGCCCTGCTCCGGACCTCTCGGGCCTTCCGGATGTTGTGCGAGTGTCGCGCTCTCCGAGGTCCCTGGGGTCCGGGGTCCAGAACCCTCAGCCTAGTGCGCTCCCGAGTGCTCGGCGCGGCCGCCGCCGGGAACGGACGAGCAGACTGGGGCTCCGGGCTGGCGAGGCGAAAATCACCGGGACCATGAGCCGACTTTGCCCAAAGGTGGACCCTGAGGATGCGCCCCTCCCGAGGGCAGATTCTGGGGCCCGTGAGGTGCGCGAGGCCGATGGTGGACTTTATTTTCTGCCATGGTTGCCTGAAACTAATGTGATGCAGAATTACTCGCCAGAAGAAATAAACCCAATATTTGCCTTGATTAATCCCCACCCCCCAAGTCCCCCTCCCCCAAACAAGAGTGGTTCGTGTTTGGGGGCTGATTGGTTTCCCATGGAAAGCTCTCCTACGGGGAAGAAGCGAGGCGGGTGGGGTGGAGAGGAGAGGTTCTATTTCAGGGCAAAATATGAGTTGATCCAGGGACAGACCGAGGTCTGGGAATGACCAGTTGTCTTAGATCCGCGTGCACTTTGCGTGCGGCTTTGTATTGGGAAACAGGAGTTCTACACTGGCTGTCCTTGCAGAAAAGATGCCGCCTTTAGGATGACAGTCCCAATTCTGGCCGCCTCTTAGAGAACTCGCGAGCACTGACAAATTATACTATACTTCAACGATCTTCTAATTTTAATCGCCCTATCCTTCTATCATTTGAGAAAAGAACAACGGGGTGGGAGGAGGGGAGGGAGTGAAGTTGCTTCCAAAGAGAATTGCTGCTCCCTTCTGACTCGATTCTCCATCTTCTGTTCGAGCCCAGCTCCGCTCTGCTCTGCTCCGGGAGGTCTGCCGGTGACAGAGGCTCTCTCCGCCATGAGACTGTGTGAAAACTCATCTCCTGTGTGACCCAGAAAGCAAATACGACAGACTGGGGCGTGCGCCATTCTGCTGATGTTTGGGACACCTTTAAGAGTGTGCATTAAAAAGAAAAATACAGACATCTGCCACCTTCGAGCTGCTCAAATGACAATAAGCTCCCAGGACAATGGGAGCTTTCGGATGGGTTTTTGGCACATCTGGGCAACACCTGGCAAGAGGAGGGCAATGGTTTGGAGAGGAGGGTGGGAGGGAGAACAGAATTACACAGAGTGTCTGTAGGTGTTTCAAAACTGCAACTGTCATGGAGGAGAAGTCATTTCCCCAGGGGCTGGATAGGTTCAGACACCTGGCTCTGGATGGTTCTGGGTGACTCGGGCCAGGAATGATACCCGAGAACACAAGAAAGGAGATCTCAGACAGAGATGAGCTGTGGTTCACACAAGATGCCCAAAGGACCAGATAAGGTCAAGTCAGCTATTGAGGAAAGAAGAGGGAGGGAAGTGTGGAAAAACCCTTCCCCGCTCTCTTTTCTTTGCCAGCCCGGACAGGTCTCAGGAGACGATGGAGCCACCGGGCTAAGCAATGACACTTCAGCGTTGAGGAACAGTTGCTATCCGGGCAGTGTCCTGGAGAGGATGCCAGACAAGTGGGCATTGGCTCTGAACGCTGTCTTCCCTTCAAACAAGCAGATTGTGGAAGTGATTTTCTAGGTTCTACAACTTGCTCGCGTTCACTGTGTAAGGAAGGGAGAGGACCAGTTTGGAGGGGCCACCTTCTCACCTACGAGGAAGAAATGCAATCGTTTGCCCTCAGAAGCAAGAAGGGCAAAACATCCCTGATCTTAGAAAAGTGGGTGCGGCGGGGGCCCTGGCTGGCTCCTCCAGAGTCCCTGGGCGGCTCAGCTCTCCCCAAGACACCGGGCAGTCGATGGCCTATACTAAACAAAGCGCGTGCATGGCCCGGAAAGCGCCGGCCCCTCGCGAAATCCTCGGCACACATCTGTCTCCCGTTCGTTGACCGAGAGAGTGAATTAACCAGGCGACTCAACACCTGTTTTTCTAATCTTTGAACTCAGGTTGGAGCCGGAATCGGACTCCTTCACTCCCCTGCCCGGCCTGGGGTGCCGGCTGGCGTGGCACCCTCCCTGGCGGTCACCCCGCCCGCCAGCCCCGCACGCGCGCCCCTCCAGCTGGGGACTTGAACCGTGAACCAGAACCTCAGGTGCCTCCCACGTGCTCTGAGAATGTGTGTTCTCCTCTTGCACGGGAAAATTTCAAGTCACTTTCTGGGTTGACAGGCTAACCCTTTCCACCTCGTTGCCAATGTACGAAGAAAGGAAACAGTCGGCCACCAGGAAAGACCCCCTGGGTGTAGGCCTCGCTCAGGCCGGGGTGCAGAACTCAACCCGGTGCACGCCGCCCTCCCAGAACCTGGCGGAGGGCAAAAGGAAAGCGATTCGATCGATCGTATAAACATCTCTTTCCCCTACCAATGAGGACAAACAGCCTCTAGGGATGACCACTTCTGTCCTCTGAGCGTCCCTTCCCCGGGGCGACCTGGGCGTTTGCCTTCCCGCAGGCCCGGGCGGTGGGCGAGGGCCGACAGCCCCGGACGCGCGCGGTGCGCGGCGGCGGTGGGGGGCAGCGAGTTCGCCGCGGGGGGTTGGGGGACTCCCCGCGCCAGTGCCAGAGTTCAGCGTGCGCCCAGAAAGAAGGGGAGGGGCCTCTGAGGCTCTCTGACCTTTGCCAACATCTACAGACTACAGTAGTTGACCCTTGGGCTGTCAAAGAACAACAAGTGAATGCTGATCAGATTTCTCCTCCAAACTGCCAAGCTGGGTTTCAGCGGTCGGCCAGGATGTGGGCGCACGGCGGGGATTAAACCTCCCTCCCACCTTCCAACGTCTTCTCTCTCAGGTCAGCGATTTGGGCATCTTATCAAAGCCACAGTGATTTCTGACATTGTAAGAGATGTGCACGCGCGCGCACGCGCGCGTGTGCACACACATGTACATGCTGTCACATCGCACATTCAAGATGTACAAAGAACACAGATAGGCTTAACTCGATGGCCAAGGTCAGGATGAAGGACAAATTCATAATCAAGACGAAAATATTTAAACATGGCCACTTCAGTGTTTTCTTAAGCTATATCCAGATGAAGCCACCATTGAACAGGACACCGAGGGAAATACTCAAGAAATACCATTTTCTTTTCAAGTATACAAGTTAATTTTGACACACTGCTAGACCCATGGTTTAACCATATTTAGACTTGGACAGCTCTGTGAAGTTGATGTGATGTCCAGGGACCCTTGCAACATTGATCCTACTAGGTGAGCCAGCCATAAAGCCGAGGTCCAGGAAAACTCCAGAAAACATGCTCAAAGGTACTATTTTAGAAGTAACTGTAAATATTATTGCTCAAATAAGGACTTTAAAAAGGTATAACTTGCACCAAAAAACACATTCCAACTTTTTTCCCCATGCTGTTTCTCAAGCCATCTTCATGAAATATATGTAAAAAAAAATAGTTCTAGAAAGAATTAGTGTGGAGGATGCAAGTAAGGATTTATAAGTTTTTCTGAATGTTCTGAATCATTTTTTTTTCTGCCCAGATTTTGAAGCTGTAGTCTAAAATATAGCTGTGAATTGGCAGCTGGGAAGAAACTGTCACTCTATTGGCAGACACTAATCTGGCTTTAAAATAAAATGTATTTATTTATTTAAGTGGTAGCTGCAAGAAAACTAGTCTGCACATTCTCAAAACCAAAGGAAAAACCTTCCACTCTAGGAACAGACACTTTGCTTTCATTCCAGGAATGGAGCTAGGAGCAGTAGATGGACGTAAAGAAGGACACAGCAGTACTGAGACAATCGGAAGCTAGTGATAAAACTGATTCACAACTTCAGACTTTTTGATGCCTAGATTCCTTCCTGAATTTCAGGAAAAATGAAGCTCTTGGTAATACAGGTAACACCAGGACTAAGTTGGGGAGGGGGTGGAGTAGGATGGGTGGGGATGGGGAGAGGAACTGGATCAGGTCTAGGAACTGTGGCACTGAGAAATGTTAGGGACTGGAGAGTGGGCTGAACTCCTGGGCCTGCACTTCAGTATCTATGTCTGGAGTGCCTTTAAGAAAAGTGGGTGAAGAATTCTGGTAAGCTTAACCAGATGATCCACTTCTAGACCTGCCAGTGGATTGGCAAGGTCACATGGGATGGAGGCAGGGGCAGAAAGAGCTTTTGAGAATGGCCCCTGAGCTCTACCCTGATTTAGAAATCAAAAGTCTCTTCTGGACTGGAGAAAAAGGAACCTCCAATGAAGCTGACTTCCAGAGAAACTCAACCTCCAAGTTATCTGGAGCACTCCTGGGGTCAGGGGGCAGAGAACAGGTGAACTCAGTTAATGGTGGGCATCACCTCAGGGGTCACAGTGTGCAAGGCCTAGGCCTAGACCAGTCTTGTTTGTTTGTTGTTTTTTTTGTTTGTTTGTTTTTTGGCCAGTCCTGGGCCTTGGACTCAGGGCCTGAGCACTGTCCCTGGCTTCTTCCCGCTCAAGGCTAACACTCTGCCACGTGAGCCACAGCGCCGCTTCTGGCCATTTTTTCTGTATATGTGGTGCTGGGGAATCGAACCTAGGGCCTCGTGTATCCGAGGCAGGCACTCTTGCCACTAGGCTATATCCCCAGCCCTAGACCAGTCTTTATCTCTGCAGCTTAGCCAGTTTGAGGCCTTGCCCAATTCAGCCTCCAGAGCTTGGGCCCCCGGTGGCTGAGGCCCACACTGGCCTTTGTAGTGTCTGCCTAGGATCCTCCAGAACCAGTCTTTACTTACCTGGGCCAGAAACCAAGTGCCAAGGACCTGGAAAGCACACTTCTGGGTCTACCTTCCCCTGGCTCCCTGGCATGGCTTATCTGCCCTTAAAAATCTGCGCACTTAGCATGGTAGGCCAAGAACTTGACAGTACATAGGAATCCCTGGTAGGCTGGTTAAAACACAAATCACAGGGCAGCATTTCCATAGTTTAGGATTCAGTAGACCTAGAGTGGGTGCCAGTAATGGCATTTCCAAGGTTCTGTTGCTTTTTTCCAGCTTCTTTGAAGAGAAGACTATAAAGATGGAAACCATTTGAAGTGCTGGCCTTGCCATTGTAGGATAATGTAGGACATTGTGTGATCTACAATGGCATGGCTATAAATTAGGTGAGGACCACAAGTAAGAGGATCTCTTCATGCTAGTGTGGTTTCTAGAGACAGGAAAAAGGATGGCCTCAAAAATAAAGGAGCAGCAGGGCTGGGGATATAGCCTAGTGGCAAGAGTGCCTGCCTCGGATACACGAGGCCCTAGGTTCGATTCCCCAGCACCACATATACAGAAAACGGCCAGAAGCGGCGCTGTGGCTCAAGTGGCAGAGTGCTAGCCTTGAGCGGGAAGAAGCCAGGGACAGTGCTCAGGCCCTGAGTCCAAGGCCCAGGACTGGCCAAAAAAAAAAATAAATAAAATAAAGGAGCAGAAGCTAGAACCTGGCTAGGTCACTTTTCTGTGGGGATTGTGGCCTCAGAAAAGCAGAAATGTTTGCTCGGGATACCTTAGAATGTTCCAGGACTCAAGGTTCTCAGCTAGAAGGAATTCTGCCCCAAAGAATATTCAGAGAGTATGAAGGGGAGGACCAAGCAGGGCACATTGGAAGGACAGCAGGCTAGCATTGATATTTCTGTTGACCCTGATTCTGTTCCCTTGTATTTAAAGAAAGCTTTAGGATAAAAGCACCAAGGTGTGTGAGTGGTATTGGTGCAAGGAAACTGCCTCCCGAGAAAGAGGCTTTACCTGGGTGTAGTTCACCTGTGAGGAGGAGGTCTACTGTTACAGGGTAAATCCACCTTCTTCTATAGGTCACATTGCTGCATCATATGGCATTATAACTGTGTTGGCCTGTTAGCACTTTTGTTATTTCTCTTATAAACTCCTTCCTTTATTCAATGATGTTAAAGTTTTTAGTTTGCAAATGATGGGTGCCACTCAGACTGGATTCCTTATCATGTTTGTTATTCCTATGTTTGTTTTTCTTTTGATTGTAAAATGAATAGAAATGCAAATATTTTCGTGACTTATAAAACCACATGGGCTCCGGGCACTGTGCATGTTTTGTAGAATGGATAAGCAAGCACTTCTGGGGCACACCTGAAAGGATGCGGCTGCCGGGTAAGCCTCTGCCCAGCTGTGCTTCCTAAGTCTCCTTAGGAAGAATGGGAGAATGGTTTGGGATAAGGGTATCTATCTGAGTCATAGCTCCGCTTCTGGCAGGAGATCCACCAGTCCCTCAGTATTCTCACTGCAGAGTCTCTCCGCCCAAAAGGTAGGCAGAAAATCCAGACATATTAGCTTATCAGCATCATTTTTTTTATCTTAACACCTGGCCGGTTTCACTCATTTTCCTTACCTGGAAATCCAGATTACTAAATGAAATCCAATTTTAAAACAGTATGCAAGCCAGGCATCTTTGGGCTGTTAGTTTATCTGCTGCTATACAACTACTTAGCTTCTTAATATCTTTCTGGAGTTCCTTAATGCATAGTCAAGCAAACACTAAGATGGGCATTTTGTACACGGTTATGAACCTTATTTACTTTCCATGTCATCATTTAGGAAATATCTTCAACTTTTCCTTTCTAAAAATTCATTTTAAGGCTATACAAGGAAAATTTACTCATCACCCACCAAGAGCATTTAGATTTATTTCTTCTTACAGTTATCACTAATATTGCTGCAATGAGTAAAGGTATACACATACCATTACCTTTGGACATAGCCTCACAAGAGAAATTTTTAAAAAGTGGAGTTGCTGGGTCACTGGATACATGGGTCAATACTTCTGAGAGACTGCTAAATTGTCTTCTAGGTACATTGTGATCATCAACACAGCCATCAGCCAGTGCGATTGTTGCCCCATAGCCTTAGAGTGAAGCATATCATAATTGTTTGTGTCCATTCTAGTAGGTGAAAATCTTCAGTCCCTCCTTTTAATTCATCTTTCATTTGTCAGGAAGATTCAGGCTCAAACCACTTTGAACTTCTTTACTGTAGACATTTTAGGGTGGGAATTTCTTGGTTCTCAGGTGAACTCGAGTCCCCTGGATCAGAATTAAGTAGGAGTTGGGGAGTGAGCTTACTACTTGACCCTCACCAGGGGAAATAATCGGGAACACAGGCTCAATGTTCCAGTGTTATCTACCAGGACTTTTCCCTCCTCATATAAAATACTGAACAATCTCTATGCAAGATACAGTAAAAAGGATAAATATGCAAATGTAATACTGGTGGTTTTCATCCAGCAGACCTCCTGATCAATTATAATCAATTATATTGTATGTCTGTTAAGCTAGTGGTTAATGGTTCGATTCTATGTTTTGAAATTCAGTCCTCCCAAGCTGATATCTGACCAACCTGTTTCACATGGGGACGTCACCACCACCACAACTCAAGGATTCACATATGCCGGCCAATCACTGCCCATAGTTTGATGAAATAACTTAGAGGAAACAAGGGGAAAGATTCATCCTAGCAGCAGTTTCACTGGAGGAAAAGCCATCATGGTTTGGTTAAGAATCGAAATAAAAATGACACATAGGAGAAAACAGGAAAACGAGTGTGCTGCAAATGTACAGCCTATCATGGTTTAGATCTGTTGTGATATTTATTTTTACTCCTGGAGATCCAATAACTTGTTTATGATGAAAAATGTCATACATTAAGTTATCATGTATTTTCCCAGAATAAGCAAAAGCCACAGGGGAAAAAAAAAAAAGAAAACTTGAAGGCAGTGTGAGCATTTGACTCCAAACCAGACAACAATAAAAATAGGCACTCTACTCTTATATGAACTTTTCTTAAGATTTTAATTTTGTATTCTTTTCAAGGGTCTCCAGTATCTCGGCATTAAAACACAGTTGTAGATTAGATAGCACAGGCTCTTTCTCCCCCATCCCCACCCCGCTCCTCAGAAAGACATGATAATGAGAAACCATTCCAGCAGGAGGAGCTGGTTTAGAAACAAATGGATTCCATGGCAACTCCTGACTCCACATGACTTCTAATAACTAGCATTTTAGTTGAAAATTGTCTGTCTGATATTCTGTCCAATGCTGGTGCTTTATATGGGATTCTCCCTAGTTTACATCTCAGAAACAGAGTCTTAACCTCCGGTTTCATGAATAAGCAGCAGCAGCGGTGGAGCTATGTCACCACCTGTAACCATGAGGTAGCTGGTGATTTGTCAAGTATTTCTGGTTCCAATTTTCATACTAGCTGACAGGGATGAGCACTGAATGAGAAATGACCAGAGCTGGTACCACATAGTGTAGAAAATCGGGGAGGTGTGTTTCATTTGACAGAGAGTCAAATGTTCTCATTCGACTGCAGTCCAAGCTTGGATTAAGCCCCTGACAGCAGGCCAAGAGTACTGGGCCTCTAGTCCCAGACCACTGCGGCAGAAGAGGAAACTAAACAGGAACAGAAATAGCCAGTGTTCCCTTTACTCACGCAAGAAAGCCATGATTATCTGGTTTTGTCTTAGATCCAGTGATTTGTTAGTTGCCCAGTGAATACTGACTCCTTTGTCATGGTGATAGAGGAATGTAGGACAGGTCTGTTAGGGGTGGGTACCAGTGGGAGAGGAAAGGTGATTAGAGGCCCAGTCCAGTTGCAAAGTGTGCAGGTAAGGACTGAAATTCAGCTCTGGTTTAGGTCTGTGTTCCACACAGAGGGAGTTTACATTTATAAAGATAGAACAATGAAACCTATTGAAATTGTCTCCCCAAGTTAGAAGGGGCATGATGTGGGTGACTTACACCTGTAATCCTAGCAATTCAGGAGACTGAGATCTGAGGATCAAGATTCAAAGACAGCCTAGGAAGGAAAGTCCATGGGACTCTTACCTCCAATTACCCAGCAAAAAAAATCCTGAAGTGGAGCTGTGGCTCTAGTGGTAGATCACTAGCTCTGAGCAGAAAAGCCCACAGACAGTGCCCAGGCCCTGAGTTCAACCTCCCCCCTCAAAAAAAGAGGGGGAATCAGAGAGAGTAATAATGGTTGTAAATTAGATCAGAGGACATTGTATGCTTGTATGACAATATCACAATGAAACCCCTTGGTAAAACCAATATATGCCAATAAAAGTAAGTTTAAAAAAGACACATGCCAGAAGAGGTTTCGGAAACATTATGCTTAACTATTTTACAGTTCTTCGACCTAGGAAAAAGTTATGTCAAAAATAAGTCAAGGGATCATTCTCGGAAATACAAGTCAACAATTGAGTAGAGTACAAAGGCAAAATGAGCAGACTTTGTGACCATTGTAGAGTTTGAGTCCAGCTGCGAAATGTGGCTCATGTGTGCAGATAAGGACTCAAATTCAGCTCTGGTTTAGTCCTGTGTCCCATGCAAAGCCAGATTCTATCTGGCTTAGCCAAGTCCTGCTGGAGCTAACCTTCCTTGTTAATTGCTTGTGTGACACACATTAACGAAGATTTGTCATAATGCACTGTAAATAACTCTTCAGGAGTTTCAGTGGTGAATGTATGACCAGTAAATCCCTTTTCATTCTAGGGGAATTGAAAGATAGAAATGATAGAAGTTTGCTTTTTGAGGGCATATTTCAGAGTAGGTGGGTGAGCGGATGCGGATAAGGGAGAGGTAGCAAGTACAGTGGAGAGCAGGTTACAGATTTACACCTGACAACAGCACGCACAAAATAGTTCAATAATTCCTTGGCCAAATTTACAGGAAAATACTTCAGAAATTCTGCACAGGTTGATTTTGAAAACTCTATTTGTTTGTTCATTGTAAAGTAACTTTAAAAAAAATTACCCATGCTTTGACTACTTGGAAATTTGAGGAGTGGTATAAACCTAGTGGCCATCACATGTAATAATGTCAGTTCTCCAGTGGTCAGGCCACCAGAAGGACAGTTGTACAGGGCATATACATCATTTTGCGAAGGAAAGCAAGCCTGACCAGTGCAGTAGTGCCTTCAAAGCGCCCTATCCACTCATGGAATATGTGAACGTTCAGTGGAGGAGAGTGCACATCCCAGTCCCAGCTCACTGTCGGATTTCACAACAGAAGAAGTGAACTTGAGGTTCTGTGACTTTATGATCCAGAATTCTATGAGGAAGGATGCAGGGGTCATTTCTCCCAGGTTCCAAACAGAAGCTGAAGAACAGGGAGTGGAGTCACTTTCTTAGATCCATTGAGGGGTGATAACCACCCAAACAATTAACCTCAGGATTTCCTTTGAAAATCAAACAGTGCAAAGCTAGCAGAGGTACTGACAAAACTACGTGAAGAATAAATATCCACAGTGAAAGCAAGGGTGCAGAAGCATCCGTGAGCTGAAAAGCAGAGCTCCTCTTAGTTATCTGGATTTTTCCTTGGAGTATTTTCCCTTAGCTTTTCATCTTGAATAATTGTGGGTTTACGGGAGTTGCACAGGAATGTACAGAGAAATCTGGGCACCTTTCACCCCAACGGTTGCAGTGTTAACATCTCATATAACTATAGTGCATTTAAATACCGGGAAATGATATTGGCATAATTCACAGGGGCTATTTTTTCCAGTTATATGTGTGCTCCAGTGTGTGTGTATGTCTGCATGCACACTTTATCAGACAAGCATACCATTACACAAATATCATAAGAAGGTATAGAATTGTCCCTTTTTTACAGAGTTCCCTCCTACTACCCATTACAGCTACACTTGCACTTTTTCTTGTCTATATCCCTAACCCTGGCAGCCACCCATCTGTTTATCTAAACATTTTTGTATTTTCAAGAATACAGTAAATATAAGTGGAATTATATAATATGTAGCTTTTGAGATTATATTATTTTTGCTCAGCAAACTCCCTAAAGATCCATCCAGGTAATTTCTATGCATTGATAGTTCGTTCCTTTTTTTTGTTGCTGAGGAGTATTCAAAGTTATGTATGTTCTACAAGTTGTTTGACCATATACTACTGAAAGGCATTTAGGTAGTTGCCAGTTTGTGTTTATCATTTATAAAGCCACCAGGAGGATTGGCACACATATTTCTGAGTAAACATCAGTTTTCATTTCTCTGGGACTGTTACCAAGAATGCAGCTGCTGGGATGTATGGGAAATCCATTTCTTGGTTAGAAATGGCCAAACTACTATTTCTGTAATCATGCCATTTTACCCCTCACAGCATGTATAAGTGACTTATTTCTCCACATCCTTACCAGTATTAGTGTTGTCATTGTTTTCTACCTTAGTTTCTGATATATGCAGTATCATTGTGGTATAATTGAACTTCCCTAATGGGTAGTGATATTGGATATCTTGTCATATCCTTTCATATATCTATGTTCCTTTGTTAAAAAATATCTATTTATGCTTGTGTGCACTTCAATTGAACCACTTGTTTCTAAATTTTACTTGAGTTTTGAGATTTTTATGTATCTTATATATGTATGTATATATACATACATATACGTATACCTATCTATGCCATCTACGCATAGATATGTATATATGTACACATATATGCAAATATATATATACACATATATGTATATATACTGTTGTGCATATATATGAACAAATCCTTTGTTGAATCCGTGATTTGAAAATATTTCCTCCCAGTGTGTAGAATGTGTTTTCATTTTCTTTATGTTCTTTCAGCAAAAAAAATGTCATCTGTCCAATTTTCTATTTTTTTCCTTTTGAAACTTGCATCTGAAAATCTCAGGACAATTATCGCCCAGAAAGGAATCTTTCAGTGTCAAAACCACAGGTCTGTGGCACTGTTCCCAAAATTGCAGCAGGGAAGGGAATGGCATTCCACACGATAGATGTTTATTAAGCATCACCATGCACTATGTTCTGCTCTTAGACACTTGGGATCTTTCAGTGAACGGAAGAGCAGAACCTACTTGTGTGACAATTAAATTCAGATGGAGGGAGTTAGACAGTGAATGTAATAGAAACAGCTAATTACCCAGCAGGTAAGAGGGTTGTGAGTGCTGTGGGAAAAGAGAAAGCGGAGCGAGGGAAGTTCGCAGGGTTACATAAGTGTGGCAGAGTGGCTTTCATTTTAAAAAATGGTGCGATTTGATGCAACTTGAAGGAGGTGAAGGAGTTGCCCAAGGAGTTGCCAGGATGAAGGGGATTGCTGGAGCAAAGACCCTAACTAGGGTGGGGTGCACCCGGAGTGCTGGAGTGTTCACGGAATAGCAAGTGGTCAGTGTGGCAGGAGAGTGGAGATGGGGCTCAGGGCACACAGGTGTGGAATGACAGGAAGATCACAGAGGGCCCTACGGGTCACCATACTGAATTTATTCTGAATCACCAAAATGACTGAAAAGATATAATTCTGTTCTCCTTCCCTCAATTTTTATACCATTCCTGGGGCTAGAACTCAGAGTCTGGGTGATAACCCTTAACTTTTTTGTTCAAGGCAGGCAAGAACTCTGCCACTTGACCCAATGCTTCACTTCTGTCTTTAAGTAGCTAACTCCAGGTAAGCATCTCTTGGACTTTCCTGCCTGGGTTGTCTTTGAACCACAATCCTTAGATCTCAGCCTCCTGAGCAGCAGATTACAAGAGTGAGCCACCTGCACCTTGCTTGCTTGTTATTATTTTTAATTAACATCAATTAGTTCTCTAAAGGAATTTCATTTTGGCATGTATACACACACACACGTATGATATAACTTGAATGATTCTTTTTTTCTTCTTCCAGTTCTAGGGCTAAATTTAGGGCCTGAGCAACTACCCTGAGCTTTTGTATTCAAGGCTAACATGCTACCACCTTGAGCCACAGCTCCACTTCCAGCTTTCTGGTAGTTCACTGAAAATAAGAGTCTCAAGGACTTTCTTGACCTGGCTAGCTTTGAACCACAGTCCTTGGATCTCATCCTCTGGAGAGCTAGGATTATATGTATGAACCATGGGCACCAGGCTGATTTAAAAAAAAATTATCTTTAAGTAGTGTACGAAGGGGTTGCCAGTTAACAAAGCAGTTTATGAATGAAATGCGTCTTGATCAATGTCACTCTTTTCAACACTGTCATCCATCTCTCCCCCACCCAATCGTTCCTTCCTTCTTCTTTAGGTTGTAGGATATTTATTGATTTTTTTTTTTTTGCCAGTCCTGGGGCTTGAACTCAGGTCCCGAGCACTGCCCCAGCCTTCTTCTTGCTCAATGCTAGCACTCCACCACTTGAGCCAAAAGGCCAGTTTGGGCTTTTTCCATTTGTGCTGAGGAATCGAACCCAGGGCTTCATGCATGTTAGGCAAGCACTCTACTGCTAAGCCACATTCCCAGCCCTGCTTTGAATTCTTGACTACATTCTCCCCTTCTTCTCCTCTTCATTTGTCTACTTGACTTCACCCCAACACTTTCAAATACCCACTTTCAAATATCTTCCTGGTGTTTACTTTGTTGAACTTTGCCTTTGCCTTTCTAAGAAATTGCACTATTTGAGTTCTCTCTTGAAGCTACCATATTTCAGCTAACACATTCTTATACAATTTCAAGCCACCAAGCACATTTACTTATAAGTTTATAAGACAAATCTAGCTTTCACAACTAAGGGAAAACATGTATTCTTTGAGTCTCTGGGCCTGACTTACTTCATTTAACATAATTTTTTCTAGGTCTTTCCTTTTTTAAAAAGACAAATGGTACAATATCATTCTTCCTAATCGATGAGAAAAATTCCTTTGCATATATACATACATATATATATATCATATTTTCTTGATCCATCCATCCATTGAGGGACATCTGGGCCTATTCCATACCTTGGCTCTAGTAAATAGTGCTGCAATAAACATGGTTGTGCTGATAGCTTTACTATATCCTGGTTTGTAATCTTTTGGATAATTGCCCAGGAGTGGAATTGCTGCATCATAGGGTAGTTCTATGTTTAATTTATTGAGGAAACTCCATACTGCTTTCCAGAATGGTTGAACAAGTTTACCTTCCTACCAACAGTATATTATGGTTCTTTTTGGCTGCATCCTTGCCAGCCTCTGTTATCATTTGTTTTCTTGATAATGACCATTCTACCTGGAGTGAGGCAGAAATCTTAATGTTGGTTGGAAGAAGTACAACTTCTTCAACAAATGGTGCTGAGAAAATTGGATATCTACATGCAGAAAACTGAAACTGCACCTTTATCTGTCACTTTGCACTAGCATCAATTCAAAATGATTTCTTCTTAGGAATAAGCTAAATTCTTGCCCACTTTGCCTAGAGTTCCTAGGAGGTGCTGCTCTTCACTCTACTTGCTCACTGCCCTGCCCTGAACTTAGGAAGTTAGGGCAGGAAGGCCTGGAGAAGCAAGGGCAAAATCTTGGGGCAACTGCTGAGATTTCTCTGTAGTGAGACATCCCCAAGGAATGTCTTACTCCTTCCCTCAAACCCTGGATCACTGTGTCACACCCTGCCTTTTGTGGCAGAGACAGGAGTTGGAATCTAAAGAGCTGGGCTCCAGTCTGTGTTGGCCTGGGGGCTTCTGCCCTTCTGTGTGCTGTCTTTGCAATACAGAACAACAGCTGGGCAGAGGTAAGCTGGAAGTGCTTTGCTGGTGGAGCGCCTCAGGCCCTCGGTTCCCAGGGTAGGTGTGTGTCTCTTCCCCACTTATTCTAAGCTATTGGATGCTATGCTGTAGCACTTCTGTAGCTACATTCGGAATGAATGTGTTTGGTCCAATGCCATGAGATACGTTGCAGATGAATCTAAGTATCCTGTGAGATTTGTATGTGTGGTTTCTTGTTTTTCAGTGTTAAGTTTGTGTGCTTTCTTTTTTCTCTGAATCCTTTTCTCTTTCAATTTTCTTTTCTTTCTTCAAATTTCATGTTCAGCTCCATCCCCAATGGGGTTTGTTTGCAAGGGCGCTCAAGGACAGAATGCCAGCAGTACACGTTTGCCACCTATAGGTGGACATTTTCATTACAAGTGTTTTCCTGATTGTGCTCTGGACAACTAAAGCAAAACAAAAAGGCTCTCCATATATTTGCCTCCTTTGTTCCTATAAGCACTGCATCAATTCATTTAGATTAGTAGCCACAAGTTTAGTGACTAGAAATCAGTGTTATTTTTTTCTATATGAACACATAAAGGTTTTATTACATTTTCCTCATTGGTCAAAGTTGTTGGGACTTTATAGTAAAAATATTCTGCTTTGAAAATAAACCAAAAAACAAAACAACCACAACAAAAAACAAAAAACAAAAACTGAATTATCCCTGCTTATAAGTTATGGGTCTGTGAAAGTATAAACATATTTCATGTGTTTAGATGTTGCTGTTTAGCACAGGCCTTGTTTGATATCTGAGTTTTACCTTGTCATAACCTGACCCCTGAAAATACATCTCTTCTTATTGTGCAGTTGTTTCTAGGTCTAATATGCTAGACTATACGGGCTAAAAGTAACAAAATATAATTAACTCTTTTTAGGGTTGGTCCTGGGGCTTGAACTCAGGGTTTAGGCACTGTCCTTGAGCTTTTGTGCTCTAGCATTTGAGCCACAGCTCCACTGCCAGCTTTTTAGTGGTTAATTGGAGGGTTAATTGGAGGATTTTCCTGCCTGGGCTGTTTAGAACTTTGATCCTTATATCTCAGCCTCATGACTAACTAGGATTACAGGAGTGATTGATCAGTGCTGGCTTATAATTAACATTTTTTATAGACCTTAGTGCGTATCATATTCTGGGCTAAGCACAATCTTACTTTATCTTCTTGTCATGGCTGAGAAGCGGGGTTTATTACTAAAGTAAGAAAACTAGGATGAACAGTTAATTTACATATGGTATCTTGCCCCTCATTATAAAGGAGTATGGGCTAGGGTCAGAACTTGAACATGGAAATCTGACTGTGGAGCCATTGTACTGTGCGTTTCAATATGTGCTTTTATTTTTTCATATAGTCTCTTTGGAAGTCAACTCACGTGTGCCAACACTGCTGCCACTACTATTCTTGGAATACTGATTTAGAAAAAAATAGAGTAATCCAAACTAGTAGACTTATAGGACCCATACCAAAAATTTAACCTTCCTCATGGGTTGCTACTTCCAAAAGAAGCAATTGATTGAGTCGCTTAATATTTCCCTTTCCTTTCTTTTGTTCTTTTGCTATGCAGAGCATTGAATGCAGGGCCTTATTTATTCTGGACAAGTATGCTGCCACTGAGCTATGTCCCTAGCTCCAGTGGAGAGTGTTTTGATCTGTCTACATCTAGCACATTTTAGGCCTCTAATTCTACACATAGGAGACAAAAGACACAGATACAGGGTTTACAAGGCAGAGTGTGCTGTGTTATGGAGCTATGAGCACTAAGAAAGGAGCCAGAAACAGTAGGAAATAATGCTGTGCATCCCAGCATTTGGGTGGCTAAAGGTAGAAGGCTGAAAGTGTGATACCAGCCTGGGCTATATGTTGAGACACTATCTAGAAAAGAAAAAAAGGAGAGCAAGTAAATAATGGAACAGTATTCACAATTCAGATTGTTAACCTGGCCAAGACCTTGTTACCAAAAGAGAAACACTGGGCTGTTTTATTCTGAAAAATGGCTAGCATTTCGATTTTTATCTTCTCATCTTTTTCAGGGATTAAGAAGATTGGCCATAGTGCTGGGCCCTGGTGGCTAACACCTATAATTCTTGCTCTGCATGAAGTAGAGATCTGAGGATGGTGGTTCAAAATCAGCCCAGACAGGAAAGTTCATAAGACTCTTATCTTCAATAAACTACAAAAAAAATCAGACACAGAGCCATGGTTCATTGTGTAATAGCAGCCTTGAGCAAGAAAAGCTTAAGCACCATGGCCAGGCTCTGAGTACACACACACACACACACACACACACACACACACACACACACACACACAATTAACAGTGGACAGTTTCATTTGGGTAGGATCCCAGATGGGTTTATCACTGTCTGCATAGGGCCTGGAGTATAGGAGACACAAAATGTTGTTTATGATTGACTTAGATTTTTCTCTTCCTTCCCACCTCTCTTAGTAGGATAACTGTTCTTTTTTTTGCCAGTCCTGGGGCTTGAACTGAGGGCCTGAGCACTGTCCCTGGCTTCTTTTTGCTCAAGGGTAGCACTCAACCAAGTGAGCCACAGCGCCACTTCTGGCTTTTTCTATATATGTGGTGCTGAGGAATCAAACCCAGGGCTTCATGTATATGGGGCAAGCACTCTACCACTAGGTCATATTCCCAGCCCTTGTTCATTTGTTTTTACTTGTTTCTTCTTGGCTGTATATAGACTGTAACATAATCTTCCTCCATATGCATTTTGCATAGCTGGAATTAGAGATCTGTGTCTTGTCCTTTGAGGTAGACGCAAAACCTGGAGTGTGTGAGGCTACTGCAGGAGCCATGGGCAGTGCCCACCCTCATGTTCTCTAAGTAGCTCAGATGTTCAGCCTTATCTCTTTCCCTGGCTCTCACCCACTGTACTTCAGGACTAGGAAATGCATTGTAAAGACTGCTCTAATCGATTCCTGGATTTAAAGGGATGCTATGACAATGCGGTGGTAATCTCCAGAGGAGAATGAGACCCTGTCCCAAGTAAACGCTTTCCTTTTTGTTTTTCATGTTTTGATCTTATGAGCCTTGACTAGGCTCAATGAAAAACAATGGCATCGTCTTCAAAGGGGACTACCAAGCCCTGCGAATGGGCTAATTCTGCCCGAGGTTCCCGCCATCTCTCCGCCCTTGACAAGCGCCAGTAGAAGTCAACAGGTGGTTGTCCAAATATAAATGAACAGGCTTAACTCTAAAACATTGCTGTCTGATGGGGTTTTAGAAGACTTTACTCCGTGGTTTTGGCTGCATCTGTGGGTTTCTTTGCCAGCCAACAGAAATCTGACCTGTGTCTCTCAAGAGTTAGGGACTTTCATCACTGCTGCCCCAACTCAAGACCTGTCTACCCCTTCTCCTCCCCTGCAAATCAGAAAAAGTGAGCAGGGAGAAAAAGGACAGAGAACCTGAGAACACAAAGGAAAGGGAGCAATAGCTAGAGCCTGCATTTCATTTCCTTATTATAGACACATTTATAAATGTCCAAAGAAAACAGAAGATCTTTTTTAATGTGTGGGTAGAGTGGGAGGAGAGGTGTTTTACAAGTAAATTTCTCTCAATAAAACATTCTCCAGGGAAAATGAGGGAGGAGGTAACAAGTGTGATAAGAAATGTACTCACTGCCTTACATACGAAACTGTAACCCCTCTGCTCATCAACCTGACAATAAAAAAATTAAATAAAAAACATTCTCCAGTCTGAGAATAATGTAACAAAACATCAGAGTTATCTATGTCAACAGCATAGCTATCAAGATGATCACCAGCTTCGCGAGTAAGGGTTCAGCAATAAAGCACAAGGAAGATGTTACAGTGAAGGTTCACCCAGTGGGGCCTTAGCAATTTTCCTTTAATTCCCCCTAGCATCTTTCCTTTCTTTGTTTTTTCCTTTCCTTCACTATAGGGCCAGCTATAAGACAGGTCACATGACCCTATAGGAACACACGGATGTCAGGCAAAATCCACTTTCCCGTAGCAGATTCAGTTGTGTTTCAAAGCTGTAGCACAGTGATCAGTACTAGGGGCCTCATTGCAGTATTACTGAGAGTTTAGAGATTAAATTTAGAGTCTCACATCGTAATTTTCAACTTCCTGAGCAAGTGGTTTACCTGAGACCAGTGAGAAGAATAAGCTTTTCTCCTTCTCCCTTTTAGGAAGCCATTGTAGGAATTTTAAATAACCGCTGACAAGGGATGACTAAAGACATCCTTTTCGAACCTAGAGGCACCAAGCTTTGATTAAATAAATACAAGAACAAACCCAAGGTCAATTTATATAAGACACTGGTTAGAAAGTTTTGTGAACCAAATAAAAATCACCAGGTAGCACTCACATTAAGAGTAGGTCAGTGTGGAACCCTTCATTCTTCTTCTTGTCCAAGAGGAAAAAAATCTTGACCCTCAACCTCCAAGTATTGGGTTAAGAGCACAGGCTCTTAAGAGCTGCGCTCCGAAGGCGCTTGGAGTTTTCTAGGGTACCCGAGGCTCCTCCTCTCCCGTGATAGAGCCCAAGGGAGCACATCCCCTGTTTTAGCCTGATGCCAGTTTCAGATGGGATCGTGACAGCTGACCACTGCTTGTCAGGCACCCCCGGTAGCCTGGGTAACTCCTGTGTGTTCCCAAACACTCAGCCAGACTCCCCTCTCAGCCTGCGTCCCAGCATGAAGCACCGAAGGTGCTCACGAGCTTTCATCCCCGGCGGATAAAAAGGGTCTGGACACAAGGAGATGCACAGATGTCTCAAGCACGTTCTTTCTCGCTTTCCTTCCATGGGTACCAACGTGGATCTTTCTTCAAAATAGGGAAAAGTGGCCATAGGTTTAGAATCAAAAGCGTGAGTAAAAATAACAAGTGGAGAAAGTTTGTTTCTCAGCCCTTGTGATGGCATGGAGGGGCCTAGCACTTGAAAACCTTCATAGCTATGCACCTGTGAAATAAGTAAAAGACTCCTAATGAGCTCCTAAATTAGAGAAGAGAGGAGGCCTAGTGAACCTACACAAACTGTTAGCCTCAGAATCATGGCAGGGCCAATTTAGCACTGAACTTCACAGCTATTAAGTGCCAGAAAATGGTGTAAACGAAACAGACTATCAAACAAATCCACAGTGCCCCTCTACTAGCTAATTAGTTCTCTGAGCATTAAGAGAACTAATTTTTGATACTAGAATAACTAAGTTACTGATCTTAGGTCAAAGGGGCAATAGTATCATCAAATTGTAAATGTCTAATTAAAACTTTGTGAAAAGCAGCTAGAAAATGCTGGAGACCATGATTTAGACTCAAAAAGAGTAGAGAATGGCTTTTCTACAGCAAAGTATTTACCATCCACCTTGGAAGAGCAACTTTTATTGCAACGAAACTGCCACTGTGCAAAAGACAATCTTCTTTTTGGGACATGATTGTAAAACCAATTACTAAGAAATCTCAATCTCATGTTGCTTTTGACCAAAGCTGTTTCCACCTAGATGGATCATGTCAGTTTTTGGCCATTTTAAAAAATAAATTCTTTATCAAAGAATAGATGTTTGCCAGCACAGAGGAGAAACATAATTCAGGTTCAGAGGGAACTTCAAATGGAAGTTTCAAAGCCAAGTGGAAATAGTTGCATTGTTGAAATAACAATAGTCTATGGAAATGATTCTTTTGAAAGAAGTAATAGTCATTTGAATGCTTTGCATTTGCTAAGTCCCTGGATTAGTTTGTAATTGTGTCTTGTAAAAGCTAGTATATAACCAAACTGGTGAATCATATTTAACAAAAGAAAGGTTGTTGAAATTAGAATGATTTCTTTTAAGATATTAGAAGAAAGACCAACTTTTTCACTTTCCCTTTAAACCACACCGTGTGTGTGTTTTTATTGTCTTTTAGAGTCTCTGTGTGATAAGACGTGATGTCACTTTCCTTTCCATGTCTATGATAACTAGCTAGAAAAGTTACTTCCTTATATTTTTAAAAATTCTTTCTACATTCTATCTTTCACAAATTACAATCTTTGATCTCTGAATTTGGGAGATTTTTTCCCCCTGATTTTTTTTCTACTGTACAGCTCTGAAGATAGATCTGTTTGGGACAAACAGAGATAAGAAGTTTTTAATAGAATCAAGGGAAATCTGAAGTACTGTAAGATCTTATAAATTCTGTTTGCAAGCTCTTTCAGACATCTCCAGATGTCTGTCAATTGTATTACTATGGGAGCCTAATTGGTTTCAGCTTTGATTTATTCTCCTCCACCCATGTCCTATCCTTCTCTCAAAGTCACAATGACATCCCTGGAATCATTGGAAAATTTTCAAGAGCCCTAAAGTTTTCCAAAGTGCTGAGTGGGAAAGCGGGATTGCTTGGTGTCATTTAGGGAACTTTTCCACAGGTTTGCTATTCATGTGCTGAGGCAGTCAATATGGGTGCTGTTGCTTATGTAAAGTTCTCATTTTTGACTATAAGTTTGCCACTACACACACACACACACACACACACACACATACACACACACTTACAGCCCATACATGCATATATACATGCACGCATACACACACACACACACACACACACGCACACAAGTACATATCTGGGACCTCACAGGCTATTCGGGTAGGAGATGTGGGATTGGAGTAAGACTGTCATAAGACATTTGTGTAACCCGAAGCCCCTGGGGCCCTCTGCCAGCACGGTGGGGAGGATGGGCACACCGGCAGGGATTCCTCCACTGCCCCCCTCCTCCCTCCATGCTAAACTCACTTCCTCAAGCCCCAAAGGATGGAAGACATAGGCGGCCACTGTGCTTGGTGCTGCAGTTTCCCCGAGTGCGAGCTTGCCCTGTGCGTTTGAAGGCATCAAGGTCACCGTGCTGGGCTTCATGATGTCACTGAATTGGCCCCTTGGAGTAAAAATGTCACATCTTTTCCGTGTCATATTAGTCACATGCTTCCTAGAGACTTAGGACATCTTTATGAAGAACATGAAGGGGGGCCCAGCCTCATTGAGAACAGGAAGAAGCGAAGTGTGATGGTTCCTTTATGCCAACACACCAACCTTTTCTTTCACTCCCAAGAAAGGGAGTATGATGATCTGGCCACACAACTGGGAACCACGATCCACACAGCTAAGCCACACAGCAAGAAAGTGGAGGACATGTGGTTCGCCCCCAGGCTGGCCTGACTCCAAGTCCTGTGTCTTTTCAGCTCATTTCAAATGCTCATTTCTTTTCAAGAGATTCCTTGAAGTTAGAGACAAGGAGATAGCAGCAAAGTGGAGAAAGCAGACTCAGCCATGGTCTGTGAAAGGTACTGGGGCTTCCCAGGGAACGTGCTGGGAAAGGAAAGATGTGTTCTCAAGCCCATGTCCTTAATACCAGCCAAGGTCAAGCCGAGAACAATTTGCAGTGGAAAATTACACCCGGCAAATTCTGCAGCCTGATCCTAATTAGAAGCTAACCTCTTTTATTAGGTGAACTTTTCTCTTTATTCTTTCACTGAGGAAAATGGGCTGGTAATTTGTTAATGAACTAGCATATTAATCGATGTAATCTTTTAATTTGTGCATGATGGAGAGGAAAATGTTCTTTCGTTAGAAAAATAGAGCTTTTATTTCTAACTTTTTATATCCCTTCAGAAGTCCTTAGTGCTTTAAAATATATTCTTTTGATCTTATAATAAAGGACAGTGAAATGGGACCACCTACTTTTTCCAGAGCCTTCTTTCCTATCTCCCCATTGGTGCATTCTCCGTGGTTTTGAGGCTTCAACTCAGGAATAGTTTACTCTGAACAGCAGGGTGTGAAGTGGAGGTGGCAGCCTGGAGGAAACATACACAGGAAGACAGTCCAGGTGGATGCACCTGCACAACAGCGAGGTCCTAGCGGTTCAAACACCCTGAGAGAGATAAGTAACCCAGGTCTGGCACCACCGCTGGGGACCCATTTGTTGCTTTGGGCTTTTTATTTTAATCTCACAGAGCTTCTAAGTGGGAGGAAGTCCTACGTACACAAGTGTTAGAAACAGGCCAGAAATGGCTATTTGTTCTAAGCAGCCCAGACCTTGGTTCTTTTTTTTTTTGGCCAGTCCTGGGCCTTGGACTCAGGGCTTGAGCACTGTCCCTGGCTTCTTCCTGCTCAAGGCTAGCACTCTGCCACTTGAGCCACAGCGCCGCTTCTGGCCGTTTTCTGTATATGTGGTGCTGGGGAATCGAACCTAGGGCCTCGTGTATCTGAGGCAGGCACTCTTGCCACTAGGCTATATCCCCAGCCCTTGGTTCTTAATTTGGAATGATGGCCTGGTGCCAGTGGCTCAATCCTGTCACCCTAGCTTCTTAGGAGGCTGAGATTTGAGGATCAGGATTCAATATTAGCCCTGGTAGGAAAGTTCATGAAACTCTATCTGTAATAGATTCTAAAAAAGGCTGGAAGTGGAGCTGTGGCTCAAGTGGTAGAGCACTAGCCTTCAACAAGACAAGAAGCTCAGGGGCAACTCTTAGGCTCTGAATTCAAACCCCAGGACTGCCTCCCATCCCCCAAATAAAGGATCTGGAATGATACTTCTCTTCACTCTGCCAAGAATAGCAAGAGGGCATTTCCATGTAGGAAGCATTGCCGGAGCATCTATGTGCTCAGCATCGGGGCAAAAGAAGTTGTAGCCCCTGCCCTGTCAGGGATTTCCATCCGGTGGGGAAGATCAACCTCCAGCATCACAGGCAGATGCAGCCTTGGCCCTGGGCGTGCATGGAGCATGGCGGAACAGGGAAAGAGCTTAGCAAATCCAAGGAGATGCCCTGAAAGAGGTACACAGCCAGGAAGGGGGCTGCAGGCCCTCTGAGCCAGGGTAGAACGGGTAGAACTCCTGAGCTGGGCCTGGATGTGAGGCCTCATATCTGAAGCCCAAAGCTGCAGACACCCAAGCCTGGCAGGCATTGTCGCTGAAGGCCTGTGAAATGCAGAAACAAAAAGGGAAGATATTGTTACTTTATTAGGGCTTCCATTAAAACAACAACAAATCAGATGGCTTAGACCAACAGAAATGTATTGTCTCAGAGTTCTTCAGGCTGGAGTCTAAACTCAAGCTGTGAGCAGCGCACCAGGCTCTGCAGCCCGTGGAGGGCGATTCTCTTCTTGCCTCTTGCAGGTTCTTGGTGCCACATGCCCCCTCTTCCAGCCCAGTCGCCGTTTCCTGGCTTACCAGGCATACTTGCTTTCTCTTTGTGCCATCCTCCCCTCACAAGGGTTTGGCTCTTTTCCCACACTTCTCCATTTTTCTCAGGACACCAGTTACATGGGATCAGGGCCTACCCTTAGCACTTCATGGTTCCTTGATTATTTCTGGACACACAGTTTCCCGTTGGGATCGTCTTTTGATGAGCCTGGTGGGGGAGGCTTTGGGAGCAGTAGAAGGGGGAAGTCTAGAGATAGAAACAATTCAGTCTGTAATGGTATGAGAGGAGAGATGAGGCAGAGAGAAGCCTGAGATTGTTGTTTGTTTGTTTTTGAGGCAGGGCCTTCTTCTATGAGGCCTGGCTTCAAACTCACAATCTGTCTCCCAAGGGCTGTGATTACAGGGGCTTTGTTTTCAATAAGTCTTCAAATTTTTTCCCTAAAGCACAGCTGCCCTCGATAACACTAAGCGTTAACATTATATGGAGTTTTGTTTGCAGCAAGTTATGATTTGGGGCATCCTTTTGTTTTATCCAGCATTTGAAATCAATGACTTTCAATGGAAAACTACTATGTAAGCACAAAAAATCAAATGGTGACAAACAAACACAGAGTCTCCCTCTCTCTCCCCTGTTCCCTCCTCATAAGCCACTGGGCATAAGTTTTCCCCCCCCCCCCCCATGGCCTTCCAGAATTAGTCTACAGAGAGCACTGAGTTCTTTAGACAATGCGTATTAGTGGGAACATGTTGAATAAATCGCAGACTGGCGGGGAGGTTGTAAAGCATTCTCCAGCAGGGTCTCTTAGACGTCAGTGGCTGACTTTCATCATTGAGCTTATTGCTTGAAAAATACCTCTAATTTCCTGGACTCTGTCTCTGCTTCACACCAGCTTTCCTGCCACTGGAAGGCATTTGTCTAATGACAGACAAATGTAACCTGTCTTTGTTCTCCTGACCTCTTCTAATACCTCAACAGATTACTGTTATTATGGTTCTTGTTGTTATTATTTTGTGATGGTCCTGGGGCTTGAACCCAGGGCCTGAGAGCTACCCTCAGCTTTTTTTGCTCAAGGCTAGTGCTCTATCACTGGAGCCACAGCTCTACTTCTGGCTTTTTGGTGGTTTATTGGAAATAAGAATCTCATGAACTTTCCTACCCAGAGTGGCTTTGAACTGTGATCCTCAGATCTCAGCCTCCTAAGTAGTTAGGATTACAAGTGTGAGCCACTGTCACCTGTTCAGAGGATTAATGTAGGGCCTGGGCACTATCCCTTAGCTTCCCCCGCTCCCCCCCAAACTGGGCACTCTACCAATTGAGCTACACCTCTATTTTTTTTGCTGGCTAACTGAATTTAAGAGTCTCATGGACTTTCCTGCCCAGGTTGGCTTTGAACCCTGATTCTCAGATCTCTCAGATCTGTTTGAGTAGCTAAGATGCGCAGGCATAAGCCACTGGTGCTGGCTTCAACTAATGCTTTTAAGAGAAGAGGGATGAACATCATGGTTGTGTGGGAGAAAGTATTTCCCTCTGTTAGTCTACTTAGGTCTGCATTTGTTGCACAGGCCTCTTTCAAGCACTGCTTATGAACAAGGCTGGGGACTAGGCCAGGCCAGGAGACAAGGCGAACTGGTGCCTGGAGGGAGGTTCCCGCTCTGTGATTTGAACACGCATCATGCGGCAGTGGAGGGGGTCAGTGCCGAGTCTTTCTGTCTTTTCCCCTCAGAGTCACTTGCTACTCCAATTTTTGTTGAAAGCATTCTGTGCTTAGTGTGTATTTCTTCTGCTGATGCCCATGAGATTATATATTATATATAATACATCTATGTATTACATAGTCAAAGAGATACAGATTGCTTCTAAAACGGATTCAAATAATGAAGGAATTTTGTTGGTGATCTTTTTGTTGCTTCTTGAATAAAATATTGCGCTTTGGCAAGTTTGCCACTCCTTTAACCATTCACTTATTCGCTGGGGTGACAGTCATTCAAGGCCATTCTTGTGTGTTGCTATATTGGATGTCTCATCAAACTGGCTCTTCTTTATTTAGCATTGGGAGGGGTGGTGGAGATGTTGGGGGTAGTTATCTTCTCTGGTTATAGCTAAAACAGTGAGGTAATAAATCTCTTTTCTTATCAATATGCAATAAGTCACATAAAAACAAAGAAAGATGGTTAATATGAACAATGACACCTGTCTCCCAAAGGAATATCATTTTACCAAGTGGACTCTAAGGGAGGAAAAAAATTTAAATGTCAGCTTTAAAAGTCTGTAAATCAAAACTAGAAGAAAACCCTTTAAGACCTCTGCCCCACCATGAAGCATGAAGGAATGCTTGTTAATTCATGATGACATTTGAACCCATCTTGTTCTGCCAGGAGAGATCACACAGGGACAATTACCATTTCTTAGGCTTGCAAAGAGTCACTGGCAGCCTGGCAAGCCCCCTGTGGGTCCTGGGACAGAGTTGCATTGGGCTGGGAGAGCAGAAAAAGAGGTTCTGCTTTTTACCATTTCTCAGGCTGCGCCCAGGGAATCTTCCAGTGAAGGAAATGCCCACGAAGTCACCAGAGCAACAGCCACTGGGAAATGTTGCTGTTACATTTGACCTTAGAACATCAGAAAGTGAGAAGCCTGCTCACCAGTTCCACTACATGAGGGATTCAGGGCTAAGCGGGAGAAGAGGGAGCCTCAGCCAAGGACTACAGAGTCACTCTGTGGTACCTTTATTCTCAGCTTCAGCATCCCCTACTGAAATCTGCTTCTGGAGAGCAATCTATGCATTTACCATTGCAGATTAAGCCCTGGGTTAAAAATAGAGCCCGAGAAAGTAGCTCAGTGGTACAGGATATGCTTGTAATGTACAAGGCCCCGAGTTCATTCCTTAACACTAAAAAAAAAAAATCATATTTGTTTCACAAATAATGAATAATTCCTAAAGTGAACTTGCGTGTCAGTTACATATGTTCTCCCTTCTTTTCCTTTTTCCTCCTGTTCCCTCCCCTCCTCTTTCTTCCCCTCCTCTTGTCTTTGGTTTCTTCTGCTGAGGATTGGACCAGGGCCAGCATCCGCTCTACTCTTCAGTTATACCTGTATCTCAATTGTGTGCATTGAAAGGAAAAATAAAGTTGAAATGATTACACAGTCTTTCCATTAGGAGTGGTCTGTAACTCCAGGTGACATTGAGAGTGTGTGAAGAGCGGGAGGGTGGGGTCATGGGGGGCATAGAGGCTGCCTACCTTCATAGTACATGGTTTGTTTTTTTTTCTATAATAGGTGTCATTGCCACGTTTTCTTTCTTTCTCTTTTAAATTTACTTTATTGCTATTATAGAGGCAATATACGGGGATTACATTTACACGTCAGGTAACGAGTACATTTCGTTCTGTACAGTGTCTTCTCTTTCCTCATCTCTCCCAGGCCCTCTTTCCCATCTCCACCCTGAGCTGGATAGTTCACTCTCCTCAATGTCCAGTGAGCTCCACTGCTGCATGTTTTCACACTTTTTCCTTGAGTTGTGTGCTCTCTCCCTCAGCCTCCCAATGATATTCACATGAATAGACAGTACATAAGGTAAAGAATACAGAAGCATCAGAAAAAGAAAATTCAAATTAAAAAAATTCTTTTTTCCCTATCTTAGGAGTTTCAGTATGTATATTATTTTACATAAATATGAAGAGGCGCTTAGCCATTGTGCCTTTGTGATTCTCTCCTAAGACTATCCTTTTTGTCTCACTGTATGTGAGCATCTAGAATGTTGTGCAATTTGGCATATTCCAATGAGTTTCAGACCTAACTTCCACATATCAGAGAGAACATTGCCATTTGTCTCATTGATCCTGGCTTACCTCACTTAACATGATTTTTTTCTAGTTCCACCCATTTCCCTGCAAATGGCATTATTATATTCTTTCTAATGTGTGTAAAATTGCATTGTATATAGCTACCACCTTTTTTGGATCCACTCATCTATTGTGGGCATCTGGCTTGTTTCCATATCTGGCTATTGTGAATAGTGCAGCAATGAACATGGATGTTAAGGTGCCCTTATCATATCCTGATTCATGCTGTTCAGGAATGGGATGGCTGGTCTATGTTTAGTTTTTTGAGGAACCTCCAGACTGCTTTTCAGAGTGGTTCTACTAGTTTACATTCCCACCAGCCGTACAGTAGGGTTTCCTTTTCCCCACATCCTTGCAAGCATTTGTTGCTTAAATTCAAAATGTTGGCCAATCTTACTGGGGTGAGATGAAATCTCAGAGTTGTTTTGATTTCCATTTGCTATATGGCCAGGGATGATGAATAGTTCCTTGTGGTTCTTTGCCATTTTTACCTCTTCTTCTGAAAAGTTTCTCCTTAGCTCCCTTGCACATTTAGTGATTGTTTTATGAAGTTTGGGAGGTTTCTTGAGTTCCTTGTATATATTGGATATTAGGCCTTTGATGTATTGCTGGTAAAGATCATTTCCCAAATGGTTAGCTATCTTTCTAGTTTAGTAACCAAATTTAGCTCCTTGCAACATTTTAATGCATGAAAGTGATGTTACCTTCTAGTGTCTTTCCTCTGTCTTCTCTTTCCACTTTCCAAATAGTCTCCCTTCTACTTTCAAGTCTTTTGTTTTTATAGTCTAGCTATTAGGGAAAATGTAATGCTTGTTTGAGTCTGGCTTATTTCACATATCATAACGATCTCTAGTGCTGCTATCTGTCTTCCTGAATGAGATCTTGGATCTTGGACACAATCTCATTCTTTTCTTTTTTGGTGCCGGTCTTGAGGTTGAACTCAGTGCCTATGTACTGTTTTTGAGCTTTTTTTTTTTAAAAAAAAACAAAAACAAAACGATTGTTCTTACTAAGGTGTTGTACAGGAGAGTTAACATAATAAGTCAAGTAATGAGCACATTTCAAAAAAGAAAAAGTTCAGAGAAGTCGTGCCCTTGTGTTCCTCCCCTAAGGGGATCCACCATTAGTTCGACTGTGAATGCCTAGAGTCCTGTCTATGTTATCATGTCCACTTATATTTTAGATCTAGCTTCCACATACAAGAGAAAACATGCGCTGTTTGTTTCTCTGAGCTTGGATTACCTCACTGAGATTTTTTGTTCAGGGCTACTGGGGCTGCTACTTGGGCTGTAGATCCACTTCTGGCTTTTTGTGGTTAATTGAAGAAAAGAGTCTCACAGACTCTCCTGCCTGGGCTGGCTTTGAACCATGATCCTCAGATTTCAGCCTACTGAGTAGCTGGGATTATAATCATGAGCTTCTTGATAGTTAAAAAAAAAATCATCTTCAGTGAGATAAGACTGGTGATATGGTCTGGAAAGTTCCATATTTATTTAAATTTTTGTTTTAAAAGAGCAGCAAGCTTATTAAAAGCAAAAGTAGGATAGAGATCTCTGTAGAGAGGGGTTGCAGAGCTCCCTGTTGAGAATGCTTCCTTTTGACTATGAGTGCTTCTAGCTGCACACTGTAATGTCTTGAGCTTTTAAAGAGAAGCCTGTGGGAGCCATTTGTTCTTCTTGTTTTTCAGTATTCTTGGTCCAAGATATTTGACTTTTCCTTGAAATAGCATATTTTACATTAAGTAAAATATACATAACATTAACTATATTATGTCAAATATAGTTACTGTAAAGGTAATGTACAGAGGGGTTACCACTTCGTAATGAGTACATTTGCCTTTGAACAGTGCCACCACTTCCCTCATTCTCTCCCAGTTTTTCCCTCCCGTCTCCACACACAGCTGTGGAGTTGATTTACCTGTGTCTAGTGAGTACCACTGCTACATTTGTTTACCTTTTGTCTCACTCTTTCTGTGCCTTCACTTACACTTCCCCAAACAGATAAACTTACAAAGAAGACAAAGGGGAATGAAAACAACAGCAATAAAGGAAAAAAAAATACCCTCGTTTCCACTTCCTGGAGTTCATTTCGATAAACATTTTATATGATCATATGCATATAGATATTATGCCTTTGTGATCCTCTCCTAAGAATATCCTCTTTTGGTCTCTGTGTGTCTAGAGACGTCTATAATTTATCATGTCTCAATGCATTTTTTTGGTATTTTACCATTCAGTGCATTTTCTTGTAAATTTCTAGGCATATTCTAGTTACCACAAATGAGGGAAACCATGCAGCCTATGTTTCCTTGGGTCTGGCTTACTCCACTTAATATAATTTTTTTCTTAGTCTTTCCAATTTCTTAGGATTCACACAATATCACTCTTTCTGATGGAGGAGCAGAATTCCATTGTGTATATATACCACATTTTCTTGATCCATTCATCCACTAAGGGGCATCTGGGTTGATTCCATATCTTAGCTATACAAAACAAGCATCTTCAATATTTTTAAATAAACTATTCTTCCTCCTGCAGCCAGTCTTTCACATCAGTGGCATTACACACTATTTTGCTACTTGTGAGCAATACTTTGACTACATTAGGCACCTTATATTGGTGGAATTATGTAGTATTTTCTGTTTGTCAGTGGTTTATTTCTTCTTGAACAATATGTTATCCTGGTGGAGCATATGACAGAATAATATTTTATTGCATAATATGCCATGTTTCACTTATGCATTCATCATTTGTTAGACTCTTGGGTTGCTGCTAAGGTTTAGCTATTGTGAGCACTGCTATGGAACATGGGTGTACAACTATCTCTTGAAGACCTCACCTTTTGGTGGGTGTATGTATGTCTGGAAGTAGAATTGCTGGATCATTTCATGGCTGTATTCTCAGTGTTTTAGCAACTGCAGGTCTGTTTTCACAGGGATTATAACATTGCACATTCCCAAAGAAAGTGCATAAGCATTCCATTTTTCTACATTCTTGCCAACATCTATGTTCTGAGTTAAAAAAAATAGTAGCTATTCTAATGGGCATTAAATGGCATGTCACTGTAGCTCCAATTAGCATTTGAAAAAATGGTTAGTGATGTTAAGCATGTTTTTACCTACCTATTTGCCTTCTGTTTATTTTCTCTGGAGAAATGTTTCTGCAAGTTTTCTGTTCTTTTGAAATCAACTTGTCTGTGTTGCTGATAAGCTTTAGGAGTTCTCTATGTATTCTGGATATTAATCCTTGGTCAGATACATGACTAGTAAGCATTTTCTCCTATTCTGTGGGTTTCTTCTTCTGTTGATGCAGTTCATGAAGCCCAATCACCTGTTTTTAATTTTACTCCATGTACCTTTGGTGTCAGATCCAGGACATGATTCCAAACCAACATAAGATTCTGAACTCTTAATTACAGCCTCCACTTCTGGGCGCAGTGGGTAGAACAGATTTCATTTTCTGTGTGCTAAATCCATAAAACACATTCATAATTACAGCCTGCATGCACTTTACATCTCCCTGTCCCAGGCTTGCACCTCATCGTCACTGCGTTATCTTCACCTAACTTTATTAAAACACTTTTGTTCTGAGGAATTTTCTAGGGTTTTTATTACTGTAATGGGTAACGTCTTCCTGAGTCCCTTTTTAGCTATATCCCAGTGAAATCATAATGCATGTAGTTTTGTTCTGATTGCTGATTCATGGATTTGTTGGAATGCACAAGCAAATTGCATCTCTGTGAATAGTTATTTTAAATATGTCAGGATTGTCCCTGGAAGAGTTCCTAATAAAAACTGATTTCAGTCAACTTAAATTCATTCTGAATTACCTCAGACTCATCTTTAGCACATTCAATATTTATGCAATGCATCCTCATGAGTATTTCAAATATATTGTTTGGGGATGGGATGAAGCATCCAAAAATAATTAACACAATGGGCAAAGATAACGAAATGACAAAATGGAAATAGAAGGCGCAGATGTACAATCATTTTCTGCATGAAAAGTAACAATCAATTGAGAGTCAATATTTCTGGGCTGGATTGTTGCAAACAGCAGCAGGTTTGATGTTTATGAGTAATAGCATTTTCTAAGATGGACAGAAGCCAGGCTCATTGCTATGGTATATTATATGATCTGGGTACTGTTATGTTTCTATAATGGATTAGAATTGTCCATGGAGAATGTTCTTTGCTGCAATCTAAGGATTTCTTCAATGTTTCAGTATCTCTAAAGGCCACTTGTAGGCTAATGTGTTTTTAGAGGAATGTATTTTTCTAAAAATCAGAAAATAAGACTGGGGTTTTGAAAAGATGTCTGTTATTTTTATTGCTTTCTGTAATGGCAGCATTATATTAGAAGCCAGGGCCATAATTTGTTCATTCCATATTTTTGGTTAGAATTAGCTTCAGATGTTGGATAAAAGAGTGTAAAAATAGTTGCTCCTGAAAGAAAAATGAAGTATTTCTTTTTAAAAGGAAAAAGCTTTTGGTTTTTACAGAATATGCTGAAATTGCTTTTCATTCTATATAAGCAAGAGACAAACAACACTTCTAGGAACATGGGGCAGGATGAGTATTGCCTGTAATATTAGGGAAAGTGCATAAATGCTTTAAAGGATATCAGAGAACCTGCTTTCTGGTGTCACACACCTTGCATTCCAAATGCTGGTGGAAGTGTGAGGCAGCCTACACTCTTGTTCTCCAAAGCTGTTCTGCTTCCAGAGTAACTCTTGCTTCTGCTAATTTGGACACCGGAACATTAGAAATAGTCACTGGTAAGCACATGAAGGAAAAGGTGAGGTTGATCTTTGAAATTCCAAAAGGTAGAAATGAGGCAGGCTGAAATTCTCCTTCACCACCAGGGCTTCCTAGGTGACCTTAACCAGCCCATCAGAAGAGCATGGAGCCAAGAGGCCCCCAGAAAGTTACAAGGAAGTGCTACATGTTCCCCTGTGTGCCGCACTACACTGAAAAGTGGAAATGTATTTGCATTCTGGGAGGTGGAAACTGGGTAGTACAAAGAAACAGAACACCTATGAATTCCTCGCGGGCACAAAGATCTTGGTGGATGTAACGACAATGAGAACCCCCAAAATGAATCTGTACCAACTTGGACTCCATGCATATTTTAAAATTATAGTTTTCATTTCCTCATCATTTGCATATCAATGATTGGCTTGATAAATGGGATCGTACACATGGTGGAGCCAACCACCCGTTAGGAAATTAATCTATCAGATATACCATCCTATATCTTCTAATATGGATGGTATCCATGGTTGGATCACAAAGGACAGGGTGAGAAGCAGTACTGCAGGTGCACACTGAAAAAATGCTTCCCTTGATACAGTCAAACAGATTCTTGTCAATAATTTATGCTGGTTGCTTCTCTGTGACATCAAGGAAGGTAAAGATGTGCATTTCTTGATAGATGACTGCCCATAATTAGGCCATTTTCACATTGTATTTAGAAGAGCTTATTTGAAAGCTCAGTTGACATTATTGCTATTCTCTGTTAGCATGTCTGCTACACACTTTCATTCATCTAGGGAAGTGTGCAATGATTGGTTTTCAGTGTGCCCTGAACTTTGAAAGAAACTATTGGTAGTTTGCCTATTCATTATTTCTTAAGCACATGAAGTTTTTCTTCATTCCAACCCATACTTTATCTTCTGTAGTTTAAGCCCATTTAACTTACTTAAAAGTTATTTTGTTTTCAATGGATACAGAATATGTATATGTATATGTATATATATGTGTACTTTTATTTACCTTTGTAGTTAGTCATGGGACTTGAACTAAAGGCCCAGGCACTGTCCCTAAGTTTTTTTGTTTTTTTTTTTGCTCAAGGCTAGTGCTGTACCTTTTAAGCCACAGCTACACTTCTATTATTCTGGTGGTTCGTTGGAGATGAGAGTCTCATGGACTTTCCTGATGGGCCTGGTTTCAACTGCAATCATTAGATTTCAGGCTTCTGAGTACGTAGTTTGGAAAAAGCCACCAGCGTCCAACTACAAAGCATGCTGTAATGCATATATTTATCCATTGTGACATAATCACATCAGGATATTTAGCACAGTCATAATGTCAAACATTATTTCTTTGTTATAGTATTAAAAAATCTTCTCTTCAGGGAATTTGAAGCATTCATGAAGTCTCTATGAAATGGTTAATCAGTATACGGACACAATACTGCTTGTGAAACTTAAATTCATGTTAAACAGACTCTCCAAATTGCAAAGCAATTGATGAGTAACAATAAAATTTAGGCTTCCACTCAAGTACAAAAGCTTGTTTTTGGGTCAGCCTGGATCCAACATCTGAACAACATCACAAGATCTATCATGTTGATATGCCAAATATTGGGAAGAAAATTTGAGAACACAGAACCAATGACACTTTATTTAAAAGTCTAAAAACAAATTTCTCCCCTCAGAAATAGGATGGACTTCTCCATAATGTAGAGTGGAAGGACTAACATTGAAATTGTGAGACTATTTTCACAAATCTGTGTTACGGCTATCCTATATTTCTTAAGACGCATGCTTCCTGGACAACCTGAAGTCAACCGCTGTCAGCATTTTTGAGAACGTGGAAATGATATAAATTAAATTTACCAAATTCAAATGGTTACTGTTTTGTTGCTGACATGTAGACTTGTTATTTCTAAAGGCAGAAGAGAAAGCTAATCCAAGCCTCCAGTGAGTATCTTTGAAGGCAACTTTTGTGTTTGGCAATATCCATTTAACAAATGTAAAACTTACTTCATGTTTTCCCTGTGAAGAAACTAGCTCATAATTTCCAAATACTCACTTTGGATTATTTCTTAAAGACAAAAGGTTCAAAGCTATTGTCAACCCATATTCTTCAAATATATAAAGATTTGGTTAGAGGTCATCCTTTCATAGCAGCAGTAATGGGGGCAGAAAAGGAAAGGATCTACCGAGATTGCATAGCCAGACCCTTAGCCTTATCATCTGATGTGTGTGTGTGTGTGTGTGTGTGTGTGTGTGTGTGTGTGTGTGTGTATGTATGTGCACGTGTACATGCTGGGGCTTGAACTCTGGGCCTCATGCTTTTGCTCAGATTTTCACTCAAGGTTGGTACTCTACCACTGGAGCCACACACCTCCACTTTCTTCCTTGGCTGGTTAATTGGAGATAACTCTCCTAGATTTGTCTGCTTAGGCTTCAAACCACAATCCTCAGATCTCAGGCTCCCGAATAGTTAGGTTTATAGGTGTGAGCCACCAGCCACTGAAAGGCATGAAGTTTTTTAAAGTAACTGTAGTATCCAGGATCTATTGCTATTTAAACACTCTGCTTTCCCACGAATAATGATCATCCTTGGTTGTCGTCCATCACCATCACCATCATCATCATCATCATCATCATCATCATCATCATCATCATCATCGTTGTCGTCCTAATAAGTTTCAGTACACTTTCCTCTGATGGAAGGTACAAGATGATCTGGTTAGTAATTTACTTTTGATGTCTCTAAAAGTAGTCACAATTTCTGGGCCACACCGAATGTGTGGTGTAGTTTCAGTATACTTTCTTCTGATGGAAGGTACAAGATGATCTGGTTAGTAATTTACTTTTGATGTCTCTAAAAGTAGTCACAATTTCTGGGCCACACCGAATGTGTGGTGTTTTAGAATTCACGTGTCTGTACTCCTTCACTAATCTATGAACTATTATAGAGCTACCAGGCACCAGACTATTTTGCAGATCCTGATTATGTAACTATGAGAAGAACTAACCCAAATCCCTCCCTGCCTTCCCATAGCCAACAAATACTTCGATAGTGGCAGTAAGATGAATGGAGGTAAAAATCAGAAAAGGGGGACAGTGAATGCCAGAGGGCTTGGCATGGCATGTCTACTAGGATGGTTAGATGTATGTTCCAAAGGAAGAATATTCATCCAAGGGGAGTGAAAGGAGGCAGGGCCTCAGCAACAAAGGGAAAAGTCATGGGTTGATGCCAGGTAGTGAGTGGAAGTGGAGGAAGACCATATAGGACCCTATAGGCACTGTAAGGGTTTTTGGCTTTTAGTGGGATGGAAAGGAATTGGTAGTGTTTGAGTATGGCAGTCTCTCTATCCCACTCAGCTTTCCAAAGCTGCGGGTATAACGACAGTGAGGTCTGAGGAGCAGCATGGGGAGGTGGGTCAGGAGGCAGTATGGAATGGTGAGACATGGATGGACTCACTGAAGGAGTCTGCTCTGTGTCGGAATGAATCTAGCCAGGTGCCGTTGGCTCAGGCCTGTAATCCTAGCCACTCAGGAGGCTGAGATCTGAGGAACACACTTCAAAGCCAGCCTGGGAAGACAAATCCAAGACACTTATCTCCAAGTAACCAGAAGAAAGCCACAAATAGAAGCATGGATCAATTGGTAGAGTTTCAGCTTAAAGCAAAAAAAGCCAAGCGAAAACTCTGATTTCAAACTCTAATACTTGTGTGCATGTGTATGTGAACATGCACATACACAATGACTTAAAGTGTTTGAGTGTGAGCAACTGAGTGGCACACGTGTTGTGGAAGTGGTGTGTATTTTCTAAGGGTCCTTCACTCTACAAGGGAATGACAAAATTGTGAGAGGGTTAATTTTGATTATACATTTTTGGTGTCAATTTTGTGCATAGAGAGAGTAGACATATTTGGAGACTGAATACCTAATGTTACTGTATCCTCCTTTCTTCAAAGTTGTTAGTGAAATTTGTAAGAAAATAGGCATGTTCTCCTTTAAGTGTGAAAACTTGTTAGGGCTGAATGACCACACTGAAAGTTTCCTGTGCTCTGAACATGGAGGCTTATGGGATGTGGAGTTTGTTTCAGACAGTTGAGTTTCAGTTGGTTGTAAATAGAACAAGAAGCCCTACTTGCAAGAGAAATGAAATTTACCTTCCCCTGGGGAGAGAATAGTGAAGGTGGGGGATGGGTGACAAGTTCTAGTTCTTAGTGGGGGTGATGAGACAGATTTATATATACATATCTATGCAGAGTGGAGGTTAAAGGAAAGGGAAACCTGAGGCAAATTCATACCAATCAATAAAATCTAAAGTTTTGTCTTCCATCTGTGACTCTCTAATGACATCCTAATGACTGCTCTTTGATTTTCTTTTTCTTCTTTTGGCCATATTATCTCTATATACTAGACTAATTGTTTTCTTTCCTTTTTTTTTGGTGGTGGTATTTGGGGTTTGAACTCAGGGACTCTTACTTGCTAGGCCCCAAGCCCTCTTCACCTTAGTTATGTTTTGGATAGTGTCTTATGTGTCTGCTTGGGCTGTCCTCAGATTGCCACCTCTTTCATAGCTGTAATTACAGGTACCTATCACCACATCTAACTTATTTGTTGCAATACTGTCTCCCTAACTTTTTTCCATGGGCGTCCCTTGAACACAGATTCTGCTGATCTGCAGCTTCTGAAGAGCTGGGGATTACAAATGTGAGACACTGCATGGGTTCTAATTTTTCTAAAGAAAGCTCTCACAAAATTAAGGGCTGACCTCTGGTGATTTGGCCAGGGATTTCATTGTGTATATGTAAGATTTATAGTTTTTACGCTCTAATTCAAGGATACTTCATGGATTTCTGTTCTTTCCTATTGATCCTCTTCTTATCTTTGTAGCTGGGTAGTCTTCTAACATTGTGAACACAATGTTCTATTTCAGAAGCCCTCCTTCCAAATTCACCCCCAAACTCTGCCTAATTTGGTTTGTTTAGTTTTTTTGAGTTCCTTGTATATTCTTGGATGAAGTTGTAAATATTTTCTTCTGCTCTGTAGGTTGTTTCTTCATTCTATTTATTATTTCTTTTGCTATGCAGAAGCTTATTTGTTTAACATAACTGCATTTGCCATGTTTTTCTTTTGGGTTTTTATGTCATGAAGAGTTTCCTAAGTATTTGTTTTTCCCTGGTAGTTTTTACAGTTTTTGGCGTTACATTTAAGTCTTCATTTCATTTTGAACTAATTTTTCATGTAAAACATGTTTGAGCATAGCTATTTTCTTTGTGACAGGTGAAAATCTAGCTGTGGAGTTGAGCAAGAAGGAAAAATATTTTGAAATATGATCTCTACTACATGAACTTGATTGTACATTTCTTCTTGGATATTTATGCAAGAAAAGAACAGAAGTCACCATGTAATAGCAGGGACAAAATAGACAATATACTGTGAACAGGAGAAAAATTTGAGCCAGCTAATTGAAGTGGCACTCTATATATTTTATTCCCACCAGGTAGAATATTCATCTTTTCTAAGACCAACATATTGTCTCGTTTTACAATCATCCATTGGGCTCTGTGATATAATTTTGTACCATATATTATGAACATTTGTTACCATAAGGAATTTCTTGAAACTACTTCTACTTGTGATCAAATCGAAGTACAAATTTTGCTAGTAAGATTCATTTTGTATCACCTTTTAGATTTATATATTTTGTGCTTCAGAGTGAAAATTCTAACACTGTCACACCTCATCGTAGTTTTCCTTAAAAAAATGGGAGAAGCAAATATCCATGTAAACAGTATATTGTGAGATGTGAAATTTGATTGGTAACTGCGAAGTATCAACTCAAATATACAAAAGTTAAAAGACTTTCCCATACACTCATCTTGCACACCAAGAAACCTACGGAGACAATGTGGTAAAAGGCAACATTTGCTAGAAGGCCTCTGTGGTTAACTCTGAGTTACTAGAGTTATATACTGCAGCCACCGTCAATTTCCTGGATGTCTTGAGGTTAGAAGTTGATTATGTCTCAGTAAACATCAAGTAATTCAACTCTCTCTAGACGACTGAACAGCCAAACGCTTAGCCGCTTCTTTCAAATGGCTTCTTTGGGTCAGGTTACTTCAATGCCAGGTCAGTGAAGGCTTCTGAGACCTCTGTGTCGACCTGTGTGGAAATGCTTGCTTGTGTGACATTGAGATAAATGTCATACTGTTGGTCCAGGCCAATATAGCAGTCACTCATGAGATACAGAGTGAAGATATACCTAAAATGTAAAAACAGAGCACATGTAAAATGTTCCTGGCTTTTTTTTTTTTTAATGGTAGTGCTGGTATTTAAACTTAAGGCCTTGCTTGTGTTTGCTAGGCAGGTGCTTAACTCTTGAACCCTGCCACCACCCTGGTCTCTGGCTTTGTAAGTTTGATGTGAGAATCTGCTTACCTTCCAGGTATTTCAGGGGTATAAAAAGAAATGGAAATGTCCTGGTGACTTCGAACATATCCTATTCGTTTTAAAGCAATAAGCTCTCTCTTATCCACTTCTCCTAGTATCAAAAACCATCCTTCATCTTTTGATTTGGGAAATCGAGGGGCAACTGCACAGCTCTCCTGCTTTCCCTATAAACCAGAAAAAAAAGACAATATATTTATAATGTTTATACTTTTATACCCTTTAATTGTAGTTAAAAGGCTTTGTTGTTATTTAAAGGCCATAAATATACAAAATTTAGGCATATTTAAGTGGGATGCTTTAAAGTTGTTTTTTTTTCCATGGAGGTACTAGGGTTTGAACTCAGGGCTTCATGATCACTAGGCAGGCATTCTACTGTTGAGCCATGACTCCACTCTTATTTTGCTCTGGCTGCTTTTGAGGTAGCATTCCTGGATGGTAATCTGCCAATTTTCCACCTGTCATAGCTAGGATAACAAGTGAATATTGATGTGTATAATTTCCCGCCCCCTTGGTTTTCCTTGAACTGTGATCCTCTGTACCTAAGGTTCCCAAGTAGTTTGCATTATAGGTGTGAATCACTGGTACCAGTGATTTAAATTTTCTTTCTTTCTGGTTTGGTGTTTTGGATATGACATTACCTACCTTTCCTTATAAATTTTTATAGTACATATAAACCTTTTGTTGTGGTTACACCTACTAGAATAACTAGCTCAGAATAGAAATCTCCTATTATTATTACTACTACTACTATTTTGGTTGGTTATGGGGCTTGAACTTAGGGCCTGGGTGCTGTCCATGAGCTCAAGCCTAGTGCTCTATCACTTTGAGCCACAGCTCCACTTTCATTTTTGGGGTGGTTAATTGGAGCATCTCACAGGGACTTTTCTGCCTAGGATGGCTTCCAACCAGGATTCTCAGATCTCAGCCTGCTGAGTGACTACGATTACAAACGTGAGCCACGCATGGCAGAAAGCTCCAATTCAACTAGTGAAGTATCAATTAGTAAATGATCAAGCCATTCCTACAATTATTAACATTCTATCTTTGGATGATGGAACTGGGATAAAATCCTATTAAACAAATCTTCCTAAGTTTTATTTACAAGTGACTATTTATAGTTCCTAATGCTTAGACAAATAAAGAAAAGGCAATCAAAATGATGTGCTGGACCTCAAGCTAATGAGCACTATTATATAAATAATTGATCCCCTGGCCCCTGAATTAAGCCCACAAAAAGAAATACAGATTCTAATATGATATCTCAGATATGTTACAAGTTCAAGCTTAGACAGAAATATAATGATGATACTTTAAGTCTTTATTTTGGATACATTTTTACAAAAGCAAGATCATTCTAGTGATTCCTTAAGAAAATGGCTTTATGTCATAAGATATATTAATAAGGACACACTCTTAATCAGATTTCACTTGGTTTTCTAGGGGAGAGATTTTTACTTATAGCATTTTAAAAGAGGGTCAAAGAGTAGTGTATTTTTATAGCAGTCAGAAATAAAACCGACATGTTTTCTAGCATGATTAATAGAACATCAAGGTACAAATAAATTTTTTCTTGGGGCTGGGAATATGGCCTAGTGGCAAGAGAGCTCGCCTCGTATACATGAAGCCCTGGGTTCGATTCCCTAGCACCACATATATAGAAAACGGCCAGAAGTGGCGCTGTGGCTCAGTGGCAGAGTGCTAGCCTTGAGCAAAAAGGAAGCCAGGGACAGTGCTCAGGTCCTGAGTCCAAGCACCAGGAGTGGCCAAAAAAAAAAAAAAGTTTTTTCTCCACCATTTTATTATTATTGTTATTACTATTGTTTATAGACACAGTAAGCCATATAAAAATGTTCACATTAAAGCCTCTAAACTGCCAGAGGCCAATCAGTTCATAGTCACCTTGACTGATTTTTAGTTAGAAATGGAATGAAGTAGAACTTGCAGGCTAGTACTACAATTACAACAAAATACCATTCAATTACTGACCCATTCATGGGTGAAAATGGGCAATACTAACAAACTACAACCTCACCAAAGGGCTACTCCAGCCACCAGAAAGCTCTGAAAAGCTGGGCTGTAAAGAAGACAGAATCTTCGTATTTCAATAATTATGGCACTGAAACCCATCTGCCCACTTGATGACACTAATATTGTTAAAGGACTAAGTAATTTGGTGTCAGAGTGAAGAGAAAAGGAATTTAAAACTAGTGTATATTTTTGGCCTGTATGAAATTGAGAAAGCTTGTTCATATGCATTATAATGAAGAAAGAAGGCAGATGTGGCAACTGAGGCTCAGAAAAGCTTAGCATCTTAATCAAATGCACAGAGGTAAGCTGGGAAGCTTCCATCTCATCTCCTCTAGTCCACTGTGACTCCTATATTCGCAAGTACCTCTGGGGCAGGGCTTCTCCAAGCGCAGCATCCTTAAAAATCAGGTGTGGGGGCTGGGAATATGGCCTAGGGGCAAGAGTGCTTGCCTCGTATACATGAAGCCCTAGGTTAGATTCCCCAGCACCACATATATAGAAAATGGCCAGAAGTGGTGCTGTGACTCAAGTGGTAGAGTGCTAGCCTTCAGCAAAAAGAAGCCAGGGGCAGTGCTCAGGACCTCAGTCCAAGGCCCATGACTGGCCAAAAAACAAACAAACAAACAAACAAAAATCAGGTGGGGCACTGATATCACTCAGGTCTTGAGTCTCAGGTTCAGTTAATATGGAGTGTGGCTAGAGGCACCTCAGGAAATTTTGCTGAACCACACTTTGAAACCTGTATGATATAGGTGATGCATTATTATGTAAGGTTCATATTCTGGGATTCAAAAATGGCATGTGAGGAGAGCCGACTACTTTCAAAAGATTGATTCTTGCTGGTTAAGGCCAGTTGAGAAAGCAGGATTCATGAATGACACAGCACATTAGTAATATAAAAGCTATGTGTGGTGGTGCATGCTGGCATTTGGTGTGAAATATTTGAGAATGAAACAAAATACTATACCTTGTGGAACCCAAAGTGGGCTCTCTGTAAGCTGACTTGAAGCACATACTCCTGGTCAGCATGCAATCTGATCCATTTGTTGTCATCTCGTTTGTCTGCAGTCAGAGTTGAGACAGGGAGTTCATGCTGCCCTTCAGCTAAGTCATCCCATGAGCCTTTTACACTTATGCCAACATTTATCACTGGCAGTCGAGATAAGAAATTCCACGCCTGAACAAAAACAGATAGAAAACGTGAGATGCAGAGATCCTCTAAGATGTGTGCTGTTAGAAAAATATCCAACTTTCAAATTTTGAGATTCTGGATTCACTGCTGATTCTTTGTACCATTTACCCGATTCTACCCCATGGTAGTATTTTTTCAAACAGAAGAGAGTACAAGACTACAACCAGGATATTGATACTGATGTAATTTACTCAAGATTTTCCTAGCTTTTCTTGTACGAGTATGTGTGTATGTAAGGAATAGCTGGCTATTAATAGGTGGCTACTAATGTTTTTTGGAAGAATTTGAGAATTACTATTATTATTTTTTACTTGTGATCCCTTTGCGAGTAGCTATTGACTACAGTAAGAGTAATGAAATGAAAACTAATATTGAATTCTTTTACAGACCTGTCTATTCTAGTGTTCACGTAACTTTTTGTGTGTGTGTGTGTGTGTGGGGTCAGTTGTTGGGCTTGAATTCAGGGCCTGGCACTGTCCCTGAGCTCCTTTTGCTCAAGGCTAATGCTCTACCACTTGAGCTACAGTGCCACTTCCAGTTTTTGAGTGGTGAATTGGAGATAAGAGTCTCGTGGGGACTTTTCTGCCTGAGCTGGCTTTGAAGTGTGATCCTCAGATCTCAGCCTCCTTAGTAGCTAGGATTACAAGGGTAAGCCACTGGTGTCTGGCTCATATGACTTTTAAAGTGAGAGCATTGCATGAGAATATAAAAGCATTCTGAAAAAAAAACCTGGAATGCAGTTATTATTGTCAATATCACCCACTAATTACTTATACAAATTTTTGTTCATATTACAATTTTTTTTCCGAAAAGAAAACTTTATATTTCTGTCTTCATGTATCTATGAGTGTAGAGTTGCGTCTAGACACAAATATGTATTTTCAGTATTGCTAGGATGACAGTACACATAAAACAGCACATCAAGAGGGTAGAGTATTTTACCAATTTGCTTGAAAAGCCACTTATGAACCATCAGTATTCAAACAGTAAGTGTGCAACAATGCTGAAAGAATGAGTGAATTCCTAGACACATGGAAAACATTTGACACAATAACCTCAAGATAATCAGGTAACTGTGACCTTTTTTACTATTTACATAAAATTATGTGACAATATTACTATCAATCTAGAAAAATTTCTCAATACATTGACTAATTTGTTAGCTGTTATCGTCTAAGGTATGTATGCGAGTAATTAAATTTTGGTTTTCTGATTCCTTTGATGTATTCTATATATTTCTGTATAGGTTTTTCCTGTTTGCTATAATTCTAAGTGCTGTTGTGTATATGAAATTGAAGTAAAGTATTCCTAATGAACAAAACCACCCCTTAGGAGTTAAGAAAATGTCAACCCAATGCAAAACTGAAATGCATTTCCAGTTCTGTAACTTGTCTTGTGAATCTGATATTGTGCCTGCAACTAGATTTTGGAACAGTCAACAACATTATGTACTTTAAGTGTAGATGACAGCCTATTTTTGTTTAGGACCAGAAGTTACTAAGTATAGGAACTGTGCTTCTAAAACTGCACAAAACTAGGAAAGTGGTCTAGGAGGCCCTAAAATAAACAATTTCTACAGAGCATGAGATTTTGTGAGAAAACATGGTATATTTACCATAGAAGCATGACTTCCTACTTTTTTCTTACTGTCCTATTAAGTAATTAGCAATATAATATTTTCTGTTATTAACAACTCATTGAGATTTGACTTTACATTTACATATGTGTATATATATACACACATATAAAAATTTTTACATCTGTAATGTGAATGTGTACACACATATATACTGGGTGTACATATATATACATATATATGAGATATTTTTAAAGAAACTGCTAAGACATTTCAATACCAGCCAAACATATTTATCTGAGGATTAATCTTCATCTATTGAATCAGGCAAGAGTGCTGCCATGCATACAATTATTTAATTAGCAGCCAAATCCTCTGCCAGTCAGCAGCCGTTCCAGGCATACTGATGGGGTAGAAGATGCAAATCTCACAGTCGTACTGCTTTTTCTCATTACTACTGCAATTAGCACTTAAATTGATGCTTTAAACATACTAATTTCAGGAATAATTCAGGATTTGTATGTTACCTGGGATCGCCTCACTGCAGAGCCCACACCAGATTGCTCTGCAAATTGAAGCACTCCTGAGCCAAATAACCATCATCATATCAGACAGAGCCAATTTGCATTTGGTTTTAAAGATAACAGAATGGCAATTTATGCAAATAAATTAAGTAAGTTTACTTCTGAGTTTTCCCTGAACTAATTATAACAATGTTTTAATTTTTCATCACATCGAAAACTTGGCTTAAAAACCAAGGTATTCTACATGAGAAATCTGTTATTACTAACTGAAGTCTTATTTGGAATCACAGGTATTGTTTTTATTCATAATTTTAATGGTAATTTAGTTAGAAAGGTAGGCACTTACTATGAATATTTAAATAGTTTTTGTGCCAATTCTGGGTTCAACAGAAACTGAACAATCTGACACTTAAGGCCTGTTACACTTTTTCCAAGTCAGCTCAAAAATAAGTTTCATTTGGGGAAAAAAAGAGACATGGTTAGAAGTTTCTTTAGTATCTACATTTGCAAATATTAATATAGTAATTACGTTAGAAGTTCTGGATATTTTCTTTGACAGTATAGGGTAAAGTTCTAGATAGCCAAATATTTTTGGCATCCTTCATTCATGTTTTTAGCTTTCCCAAATATTGTCTGGATAGATGAGCCATGCTGTCTTTCACAGCATCAATTTAACTTTTATGTAAGTTATATGATTTATAAACAATGAGTTTAAGTGAAAGAGTATCTTAGAGTCTAGGAACAATAGAGCTTAAAATAAGAAGTGATTATACACATGTAATTGAGGGCAATGTATGAACATAAACTCAAGCATAAAGAAATACTACATGAAGAGAGGGAGTAGAAGACTCCAGGTGGTGCAGTCTCGAGATGGACAACTATGCATGGCCTTGCAAAGACATATTGATGGCATTACACAGAAACAACTTCCAGGAATGCTGCCAATACAACTACTGATTTTAATATATTTAGTTCTTAGTCTATGTTAAGAACTATCTAAAGCAATTTATGTAATATTTTGCTTAACTTTCACAAGAACTTCAGACAGATACAACATTGTCATGTTCACAATCATGGTTAGAAAATGGCAGAGAAAAAATTTCCAGGTGATCTTGACTCCAAACACTTTTGGTACAGCAATAGTGTATGATGGTAATCCCAGCTCAAAGATAGGGAGAGAGGTGGATAACAGTTCGAAGGTAGTCTAGGCACTAAGTTTGAAGGCATTTGAGACACTAAGTTAGTGAGATCCTGTATCTCAAAGAAGCTGAACTTGGTGATTCACTCTTGTAATCTCAGCTACATGGGAGGCATAGGTAGGAGGACCAGGGTCTGAGACTTGCTGTAGCATGGCTCAAATGGCAGAGTACTTGTCTGGAAAGCAAGAGGCTCTGAGTTCAAACCCCAGTATCCCACCCCCTACCACCATGCCACACACAAAAACCAGATACTGGTAGCTCATGCCTCCAGGCCTACAACCCCAGTTACTCAGAAGGTGAGGAAGGCGGTGGTTTCAGGCCAGCCTGCCTACACAGTTTGTGAGATCCAATCTCAACCAGCAACGGGATATGTAGTCATCCAGCTATAGTACCAAGTGTAAATAGGAGGATCACAGTACAAGCTAGTGTGTGCAAAATAAATGAGACTTTATCTAAGAAAAGAATCAGAACAAATGGGCTGGAGGTATGGCTCAAAGAGCAGAGCATCTGCCAGTAAATCTGAAAGCCTAGATTCAAAGCCCAGTCCTACCAAAAGTGAAATAAAATAAAAAGCGTTTACAATGTGGAAGGGGTGGCCTTACCTGCTTTGTTTTTGCAGCCTGTAGCTCCTTCTCTACCATGGAACTGAATACGTGGTCTTTCCCTCCACAGGCATGGATTAGTTCGGGAAGGCACTCAATGGAGGTTCGGCACTTAGCGTGTGGGCCCTTTGTGGCTGGATTCCATTTCCTAAGAAATAGTATCAACAAAAGAATTCCTTCATAGCATAAATATGGATTCTCTCCCAACAGTGGTTTGTGTATTTTGTATAGTTTTCCTTAAATAAGATATATATTTTATAGGGCACTGTAATTTAACTACTATCCAGCATTCTCTAACGTATCAAGTCAAAGCAATATCCCTGTTGCTGAGACCTGGGACTGTTGGCTGCTAGCCATTCCCACCTTCTCCCTGGGTCTAGAACCACCTCTCATCTGCGAGCACATGTCTCATAATGGCGCAGGCCTAAGCCGGGGACCGGTCCTTGGGGGACTGTGGTCTCCGCCTCTGCGGGAAGTTCCGTGACATCACCGTGATGGACAGTTCATTAGCCAATCGTTAGTCTCTCCCTCCCAGTTAGTCCCTCCTCTTCCTCCCTTGTCATTACTGTTATATAAACCCCTCCCCTGAATAAAACTTTTGGAAGTCGGTAGTCCATCAGACGGCTCCCTGGAAATCTCAGTGTCCAGTGTCTGCTCTTAAACATAAGGGGGGCTTGGGGACGTGGGTGGTTTCGGCAGCCCTATTCCATCTCAGCTTAGCCCCAACCGGAACACGCTTTGCCCTCCTGCCGGGGAGTAGTGCGCAGAGCCGAGTGTCCCCCACAATTAAAGGCTTGGCATCTCCCCAAAGGAGACGAGGAAATTTAGCCTGACACACAGGCAGTGGTGTACTTCTGTTTTTGGAAAGCACTAATGTAAAGCAATCCTTCCCTGTGGATAAAGTACCTGCAATGTTCATAATGGATATAGGCAAAATGCTTCTGATATAATTACTTATATAAGGTTTGAAGTTATAAGTTTCTAGGAACATAAACTTTTAAGTTACTTGGAAACCTTTGGGATTTATAGTACAACTTGTGTTAAGTCTCAGAAATACAGGCCACCTCAAAGTTCAGGTCAGAAGAAAATATACTAGAATTATATTCATATTGTACTCTTAAGGGTGACAACAGGACTGAACCTCCCAGATTCAAGCAGCATCCTCAGATTTCAGCCTCCTGAGTTTGAAGCCAGCCTGGGCAGGAAAGTACAAGAGACTCTTATCTGCAATGAACTACCAGAAAGCCAGAAATAGAGTTGTGGCTCAAAGTGGTAGAGCAAGAAGTGGAGTTATGGTTCAAGTGGTAGAATATCAACTAGCCTGGCATAAAAACCCCAAGGTACAGCATCCAGGCCCTGATTTCAAGCTCCACACAATACTGGAATAAAAAAAGAATATTAAAATCATATTTCTAGGCACCATATGAAATTCAATCAGATTTGAAAGAATGTGGGATAGAGGAGAGGATACTGGGTAGAGACCATGCTTAACATAAGACCCTGGGTTTCCTTCCTAATACCCAGCCTGATAAACGAAAAAAAGAAAAAGAGTATTTTGACATTTAAACCATTACCTGAAAAGGTGAAGATGGTGCTGCTCTATGTTTGGTAGTGTAAGAAGATCAGAGTCTTTTAACCACCGGCCTTGGATCACCATCTGCACCAGGTGGGTGATATTCAGAGCAGTCACCAGCCAGCCCTGGTTTGCAGCGACATCTAGCATTGCCTGAGTAGGGAAAATGCACCTGTTACAAATGCATCATAATGAACATGTCTCTGCTGGGAATCTGATGTTAGCCTTGACAGAAAAAAAAATCAGAAAACTCAAGCACTAGGTCTCTAAATATTCATCAAAATTGAAATTTGGTAACAAACTACAGTTGGATGAGGGAACAAATTAAATCTCCCACAGCTACTTAATGAGTCTCATTTCATACATAGAGCTAAAAACTATTTTCTTAAGGCAGCTAGATAGCTGGATACTATTAGTACAAATAATAAAATTAATTAAAAAATTCAGTGTACTTTGAGGGCAAATGCTTACATAAGACATTGAATCTAGAGCATTAGCAGTTGCATTTAAAAGTAAATCTCATACAATCTTTCAAATAAAAAAAAATACACAGGTTTCTTGCCCAAAATGGACTTTCCCCAAATATCAGCCTAATGCTGGAGCCCTGGTTCTCAAAAACAATGCTTCCCACATTAGCAAAGGGGGCAAATGCCAACAGCACATGTGTAATGATGGGAAGCTATTCATATTGGCCTATACATTTAATCTAGTGTTTTATGGACAAACAAAAGGCTGCATTTGCTTAAGGCAAAACTAAACAGTGGAATCTTATTTAAACAAAGGAGAAGTTTACACAGGCAAAGCTCCTTCAATTAAATTAGATTCTGGAGAATGCTGACTTAAAGACACGTAAGTTAATATCATGAACTTAGGCTGCTATTTTATAGTTTTAGAACTGTACTCTTTGGTTTGGGATGCACCTAGCAAATAATTACACTGACACTTTTAAGGTACATATCTCACAGACAGTAAAATTTTAATCGAATGTACAAATGGTAGACTCTCCAAACTTTGAAAAGCTATGTCAGTAAAATTAATTTGTCTATAAAATTAATACTACTAGTTAAGATTACTGAGGAGGATAATTCTAAGATTTTTAATGTATAAAAAGTAAAGTAATGGCTACAAGGTGTCAGTGGTTCATACTTGTAATGCTAGTTACCACAGGAGGCTGAGATCTGAGGACTGCAGTTGGAAGCCAGCTTAGTTCAGAAAATCTCCAATTAGCCAGTGAAATGCCAGGAGTAGAAATATGGCTCCAGAGGTAGAGTGCTACCACTGAGCAGAAAAGGGAGGACAGTACCCAGGCCTTGAGTTCAAACTCCAGGAACAGCATGCATACCCAAAATGCACAGATCTCGGATCTTTTTATATATAGTACAGAGAAATGGATTGAAGCTTCTGGATTTTAGAATTAGTGAGACAGAATAGTTAAAATGGTCTTCAGTATCCAATAAGCTCTTCTTACACATGTTGAAATAATAGATAAATCGTATCTATGCATATATATGAATGTATATATATATATATGAATGTATGCATAAATGTACATGTTTATAAATTTGGGGAAATACACTTATATTTTTCCTTGAAAAGCAGGATAATACATGTTTTCTTTGAAGTATACAAGACAAGTGGATTATAATAAATTAATGAATGTTACTCAGAGAAAAGAAAGTAGTTACAGGTTACAACTCTTGAGACTGTTAAGAGAAAAGAAAGATGAAAAACAAATGATAAAATAAGAGAAGAGAAGAAAAAAATGAATAATTATACTTAATGCAGGCTCATGATGATGTTAGAAGTTGTAATGTGGAGTAACCACGGCAAGTTAACTTTTGATTTTACATTACAACTTGTGTGGAAATAAATTCCAGACCAAAGGCTAACATAGTAAAGAGTGGGATGGATGGACCATATGTTTTGAACTTTGAAGTTTCCATCGAGAACTTAAAAGATTTCATAAAATTTATGAGAGTTCTCCACAATTTTCATTGTATGATCCAGATGTGAAAATGTAAAAGGTTCATTCAAAGTAAGTGCTTACATGAAGTGAATGAACAGCTATCACATGAATTGAGCTCTATTATTTATTTTGTTTTGATGTACAGAAAAGGCAGGTAGAACGATCAAGAATCTGGAACGGTAAAATGTTTTGCAACTGTCTAAATGTGGCAAACCAAATGCTGCTTATGTGCTTCCTGTTTGACCTCTCCTGGTGCTGCTTTTCATTGGGCCCCATTGCCTCGTGCAGAACCTTCCTATTTCTTACCTGGAATATTATAAATAACTCTTTATTTTTCTTTGGTGAGTACTTTATATTCTTACCACAATGATTTTTTTTAAAGAGGCAAACTGATGTTGCTCCTTGGTTTAAATTTTTTCAGGGGCACTACACTGTGTAAGGAACAAAACAAATAGTCACCATCCTGTGATCTATCTGGTCCTTGTGTCACCTCCCCCTGAACATGTTTAGTGAAACAATATGAAAAAAATGACATTTTTCTCCAAATACTCTGGCTCTTAAGCAGAACACCATTCCTTGTCCATCTGGGAAATTCTTACTCATCCTTCAAGTCTAGTTCAGATGTTGGTAATACAGTGAACCCTCTGTGATTCTGCCAGATGGATGTAAGTCCTACTTCTCCCAGGCCTCTGCTGCTTTCAAGGTACCCCCTCCCCATCATTATCCTAATTTGGATTCTTTGTTTATATATCTATCATTTCCAGGGATGGGGAAACTTTCTTCTATCAAGGCTATTGGATATTTATAACATCATTTATGGGCCCTACAAAATTATCAGTTTAGGGCAGCTAACGGGAAACATATGACACACGTTTGCTCTATCCTGTATGCAATGAATGCACGGGCCCTCTATAGCCTGTAGGCTAGACTTTCCCACCCTTGCTCAGCTCCTTGACAGAGAAAGAACCTGAAATTATTCTTTGAACCTCTAGTCCCAACAAAATATGCTATTTTTTGCCTGAGTAAAATATGATTATATATATGTATATATATATATATATATATATTTTTTTTTTTTTTTCCTTTGCCAGTCCTGGGCCTTGAACTCTGGGCCTGAGCACTGTCCCTGGTTTCTTTTTGCTCAAGGGTAGCACTCTGCCACTTGAGCCACAGCGCCACTTGTGGCCATTTTCTATATATGTGGTGTGCTGGGGAATCAAACCCAGGGCTTCATGTATACGAGGCAAGCACTCTTGCCACTAGGCTATATTCCCAGCCCCTGATTATAACAATATTGTAAGTCATTATATAGCTACCAAGACAGAACAGAATAGAAAACACCACTTTTTGATGTCAAAGAAGCACAGATTTCCATCTTAGTTTTGCGCCATTCATAATGTGTATAAAATTGGGAAGACTGCTTAAGCCTGATGAACTTAGGTTTCTCATTTGTCGAAGGGGTACTCTTTCTTTTTAAGGATTGAAGGTAAAATGAGATAGTGTACTATGTGGGCTATCTAGTATACTACACATTTCTACATAGTAGAAACTAATGTACAACTCTCATTTCAAAGTTCTAAGCTAAGTTGAGCAGATGTATGGGGCTGGTTCATCAGGTGAGGTGTCTAGTTACAACAAAGCCAAGGATGAAGACAGATCCTGGAGCTCAGGACAAATGGGAGGATGTGGATCTGGTTTTCTGAATGGGCAAACCAAATTCAGAGGTCCATAATCAATGGTGGCTGAGGATGGGAGACAGTGAGGTAAGTGTGCTTGAGGATTACAGGAGTGTGCTTTGGCACATCTGTGTGTGACTGGAGCCCAGGGAGGTTTCTTCTCTCCATCTTCTTCCCTGGAAGCACACTATTTTCTTCCTGGAAGATGACTAATACATACACCTTTCCTGAGTCTAGATTTGGAAACAGCTGGAGAAGATGACTAAGTTTCCCAGGTTCCCTGAAGTTCTTCACAGAGATACAATAATCAACAGCAGAAGGTTGCTTTAGTACACCAAGGAACTTTATTAGAACTGAACTTTATTAGAAGTTCAGCATCATTCTTCTTTACCTCTTATCCACTTTCTACTTGGCCACATTACATCCCAGACACATCTAAGGGCCTAGGCACTGTCCCTGAGCTCTTTTGCAAAGTGATAGTGCTAGTGCTCTATCACTTTGAACCACAGATCTGCTTCCAGTTTTCTGGTGATTAATTGGAGACAAGAGTTTTACAGACTTCCCTGTCTGGGCTGGCTTTGAACCACGATCTTCAGACCTCAGCTTCCTGAGTAGCTAGGATTACAGGTGTGAGACACCAGTGCCCAGCTTAAATTTCTTTTGATGTTTAAAAATTTGTTATAAGGTAGGCTTATTGTATTTCAAATTCCTCTAGGTAACATAATATCTAATAAAATCTAAATGTTATAAAATTGTAGTTTTGTTACACTGTTGAGAATAATGACAAGAAAAAAAGGGTCAAACAAATTTAATACAAATGCAATTTGTTCATCTATAGTTGGTTGAATTGGATATGGAACTAGTGAGAATGGACAGCTCACTGGTAAAATTTTGGTGGTTAACTCGAGATAAGAATCTCATGGAGGGCTGGGGATATGGCCTAGTGGCAAGAGTGCTTGTCTCGTATACATGAGGCCCTGGGTTCAATTCCCCAGCACCACATATATAGAAAATGGCCAGAAGCGGCACTGTGGCTCAAGTGGCAGAGTGCTAGCCTTGAGTGGGAAGAAGCCAGGGACAGTGCTCAGGCCCTGAGTCCAAGCCCCAGGACTGGCCAAAAAAAAAAAAAAAAAAAGAATCTCATGGACTTTCCTGCCCCAGGCTGGTTTGAACTGCAATCCACAGATCTCAGCCTCCTGAGTAGCTAGGATTACAAGCATGAACCACTGGTACATGGTTTTGATTAGATATCCTTTAAAGCTTCTGTATACTGTGTAGCTTAAATTTTTTAGCAATAAAATACCAGTACCATCTAACATACATATATGTACATATACACTACATACACACAATGCACATATACAAAATATGTTTTTATAGTTTGCTTTCTATCAATGATAATCCTTGAAGTCAAGGGTAGCACCCAAGAGACATAAAATGAGCTATACAGAGATAAGATCGTACTTGGGAGTGAGGATTTGTGTTAATGACAGTGAAGTCTATGGGCAATGCTTTAGAAAAGAGATCTCTACTAGTCATCAAAGACTTCACTCACAAAGAGTCAATGAAGAGAGAGAAGCCTTGAAGAGAAGAGAAATGGATAGTCCTTGTATTGATGATTTCAATAATCTCTGCATTTTGGAAGCTGTGAGAAAGAACTATGAAGGGTACAAAAATGTTCCTAGGCAGAATAATGTGACTGAAAAAAATACAGTAGTTCTTGAGTTTCAATAACATTTTATAGTAAAACAATCAGTTGCTTTCTGCAATTATTCCAGCAATGAAGAGTAATTTGAGTGTGAAAGAAGAGAATTCAAACTGATAATAAATAACTCAAGGAAAGAAAAGAGATTTTAGATTCTATGATACTACTGATGAAGTGCCCAACTGTGGAGCCAATGCTAGTTAGGTGTTAAGTGAATCATAAAGGGACTAAGCTTGGCTCAACTTGGACCTGAAAGGGGAGAAAAGAGTCAAGAGGATCAAGAGGACAGATAAAGATGCTATGGCCAGTGAGAACATATGAATGGTCATGGAAATGGTGGAAATGGTTTGGATACAACAGCTAGAGGCAGAATCTGGAATGAACGTGGTTATGAGGTTTATATCTGTTGAAATCACTATGATAGTGCTGAAGACTACCAGGAAGGTAGGGATAGGGACACAGGGTTTGGCAGGTTTTTGAAAAGGAACCTTAAAATGAAAGTAAAAGGATATGGATAGAGGAAGGAGGAATTGTCAAAGGATTTAGTTGGAGAGACCTGAGGAGGCTGACTTTGGGGGAAGTAAGAATTAGTGAAATAGTTTCAGAAGGAATGGTGAACAAATATGGTATGTCTGCCACTTCTGGTTGAGGGAGCAAGTAAGGAGAGAAAGGATAGGTAAAGGAAAAAAGAGACGAAAATCATGCCTCACAGCACAGACCTCATATATGGTGAAGAGTTAGAACTTTGAAAATGAACAATCTCTGGAAGCAAATTCATTTTAAGTGTGAGGCTCCTGAAGTCATATGCTTCAGTACTTGAATATTCTTCGTGTCCTTAACATTAATTTTGAATCTATTTCAAGAATTCCTCTAAGCTTATCAGGCTTGGTCTTAACATTTAAATTCAACCATAGCTTCAGAGTCAAGTAAAGGATAGATTTAGCCAAATCTACTAATATTTTTCTTCTTATCCTCTATGATTGCAGATTATACTTTAAACAGGTAGCACTTTAAGCTTGACAATCTCTCCATCTCCGTGTATATTTTCTATCAAATAATATTAATATCATGCAATTATTGTGAAAAGAACTAAACAGTGAGTCATATAGTTAATTCAAGACTGTGCAAAGTTCTCCGATACATATATGGAATGATAAAGTTACTTGTATAGTAGTACACAGATTATAAAACACTTTCATAGGTAGCTTTCATTTAAACCTTGACACCAACATGTCAGTATTATCCACTTTTTACAGATAGGAAAATTTCCCTACCTCTGCAATCATACTGGTAGAAAAGTTGTTGGAGTAAAGGATTAATCTTGGACTTCCAATTTAAGCTATGTGATGACTGTATTATACTGTCTTTGCTGACTTGCACACACCCCATCTTGTTACAAATAGGATTTCTGTGGTGGCATCATTAAATGAATACAAAGAATCATGTAAATAGTTGGATAATAAATCTAGTTTGAAGGACATTATTAAAGTATTTCCCTTAAAATCTAAACTTCAAGCTTAAGAACTCTGTCAATTTAATCCTCAGTGATGTCAGCACTCTGTGGCTCTAAATTGCATTCATAGACCTAGACAGATGATCATGTAGCCTCTTTCTCCCTTCTAAACATTACATAAGCCCTTTACTTCTCCTCTTCTTTCCCGATCCTATGTTCTCTTCAAGGAACTTTTTCTCTACCAACCCTATCACTTGCCAATCATCTAACATGTCTCCTAATTGACAAGGATTAAACAAGGACATGCAAGTAAGATCAGGACGAAGGTTGAAACAGCAGGTGAGTTTGTTGGCATTTCTGTTTTTGGACTTAAAGAAAATATATTGCTATTAGAGTTTGAAGGAAATACTTATTTAGTCTATAATGAAGGATTTCATTATAGTATATCAAGACTGAGTTGTGAAAGGAATGCCACAAAAATATGAAATACTAGAGAAGAATGATCAAAAACAAAGAAAAAAAGTCAGAAGCAAAAGGATCCAGAGACCTGAAGACTAAAGTTAACTAGTGTAGTATCCAGAATGAGATTCTTCAACAAAAACAGAAAAGCACTTACAAATAGAACAACACTAACAAATATGGACTTTGTTTGGTAATATATCAGTCCCAGTTTATTAATGATAATGATTATGTCTTATTAATAAATTATAGAAGATGTAAATATTAGAGGGAAAGCACATTCACCATATATGGCAATAATGTACACCCTCTGAAACCTTCCTGGAAATTTAAACTTTTCTGAAATTAAAAGTTTATTTAAAAAAACTATGGACTTTCAATCTAAGCAGCCTGTTAATATATTACTTGTCAGACATGTGTTAGAAAATGCACTATTTGGTTCAAGAACTCCCAGAAGTTTTGCTGTGATGGGAAGCTCTGAAAAAATGCGTTCTTGACAAGCCACTCTCCTTCAGAGGTTCAGGTCAGTTGCAAGTAATGATACAATATTTTATCAATAATTAAAACGCTGTAAGTACATTTCTAAGAATCTTTTTTCAATAGCAACAGTTGTTCACAGCAACTTTCTCCTGAACTTTTACCCCCAGAAGGTTAGCATTCAGGAAGCTCAGCTGCTGTCTAACAAACTTAATTAATCAAAAAGTCATTTCCGAGCTGTAACTATGAGTAAAAGCGCTTCAAGTGCGTTAGCAAGCCTACAAGTTAATCAAAATGCTAATGCAGTACAAATTAAAGTTGTGATTAACATTTCACAGTAGCTGCTTAAGTGAATTGATCACACAAATGGGTTAAGCATTACTCATTTCCTATAGACCCAACCGGGAAAAGGGTTGTTATGTGAGCATGAGGAGAGGAGCCGGGGGTAGAAGGATCCTTCATAATAGCATCATATCATCAATAAACCATCACCAAATTGTCATACAAAAGCTTACAGGTAAAGTCACCCAAGAGGAAACTTCCTTCTAAATTATATTATAGTCCTTGAAAGGAGATTGCTTGTAAATCCACTAGAGTAAGTAAAGGTGTTTAATATCGAAAAACCCACACATTTGTGTTAGTTTTGGACATGCTAAATTTTGATTCAGCTCTGTCATTTCAGTTGTGAGGTATGATACTTTGTTAGGTAGAGTTAAATTGTAACTGACCATGCAGGACTATAATAATGCAGCATATCATGAATCTTTGCAGTGCAAAGAACACATCATTTAGGATCATGTTCACTTAGAATTATTTGTTTTGAAAGTACTCATCTATCAATGAAATGCCACCAGGCTGCTATGACAAGATAGGAGCTCCTGTCTGTCTGGCCAGGAAACAACCTATATCAGAAAGATTTCACCCATTCTCTATGAATGAATTTAATAAGGTCCATGAGTGTTTGCAACAAATGGATTGTAATTTGTTGTGAGTCAACTCAGATTTGGCAAGCAAAAAATCTTTAAACAGTTGTGGAAACACACACTGACATATATGCAATAAATCCACCTTTTTAATAATTTCCTGTGAAGGAACTAGAGTGGGAAAGGTGAAATAATTATTGTTATTTATTTATTGGTGGTGGTCTTAGTGCCTGAACTCAGGGGCTGGACACTGTACCTGACAGCTTTTGTGTGCAAGGCTGGTGCTCTACTACTTGAGCCACAGCTCCATTTCTAGCCTTTTGATAGTTAATTGGAGACAAGTCTCACAGGCCCTGCAGGTAGGATTGCCTGAAGCGCTAGAATGGTAGTCATGATGGGTAAGATCCTCAGAAGGGGGCAACCTAAGACAAGCACACTCTCGAGTAGGGTGGCCACCTGCTGATAAAACAAAAAGGGGGAGATGTGGGACATGCCCGGGGCATGTTACATCAGAAAGAGGCAATTAGCTGGCCCCGCCTGTTTCCCAGCTTAGGAATCACATGTGGCTATTACAAGGCACCAGGAAAGGCGGTTTTAGCTGGCCCCGTCTCCCAGCCTTGGGACCATGTGTGGCCAAGATGGCAGTTGGTGGTAAACCCAGAGGCGGTCCTGTGGGCTGTGACGTAGAATTAGGCTGCCTCTTAGGATTGGTTCCTCGGCCCTCCACCCTTGACAGACAGCTCAGGTCTCCCTTCACAGTCCCTAGCTAGGTGTGTGTATACCCCTCTCCTTCCTGCCGCTCTCTGACCTATTTAAGAGCAGAGCTTGTTTCAAATAAAGCGAGACGTGCTCAAAAACAAACAAACAAAAAACACAAAGTTTCCTGCCCAGGCTGACTTTGAACGGTGATCTACAGATCATCCACAGATGTGACCCCCCCCCCCCCCCCGGGCCCCCGAGTAGCTATAATTACAGGCATGATCTATTGGTGCTTGGGGAACAGTCAGCAATCTTACAGCTATAGATACGCATATTCTACATCATATGGACACTTGTGGTATTAACAACCCTTCAGATATACCCATGAAACAGACATATCATTTTCCCTTTTAAACAAAAAGATTTGAAGAATGCTTGTGAATCCTATTGTGCTATATCTATTACTTAAAGAAAATATTTTCGTTTGTTCTAATTATAAGCATTTACAATTTGAAAGTATTCTAATAAAATTGATAGAGAAGAGCTATGTCATATTTGTTATATCAAAATGGTTTTTACAAGTACAGGACTAAGGATTTGACCTACTACTTCTCAGCAATACCTTGACGATTTTCATTGCAAACTGTATTTGATTGTACAACTCTTTAACTCATCCCTCCTAATGATGCCTTTGTCAATACACTGTCATCTTAGTGGGGTTGTGCTTAGTGCACATGTATGTAAACACTCTTCACAGGTCATGTTGGCATTGCCCCATGACGATTCTGTCTATTTCTATGTGCAGTCTGCGGCAAATGTGAGTTACTGGTCAACGAAATATGTACCTGCTTCTAGTCATGGTAGCTTTTGGGATTCTTTTTTGCTCTCTTTATTATTATTATTTTTCCTTTTGTAGTGCTGGGGATTGAACCATGCTCTTTAACTCTATTTTTGTCTAATCTCAGACTCTAATATGTGTATATGTATATGTACACACATTTTAAGCTTATTAATTAGCGCACTTTTAAAATAGATTGAAGTTTGAAAACATATGCCTATCTGCAGTACTAAGAGCCAGGAACAGACAGAGGGATTGTGGTTCAAGACCAGCATAGGCAAAAATGTTAGTCAGATCCTATTTCAAAACATGAGATAGGGTGTAGAGTAACATATCTGTAATCCTACATGGGAGGAGGAGGTAGAATGAGTGCAGGGTGAGGCTGGCTCTGGGCAAAAAGTGAAAGCTCATGCTGAAAAATAACCGAAAAGCAAAAAGGGCTAGGGAGTGCAGTAAGCATAGCTCAATTGGTAGAAGTTGTGCTCAGCAAGCATGAGAATCTTGAGCTCTAATACTAGTATAACAACAACAACAACAACATTAACAAAAGAATAAGAAATTAGAGATGAAATGGATTTTTCTTTTCAGCATGTGTGTGAACTCAGCAGGGCCTTGGCTATGTCCCTGATCCTCTCTGTGCTCAATGCTAGCACTCTACCACTTGAGCCACAGCACGACTTCCTGCCTTTTCTGTTTATGTGGTATGAAAGAATCAAACCTAGGGCTTCATGCATACTAGGCAAGCACTCTACCACTAAGCTACATTCCCAGCTCCACATTTCATTTTTTATATAGTTTTTGGCTATTGTCTTTATGACAAATGAGAAAGCCTGTTAGAACACTGACATAATTGGGACACGTAGCTTATATAATCTCACATGTGAAAAAGAAAGGCCTTTATATTAAAGGTAAATGCAAGAATCAATGAAAAGAATGAAAACTTAACATAGCTCCTTAGGGTGTTCCTTTTAAACATTGAATCACCTAGATTATTTTTAATATTTTTAAAGCAGCCATCAAGTTTATCTTGGCCTAGTTCATTAGGGTAATAGACACATGAATTCCATCCATATTAACATATACATTGTTATGCAGAAGACAGACCTTTACATCCATCTTCAATAGTCAAGTAGAGATGTCCACTATCTTTTATTTTTATTTTATTTTTTGCATGTCCTGGGGCTTGGACTCAGGGCCTGAGCACTGTCCCTGGCTTCTTTTTGCTCAAGGCTAGCACTCTACCTCTTGAGCCACAGTGCCACTTCTGGCCTATTCTGTTTATGTGGTGCTGAGGAACTGAACCCAGGGCTTTATGCATGCTAGGCAAACATCCTACCACTGAGCCACATTTCCAGTGCCCCACTATATTGGCAGATAAATAAAGACTACACAGGAAAGACCCATTAGTGGTGATTAGCTATTAAATCAACTTAACAACTTAACCTGAGAAGGCACTACTTAAAAAGGAAGAGGAATATCAAATGTCTGTGTATATGTGTTTACTATTGAAATCTATGCAGCAGTTACTCTGTCATGCATAAAGATTTTTATTACAAGAGTTCTCTTATAATTATGACAACACCCTTCTTCTCATATTGTATCAACAGTCTAAATCTTCCATTATTTTTAATTTCAGTTATAGGGGAGAATATGATGTAGCAAGTAGTTGATTCCTGGGTCTATGTAGCATAATGTAAATATAAGAACTGGAGATCACAGCAGTTGCTACAGAAAAGGCAAACAAGCACAACCCTGGATGCTGTAGAGAGATGTAATTAAAGCAGTTACAAATATTCAATCATATTAACAAGTCCCTCTTAGAAACTGGTTAAAGTAATTACAGACAGACTGTTGAAAAGGGAACCAGAATAATTAAATGGAGGTGATTTAGTATACATTTAAAAGAATCAATTAAAAATATTCACAGTCTAGTGGGAATTCTTGGTATAAAACAAAAACAACATAGAAATGTCTATGATTTTAGAATAATCTTGTAGCAGATCTTGAGAATATTTAAAAAATTTAGGATGAAATGAAATATACTTTCATGATATTTCCAGCCTATATTGAAGACAGCTTTTGATTTATGATTTTGGTAACGTTGACTTATTAGAAGATCCATCTGTGAAATGTAAGAGATTAAGAATTACACTAACACAGCAAATGAGTCAGTACAAGGCAAAGCAATCATAACAGAAAGTGGTATAAAGAAAGCCCTCTGAGTGCTTCCCAACACCACCACCACTACTAGTACTACTACTACTACTTTTAATATCTATATATTTGATGGGCAGTAGGGGATTCAGGGATGCAGTGCAGTCCTCCAAATATTCTGGTAAAACTTGGTACCTTATGCATAGTAAATTCAATTTAAATTAGAAAGGATACATTTCTACATGTGTTTATCATAGGGATGATGAAAACAGAAAACCAAAATAGCAGGAATTGTTTTAGATAAATATCAACAATGGATGCTGGAAATAAAATAGAAAAATATGATGAGAAAAGGATATTCATATAATCTAAAAGTATCTCTACTAAACAGATAATTAAAAATTAGTACTATTTAAAAGTACCAAGACAGACAAGGATTTTAAGGAGACATGACAATTAATTACAATGAAGGATCCTGGAACAAAAAAGAGCATTAGTGGAATAAAATTCACACAGATAATTATCTCAGGAAGAATATGAATTGAAAACAAGTCTTAAAAATTCACTGAATATTGAAAAAAAACCCTCATATTTATGAGAGTAAATGCACAATCACTACCAATGTATAGTAGCATACACCTGTAATCTCAGCACTAGGGAGGCAGAGACAGGAGGATCACAAGTTTAAGGCTAGCCTGAGGGACACAATCCCAATAAACCAAAGGTTGGGGATGAAGCTAGAGGCAGAGCACCATATATATATACACACACACATATATACGTATATATATATATACATATATATACATATATATACATACATACATACATATACATACATATATATATATATATATACACACACGTATATATGTTCTGGGTTTGACTGCCAGCGCCACAAAGAGGTAATTACTCAGGATGATGTAATTTTTAGTATGTTTCTTTTCTAAAATAAAAATGTACTATTATATAATTAAGGTATACTGTTTTATAATCAAGAAGAAAACTGAGACATATCAAAAATATTTAGTAAACCATAAATCATCCCAAGAAAATTCATATAAAATTATCCAATATAGGCACAAAAAATACTTGACTGAGTCTTTTCCCCAATAGGAAATTTAGAAACGGATTCCCTTGAAAATTGCTTTATTGTAGCATTACTGACAGAATGCAGAAAAACAAGATGTCAATGAGTACGCATTATATTGTTTTATGATATACATGTTAGAAAGCAAAACCAACATATGTGCAAGTATAAAAACTCCCTCTTGCATTTCCTATCTAATCTTTTCTGACCCCTGAGCTCATTGACAAGTCAGTGTTTGTGGAGGGAAAAGTTATAGGAAACACAAATGAGTATCAAGGGCCTCAGCTAAAACTTTAACCTTGGTTTATAAAGTGTGACTAATAAGGAATGCTAAATCATCGTTCTAGAGAAGTAAACCATATGTTAGTCATAAACATGTGTCAGATAACTTGTGCTTACTGTATTTAGAAATACTGCCATTTTAGAATGGCATTTTTATTTTTGACAATAAAAATGTTAAAGGCTCAATGTAAAATGTTCATGTATTTTAGAAAGCATAAAGAAGAAAAAATTTTAAAGTGCACTCCAAGTCCTGCTACTAAGAGACAGCTACTGTGAAATCATTCAACATCTTTTCTCAGGGATATCTTTACCTATGTTGCAATTGTCATACAATTATAATATTCTGTGGTGTTCTATTGCCTGGAAGTACTTAATGTTATTTTCAAGTCATTAATTTTACAAATGATGTCATCTTTGTACACATATCTTCACAGATTTTCCCCTACCTTTAAAAACACTGAAAATCTTTTGAAGTTTTCAAAAAGTATTTTTTATGACAAAAATGTCCCAAACAGGTACAAAGAGTCAAAGTCCTTTGGCGTACTTCCCTCACTAAAATCTCCCAGTAAACGGCAGCTCTTTCCTTGCAGCTACTCTGGGGTAAGAAAAAGTTCTGGATTCAATCATCCATTCAGCATATTATTTTCAGTCTCAAAATTTGTTTTTAGAATCCAGTCACTTCTCATCAGTCCCATGTTAAACTGGATTGGCTACCAATATTTGTTGTTTAGACCTAAAGTATTTAAGGCAGGAAGACCTCATTGATACAGGTTCAGTTCTACAATAAAAGCAACATTCAAGAAATATCATTTGTCAGTTTTTGTCTTGAATCAAAGAACAATATTCACAATTATCTGAAAAAGGACTTGAAAGTACTCCTACCTCTTGAAATTACACATGGCCAGGAGGCTGGAATTTCTCAGATATGTATGTCAACTGAAAGAGCATATGATCATATATATTTTGTGTTAATTGCAAAAGCAGGTAAATCAATCTAGCTTTTATGAAGATGTTTATTTAAGCAACTTAAAAAATGTAAACTATGCTATGATTTGTCACTTGGAAAATATTTTTTCATGAAAAATGATTTATGTTAGCATTAGTTACTTATAAGTGAAGTCGTAAGATACTTGACTTTCACAGTTTAATTACTACAGAAAATACTTTTTGGTACAATTGTCATCATTGTTAGTGAACCCACGTTCTAATGGCTTCCTTTTCATTCAAAGTAAACATTACAATCCTTACCAGGGTTCACAAACTCCCTGAACTTGACCCCACTTTCTCTACCATCTCTCTTCTCTCTCTAGCCTCATTTCCAGTCATTTCTTTCCATATTTGATTTTTCTTGAACACACCAAGTAACTTCCTACTTGAGAACAGGCAGTTGCTATCCTTAGTCTTTAGAACAACCTTCTTCAAAAAAATCTCCTCACTTAACTTTTTTCTTAAATAATATCCATCAGTTAGCTCTAAATGACATAAAAATCTTTCTCTGTATCTTCTTGTTTCACTGTGGTTTATTACACTTAAACATCACTTATGATTTCTTCTCTCTCTCTTTCTCACTCTCATACATGTGATCATGCACACACACATACACACATTCTTTTTTGGGGGAGATAAGTCTAATTCTGTAAACCAGGCTAGTCTTGAACTCACAATCCTCCCATTTCTGCCTCCTCAGAGTTGGGATTATAGGAATGTGCCAACATGTCCCACTGAAGTTGAATTTTGAGTTGTTAGTATTTCCCATCTTGAGTGAGTCTATAGCAGTAAAGGCTCTTGCCTGTTCAATGCTCAATTCAGAAAATAGTATTTTGCTTTCAATACATTTTAGTTGAATGGGTCACTGAAACTGGCATCTTAGTGTATTTGTATTTGCTTTCCTTTTGGAAATTCTTTATTTAGTAAATTTTCTCAACGCTGCTAAAATAATGTAAAAAATACAAGTATATTTTATCACTTAGGAAAAAAGGGTAGAAGTGGGAGAAAATATATGTGTCAAAGATGACTTTCATACCTGACATACTCTTAGAGCTTGGTCCAAGACAGTTTTGGTATCAGTGTCGTAATCTGGGCAGGGCAGCATGGCTCGGCTAAGATGTGCCTGTAGCAGGAGATGTGCTTTTGTATGAGGACTGTCAAATGAGTGAGGATTTACTTCAATGGGAAGACATTTTGCTAGTTCACTGTTCATATGGTCTTCATTGTGTCTTACTGGCAAATCTGTATATTCTTCTGCATCCTGAAAAACAACAATTAATGTACTTTTAAAATTTTACCTGCTGACTTAAAACATAGTATAGGAAAAACATAATCATTTGTCCTAGAATTCTGCTTTGTTCAATTTGATCATTAATTCATAAGCAAAAGCCAGAACTATCTAATATATCTGATAGTCATGACACTCTACTGTGTCTACACAGGTAACACAAACCACACAATTACTAGGCATGGCACATTACCATGACAGTGTGGTGGAAGTCATCAGGGAAGGCAGACAAGCTCCACAGTGCAATGAATGTTATGATATGCTAAGCATAGAGTCATGAAGGACATTTGATTGCAGAAAGCTGCTTATTTCAAGTGTCAGGAAGAGCTTTTTTGAAAGTGATGTTTAAGCTAAAATCTAGAATGAGGACAAGATATAAAGTAGAGTGAAGGCAAGAATATGATTGGCGAGGGAAGAAAATGGTGAAGAGCAGGATCATGAATATGCAATGTATTATATAATCTGTTAGATTATAGCCAACTACTCTGGAATAATGGGTGTATGTGGGTATTCTCTTTATCTTAAAAGGTTCAGTAGGTAGTTACTGACTGATATTATAGACACTATATTTCACTACTGAACTGTACAAGACCTAAACCTAAGTACACTTTTCCATTAAAAATAGACTGACCTACTTTATTAGTATTTGCGATGAGAGAAAAACATCTTATTTTTCCAAATGTATACTTGAGATTGAGCATGTGCCTGTTGACATCAACCACAATTAATGCTCACTGTTTAATAGTGTTAGAATAATAAGGACAATATTTATCTTCCCTCAACACAAGACAAAATATATAGATCAGTGACTTTTCCAGTACTGAACATAATTAGCATAGATTGAAAGTATTAGAGTTTCATTGTGATAACTATCAATACACATAGTATACTTTGAACAAAATTCCTCTCTCCATTCTAGTCTCATATGTCCCTTGATCCTTTCCCCTTTCCGACATTTTTCATTATGTTCAGTTTCAATTTATATGAATTATAGCAGGATTTTGATGGGCAATTTCACCAAAGCAATCTATAGATTCAATCTAAGTATTGGTTCACAATTTAGATTTTGTTTCCTGTTCATAAAATACAACTTTTACTGAAGAAAATACAACAACACTCTTAGTACTGCCAACAAACTGGCTTTCCAGGTCTTGAAAATGTTAGGAAATAGTGTAAGACTTACATTATATGAAAAGTGCAATTAAAATAAAAATATGGGTAGTAGGAACCTAATTATTAGTTAACAGTATTATTTAAATTCAGTAATATACTTTGCTTAGCAAAATCTTATTCAAATTAAATTATATAATCCCCTTCCTCCCACGAAAAGATCAATTATATTATATACATTTATGAAATTGTAGACATCTTTCTTAGATGAGTATAAAATAGAATTCAAAGACATATATTTTAAATACAGCATATTTCTACATGCAACCAACTGCTTTATTTGGTGCTTACAAAACAGTGATCTGCTCCAATGCTAGAGGGAAAAATAGGTGGTGATGAAACCAGAGAAGCAGCATATCACAAACAGTAAGTCCATGGCACACAATTATGTTTACTGTATTTGTAGGGCTTGTCAGGTAACTTTGATCATGGATGTCTTGTGTTTTATTTCCTAACTTTTGAAGTTCAATGCAATGTAAGATGAGGCAACACTGTCCTCTAAATCTAAACCATGCCAGTTTTGCCAGATTTATTGGTTATTGCTTTAATCTCCTTATTCATTAGGCTTGTGAATTTGTTCACTGCCAGTAGCATCAGGATCATAACAGCTGAGTATATTTTAGCTTAGAAAATTTTCTTCAGTAGAGTCATCTACATTTAATAAGGGGCTATCAGACTTTTATTTTGGTTGTGGGGCTTGAACTCAGGGCCTGAGAGCTGTCCCTGAGCCTCTTTGTGCACAAGGCTAGCGCTCTACCAGTTGAGCTACAGCACCACTTTCCATCAGACTTTTTTTTTTTTTTTTTTGGCCAGTCCTGGGGCTTGGACTCAGGGCCTGAGCACTGTCCCTGGCTTCTTCTTGCTCAAGGCTAGCACTCTGCCACTTGAGCCACAGCGCCACTTCTGGCCATTTTCTGTATATGTGGTGCTGGGGAATCGAACCCAGGGCCTCATGTATACGAGGCAGGCACTCTTGCCACTAGGCCATATCCCCAGCCCTCCATCAGACTTTTAAAGAAGGGAATCCAAAGACAATAATCTTTAGAAAACAAATTATATAAAACAAATTTCTCAACTAAGCGTTCTTCGATTTCTTTGATCTCTCTCTCTATGCATATATATATAATTTCGATTAAATATATTAAAATATCTTTTAATCAAAATTAAAAGTATTTCAACAATCACAGTGGGCGGGTCCTAATGTGCTAGATTTTTTTTTTTTTACCAAATGCATATTAAGAATATGTTGTTGGCAATATGTAAATGCTGAAGAAAACCAGCAAGAGAGCAAGACCTTAATCAAATTGACCACACATAAAATAAAACGGTATACAAGTATAGGGAAGAAATACATAACCTATTGGTCAGGGAGTATCCTTGTGTAGACTGTGACTGCACTGAGAGCTGTAAAACTTATTTTCATAAAGAAAGATAAGGATGATGATAATTTAAGGTGAAGATCTTAATTGAAAGAGTAATTTTTCTCATAAGAAAATACTTTTTAATATTTATTGTTAAACTAATGTACAGAGGGGTTACAGTTACATATGCCAAGCAGTAAGTACATTTCCTATCAAACTTTTTACTTCCTCCTTTGTTTTTCTCCCACTTTCCTTCCCTCCTCCCCCAGTTCCCTCCCGGCCCTCTTCCAAGATGTACAGTTGGTTTATAGCATATTGCCTTGTAAGTACTGCTGTTGCATTGGTTAGCCTTTTACCCTTTGTCTCTCCATTTTATGTTCCCCACTTCTAGTTCCAAAGTCAGTTACAGTGACAACAGGGGTAAAAACATGGGGAAGAAAGACAAAAGAAAAAGGCATAATTTCATAGGGTATATTAGAAATAACAACCTAAAAGATAAACCACTTATTTACAAATCTTGTAGTTAATTTTGCTTAGCATCATCTTATGTGATCATATGTACATTGTTATTGAGCTATGTGCTCTGCTAGGACTACCCTAGACAAGTACTAATTGTTTCCAATGAGTGAAACCATAGAGTTTATGTTTCTTTGGGTCTGGTTCAATTCACTTAATATTCTTTTTTTTCAAGTATTTCCATTTCCTCATGAATGGGGGTAAGTCATTCCTTCTAATAGATGCATAGAATTCCATTGTGTATATGTATCACATTTTCTTGATCCATTCATCTACTGAGGGACATCTGGGTTGTTTTCATATTTTAGCAATGGTAAATTTTGCTGTGATAAACATAGTGGTGCTGGTAGTTTTAGTGTGATCTTGCTTATAATCCTTTGGTAAACATATTCTATGAAGCCAGTATAACCCTTATCCCAAAACCAGACAGAGACTCATCAAAGAAAGAGAACTATGGACCCATTTCTTTGATGAACATCGATGCAAAACTTCTCATCAAAATTCTGGCCAATCGACTTCAACAAATCATCAAAAAATTATACACTATGATCAAACCAGATTCATTCCTGGGATCCAAAGCTGGTTTAATATATGCAAGTCAATTGACATAATTCACCACATTAATAGAAGCAAGGAGAAGAATCACATCATTATTTCTTTAGACATGGAAAAAGCATTTGACAAAATCCAGCACCCATTTATGATGAAAGCTTTGGAGAAACTAGGAATCCAGGGAACATTCCTGAATATAGTAAAAGCTGTATATGACAAACCAACAGCTACTTAATGGTGAAAAGTTAAAGCCATTTTCTTTAAAATCAGGAGCAAGACAAGGATGTCCACTTTCCCCACTCCTCTTCAATACAGTACTAGAATTCCCAGCCAGAACAATAAGGCAAGAGACAAACATAAAGGGGATCCAAATAGGGAAAGATGAAGTAAAACTGTCTCTCTTTGCAGATGACATGATCCTGTGTTTAAAGAACTCCAAAGACTCTACTCCCAAGTTACTTGAGTTGATCCAAAACTTCACCAAAGTAGCAGGATAAAAAAAAAATCCTTAGAAATCAATGGCTTTTCTGTATGCAAACAATGTGAACAGTGAGGCTGAAATCAGGAAAGCAACTCCTTTTGCAATAGCCTCAATAAAGAAATTAAAATACTTAGGAATAACCTTCGTCAAAGACACGAAAGACCTCTATGATGAGAACTTAAAAATACCTAAAAAGGAAATTAAAGCAGAACTAAGGAAGTGGAAAAACATTCCATGGTCCTGGATTGGGAGGATTAACATCCTGAAAATGGCAATACAGCCAAAGGCTATCTACAAATTCAATGCAATACCCATTAATATCCCAATAGAGGAAGCAATCCAAAAATTCATATGGAACAACAAAAGACTCCAAACAGCAAAAACAATCCTAAGCAGGGAGAACAGTGCTGGAGGAGTATCAATACCAAACTTCAAACTCTATTACAAAGCTATAGCTATAAAAACAGCTTGGTACTGACACAAGAACAGGCCTGAGGACCAATGGAATAGAAGTGAAGATTCAGAAATGAACCCACAGACCTATGGCCAGAAAACACTCTTAAGAGTTCAAGACCCAGGACTGGAAAAAAAAAAGATTACTATTATATTACATTTCAAATATAAGTTATATCTGCATATATGCCTTGAATTTTACTATTACACTGATTGTACTATTAAATTTACTTATCACTAAATGATTAAATTTACTTTGGTAAGGTCTTTTCCATTATTAAATTTGACAGAGGCAACATTGCTAATCTTCAAAGGAGTTGATATGTGGTTATAGATGTGTATAAAATGTCAAATTAATATTAGTTCCTGTTAAATCATTATTCAGCAGGTTTCTTCAGAAACAATTATTTTGTTTCAGCATCCTACCTTTTCTGCTTACAGTGTTTAAATGAAAGGGAATCTCAAGAATGTAGTATCAAGGAATTCCTCCCCTAAATGGCATCACAGTTCATGAGGATGGTGTGTGGTAGGGTGGGAGGTGCTGGGGGAAATGAGGGACCTGAGAAATGATATAACAGGTAGATTTGCAGCACTGCCATTTACAAACGATGTGACCTTCTGAGAGAAACTGAACCTCCAAGCCCAAAATTTATTGTCTTAAATTGGGTGTAGTATGAAGATTCAATGAAACAATGGTTATAAAGCATTTTTAAACATGGAAAGACTTGTTATAAAGTCTGTAATAGTGATAATCCACTTCTGACATCATATAGGATATTAACTGAGTTTTAAGTTGTAAATATTTGAGTTTTTATACTTTTCACTTGTAAATCTTTGCCTATAGAAGTGAGTACACTTTATCATCTGAACTTTAATTGACTTAAATATAATGATTCTTAAAATGATGTTCAAAGGAAGAAAGCCTAATGCTTTACTAATAGTTATATATTTGTTTTGTTCAAGTAATCATATCACTTTGTAAATATTGCTTGTTTGAGAGTCAATGTGTTCATAATATGGGAGATAGTCAAATCAAATTTTATCTTCTTGAACTATAGATGTGATGTTGTGGGCTTTAGCTCCAATATCCAATTAAGTTTCTTTAAAATCCATAATAACTACATGTTCAAAAATTACTCTGGTGCTGAGAAGGAAATATGCTCTTTTCAGTGGAACTAATTCAAAAGGCTATGGAAAGAGAAATATCAAGTCATTCATTTTAAAAACCTAGCACAACTTTTTTTGAAGGAAAAATTACATTACTTTAAAACCTAACGAGGGTTTCTAGTTAAAACTCAAGTGCCACAAACCACCAGGATGAATATTACCATAAATGTTACCATAAAATATCACCATTTTAGATCAATGAATACAAATATTATGTCTTTTTTTTTTTTTTTGCTGTTGTGATTGGTGGTTTGATTACAGAGTTCAGAAGCAGAGCTATAATGAACACTGACTGGAGGCAGACAACTGCTACTCAGGGGCTGGGAATACGGCCTAGTGGCAATAGTGCTTGCCTGGTATACATGAAGCCCTGGGTTTGATTCCCCAGCACCACATATATAGAAAATGGCCAGAAGTGGCGCTGTGGCTCAAGTGGCAAAGGGCTAGCCTTGAGCAAAAAGAAACCAGGGACAGTGCTCAGGCCCTGGACTGGCAACAACAACAACAACAACAACAAAAAAAAAAACCTGAAACCAGACAACTGCTACTCAATACTCAATTACTCTGCCAGACTCTCCTCTGAAACCCATGATCATTTATTCCTGGAATTTCATCTCACAATTTTTCTAAGTTCTTTAGAATGTGACATGCTTGTTTTACCACTTTGCTGAGTTCTTATACTTCTCAAGAATTTTATTTTGGCTGTTTTAAAATATACAGTAACTATATTAAAAAACAAAATTTGGTTTAGATCACTAAAAAAGCAGTAATCTCAAGATAAGCAAAGAAAACAAAATAACCAAAATTCTTGCTTAAAAACAAAGTGGCAAGCAAGATTCTTTCTAGCCACTTTTTCCACAGTAGGACACTCTATTTCCAAATTACTCCTGTAATTTTAAACAACTTGTCTAGTTAATTTCCTGTGTGTGATCACTGACTCTAAGTGAGGTTCATTTTCTTATCTACATCATGTAGGTAATTAAAGGAAATTGAAAGTGGGTAGTGAAGCTTTTATGCAACTGGGATGGAAGCTGAAAGGAGGGCGGTGAGGTCAGTGGAGTCCATTATACTCTTATGACAGTGGCTGGTCTGTCTGCCCTGTCCTTGTTTATTTAGTGTAGGCTGGACAGACTACTAAGTGCAAATCTGTGTCTCTGATTTGCCCAGCTGTCCTTGAATAAAGACATCTTCCCCTGCAAATGCTAAATGACAGTGATTGACAACCTATGATGAACTCTGCTTGTAACCCCCTGCTACTGTTTTTAGATTACAAAAGGAAAAACACAGAATAAAGAAACATCTTTCATAATCACATCAAACGGTCCCTGCTGCTCACTCAATACTTTTCATTTTGTTTCCCTTTTCATCACAAACCTCAATCTGTTCTACAAATGCCACAAACGCAGCTATTCCACATAAAGCAAAAAGGAAAAATAATATGTCTGCTACTACATTTTGCTCGTAAATTTTACTGTTTTTTTTTTGTTTATAGGAGATACACATTCCTACACAATAGTTGATTCACATCATGTGCATTACTTGCTGTTGCCCTAAGAACACACACCAGTCTGTTCGTGCTTCAGTGGCTAGCTTGCACCTGGATTAATTAGGGCAACAGCAGTTTTACTTTATATGTAAATCTTACTTGGACTTCTGGCCCTTAAATACACTGATTGCACAACTTTACCTTTTAGATTTGTTAAATAATGATTAAATACTTAGAATGTACATAGGCTTTTTCTTTACCGAAAGTGTATGAACAAATGAATGCTGTTTGAGTGTGTCTTTGTGTGTGTTTCTCCCAAGTGTAGTAACTACAAGTGAACTTTACCTAAGCAGATTATAGAGAGGTGGGGAAAGGCAGCCAGTGGGAGTTCATGCTTGGCCTCCTCTAAACATTACATAACAGTAATCTAGTACTTCTATGTCACTGCACACATCACTACCTACACTGAACTCACTAAACTGCAAGATAAGAGGGCGCTTGTACAGTGCGGATGGCAGCCTGATCAATGTGAGAGACTAAGGAAGCTTTATGCTATAACTTAATCTCTGTCATGGGAAAAGTAAAACTTATAAAGTTAATGAGTTCTAGACTTTAAGTAGCACTTGATTAATTTGTAACATTCTGAGGTGCTAAAACAAACCAAAATTAGTTTCTCACATTCCAGTGCTGTCTTTTGGCCACTGAAGCTTTAGAAAAGCCGTTTCAGTAAATTTCCCTGATAGGAACCCTGCTCAATTTCTGTGCCTTCTGAGGTAGTAAATTAATTGGATGTGCTGTATTTTATAAAAACATTTGAAAAGTAATCAGGCATTTACTAACTCAGGTCTGGATATATGGAGGGATTAGAAAATGTCTCATATTATCTTTGTCCATTACTTCAAATTGCCTTTTATTCAACTGCTTATTAAAATGGTAGCCTAGCTTTCTGATTATATTAAACATATGTAATTGCTATTGTTTTACCTTAGTTTTGAATGATCTATTTCAACTGTGAAAGTCATATATTATTATACTCACAAAATAAGCTTCTTAAACTTAAGAGACTTAGATGGTCTCTATAGTGATCACAAAATTCAGGTTAAGATCTAGGAATAAACTTAATATTCCAGTTTTAAAAAAAAGCAAAAGGAAGGCTCTAGGTAAGGAAATATTATTGAAAAATAATAAACTTAAGTGCTAGTTAAGGAAATAATAACCTATTGTTTGTCCAATTTCCATATAATTTATTTTACTATAAAAAGTGTCAACACAATTACATGCAGATGAAAAATATAAATATTGATGTATATAATTATAATATTCATAAGACCTAGGTGTATACCTTCCAGGGCTTATGTGAGTCTGATTTGTATCAATGTCTTAAACTTACAGACATATGTTAGAGGCCTTCAAGCAATTTAGGGCAAGCACAGAATCATTTGCCAAAAAATAAATATGAATAAGAAATAACACTTTATTCTTTCCATTGTAAGAAGGACCACCTGGTTGACAGCTGGATTTTAAGGGATCTTACAATAGTGGGTACCAGCAGGTCTGTTGTACTTAAAATAATTTCAGTGGTAAGAATTCCATCAGAAACTTCTATTTTCCAGGATTTATAGCTAAGTCCTTAAAAAATTGCTCTTTGATGAAACTTGAAAAAAATTCCTCAGTTTTGAAGGATATAATAAAAATGCCTTATAGCTTAACAATGTTTAGATATTTTCCTTTGAAGAAATAAAAATCTTGAGGCTATCATGTTTAAATCCTAAAAGGGGAAGTTGGGAATAATTACAATACATAATAATTATGTAAAGCTAAAAGCAACAGTCTACAGTTAATCTTTAAAAGTAAATTTTTTTTTCTTATCATCTTCCTTCTGCTTTTGAACTTCACATATATACTAGCAGGTGCCTTCTAATTTTGCATGTCTATAGGCACTGAGAATATATCAAACATGAGACAAAGAAACAAACATCCAGAAGAGAAAAGATTAAGGCATGGTAATGAAGCACAACCAACCTTTCTAATATCTATTGGAGATTCTTATTCTAGGAGGTAAGAAATATATGTAGAAAATTCTAAATAAATCCCAAAATAAAATATCAACATAAGCCAATATACATGAGGTATCACAAGGTAAGATAGGAGAACTGACAAATAAATGAAACAAACTGTAAAGGGTCACTGAAACTGAGTTAAGGGTAAAAGAGGGAGTTGAGCCAAGGTGAATGGATGCAGGTCAGAGCCATTTTCCAGGTGGTACTAATAAGCAAATTTCTCTGGTTGAGAATGTCCAGATTATGGTTAAAGGTAACATTTATAAGATGTTTAACCAGGAAAAAGGAGAGGAATTAATTTGTAAGAGTTTAATTGAAGGTGCCGATAACAGAAGTAACATTGTGGAGGGCCTTTGCACCTAGGAAATAGTCTTTTACTATGTATGTAATTTTAGCTAGTAGAGAGGAGAAATGGTGATTTTAAACACTTACTGGCAAGCAAGAGAAAACAGGCAAGAGAAAATAAGATTGGAAGAGTTTTCAGGAAACTGTTTCGTACAATTGTTTGGGAATGGGATAATGAGTAAATGTTTTTCTTTTTCAAAAGGATGAATTTGCAAACAAATGATAAACAAAGGATGGAATGGCCTAGATAACTGCTTGAAATTGGAAAGAAGAAAAGGAAGAATCAGATTAGTGTAGGGGATTCATCTTGGATATTAAAGAGACTGATATTCAACTAAATGAAAAACAATGACAAAATCCTCAGTCTTCTGGGCATAATAAGAAACAAGATTTTAGACAGTCTGAATTTGGGTCACAAAAAGAGGATATAGGAATGAGCAAATAGAAGTATGGTACTGTAGTGGTCAAGAGAAATCAAGACTGGTGACTATGCTTTGTGACTGGTCTGTTTAGAAAGAAGGTTTAAAATTGTAACACTTTTGATGCCCTTCCAGAAAGTGAGTTCATAGGAGTATACAGTCAAGAAAGAGGATTTGAGAACAGCTAAGGCAGACAACTAGATGAACACCCAATGACAAAGCACATGAAAAAGAACTGGCTAAGATATGAGTATCAAATACTATAAAATTAAAGGCCAAAGAAAACAAGCTACTACAAAAACCTAGAGATTAGTAAGACAATGGATCTCCCAAAATTTTGGAAATGGTAAAATTCAAAATGTAAGAATAAATGTTGGGGCCAGGAATATGGCCTAGTGGCAAGAATGCTTGCCTCGTATACATGAAGCCCTAGGTTCAATTCCTCAGCACCACATATATAGAAAAAGCCAGAATTGGTGCTGTGGCTCAAGATGGCAGAGTGCTAGCCTTGAGCAAAAAGAAGCCAGGGACAGTGCTCAGGCCCTGAGTTCAAGCCCCGGTACTGGCAAAAATAAATAAACAAATGAATAAAAATATAAATGTAGGGGCTGGGAATATGGCCTAGTGGCAAGAGTGCTTGTCTCACATACATGAAACCCTAGGTTCAATTCTTCAGCACACATATATAGAAAATGGCCAGAAGTGGCACTGTGGCTCAAGGAGCAGAGTGTTAGCCTTGAGCAAAAAGAAGTCAGGGACAGTGCTCAAGCCCTGAGTTCAAGGCCCAGGACTGGCAAAACAAAAAAACAAATAAACAATGTACAGAAAAGTGGCAACAGTGAGATGAGATCTCCCCACCCCACCTGCCTGGTAATGAATAGGCAAAATAAAATAATAAAATATTCATTTAAGAAAGATGGTAAAACCACATAAAGACATTTCTTCTTTTCATATGAGAAGTTACCTGCACATATATGCAGAGGTGCTTTTCCAATAAAAAATACTTTAAGGTTTGTAAGAGAAAATAATCAAGATAGTTAATAAAAATTCTTTCACAAAGGAGTTCAGAGAGGAAGAAGCAGTGGAGTACTGAAGCCGGCTGCAGAAGCATCATCTTATGGACATAGGGCCCCTTATCGAGCTCTTCTTCAGCTGATGGACATGTGAGTTGTTCCCATTTGGGGGCTGTTATGAAAAAAATCTGCTATGAACAGGTCTGAAGAATTTTGTTTGAACACATCTCAATCCCTTTGAGTATGTAACTATGAGTGAAAGTAGTATGTTATATAGCGACTCTGCCTAACATTTGGAAGAAGAGCCAAACTATTTTCCAAAGTGATTGTAGCATTTCCATTCCCACTAGCAATGGATGAGGTTTCTAATTTCTCCTTATTTTCACCGCACCATGTCATAGTGGGTCTTTGTGATTATAGCCATTCTAGAGGACTGGAGATGGTTTTGATTTGCATTTTCCTAATGATGATGTTTGGTATCATTATAATACCTAGTGGCCATTTTGCCTATCTATTTTTAAATATAGTCATGTTATCTTTTCATTATTTTAGATAAAGTTATTTAACAGGTGGGGATAGGAGGACTGTACCTCTAGGCCACATCAGACAAACTTAATGAAATTCATTCTTAAAAAACAAGCCAGGTGGG